>NC_064635.1:167097176-167418711 GCF_023864275.1 Schistocerca cancellata
TATGTTTGTTCCTCTAAAATTATATTTCGAATCTCATAATAAATGTTCATTTGCTATCTAATCATTTTTTGAAAATTTCTTCTCATTAGCTTGGCTGTATTTTCTTTACAACCACCTCTCAACTTCTCACACTGCAGTTCAAAGAGCAGAAGGTTATGCAAAAACAGTATTAGAAGTAAGTTAATACAACCATTTTTTCGTAGGAAATCAAACGTAGTTCAATTTGTGTAGCATAATGTTTCGCTGGAGGGTACGGTTTTAGAGTTATTCGAGAAACACGTGCAAAAGTGACATTAAATGTTTTCTATCCCGGAAACCATTCAGAATAGGGCACACTTCCATATGAAGTTATTTTTGCAGGAATACTGATACTGCCACCCCACAAAGTGTGTACCATTAGTGCTGACACCCTGTATACGGGACCTGACTACACTTCCTTCCAGTCATTTGGAAATTTACGCTGGGCGAGAGACTCGTGATAAATGCAAGTTATGTAAGGGGCCAAGGCCATAGAGTACTCTCTGTAAAAATCTTCAGTTGCTTCTCTACAGCAGGGAAACCTCTCACTGTGTGTACTCTATACGGCAGTCTTTACGGTCAGTTAACGGTATGGTTGTACGATCCTGTGGCGTGAATGTTTTGTGTTCCTTGGGAATGCTACGGAGCTGTCTTTCTGAGATTTTGTCGGTGTGATCAATTAATGGCATCTTTCGAATCTTGAGAAGGAATACCTAAAATTCAGTTTAAATTACGGCGTGGTGTTTCACAGTGAATGGTACTGAAAAAAGCGCTGGCGAGCTCTTAAGAGTCCAGAGGGGTTGCAGTTCCATAAATTTTATCAGCATTTAACTGCACGACAGAGGAATAACTCCGGAATGCTGAGTATGTGGGCTAGGCTGTTCAGACAGCAGAGGGTGGATGGCAACGACATAGCCTTGTTTGGCGCCAACAAACTGAGGATGGCGGTTATCGCTGAAACCTGAGCATCAAAATTACTGAAAATACTAGGTTTTTGAAATAGCCGAGTTTTGGTTTTTTATTTCTACTATTTCCAACAGCAAAAGTAGTCATAGCACAAAGGTAGATAAATTTTACGACCCTCAGACATATGCGTTATATATTTCAAGATATATAGAATCAAAACATCAAATAAAATGGGAAAATAAAGTAAAAGCTATTCCGTCCACCGTTCGCTGCTTTTCTGTAAAAATAATGAGAGCTTAAATTTCCATAAAGTAAATAGTATTCTCCTACTGATTCTAATCTTTTTAAATCTCTCTTAAAATCTCACACTGTAATCGAGGATCATACCAATATTTGGACATTACGAATATTCAGTGACAAATCGTGAAAACAAAGGCTGGAGGCCTACTTTTTCTGTTATGTTATCTATTTATAAGGGCTGTAAGCGTGTTGAGACACATTAGGTAGACACAATAGATCAGCTCATTTCTGTTTTTATAAGGGGCGATCAAAAACATTCCGTTTGAGGGCGTTGCTGCATGTATCTTTCAACGCGGTGCGATTCCGATGCGCGTATATAAGCACCTACATCTTGCCAGGAGTTTGGTGTGGCGTTCGAACCGAACTTTTTCGATCGACTCTGATATTATAAATTATGAATCAATCGTTAACTTTTCAATTTATTAGTCATGCATAACATCCTTTCTCTTTTATTACTTCACAGAAATGTCAGGCAATTAATAAGCTTTTGTGTAAAATTCGCAGCGTTCTTTTTCTTAAACTGCCCCTTTCGAATGAAAACCCCGTGTTTAGTCAAATATACAGTATATCACTACTTTTTAACGGGACTGTCAATAAAAGTGATTGTTTGCTGACAAAACCAAAAACACTCATTCGAAACATTCAAATGAACAAAATATAACATGTTATACGACAATATTAAAATTCCAAAAATGAATTAATCCAGTGGCGAATATTTATTGTCTACTCAGTTCATATGCGGGCCTATTCATTCTACAATGTGTTGATTAGTTAGTAGACTCCTCTCATCAAAAACGAAATATCACTCAAAGACGTCAGAAGTCACAGAAAGTCGTACCAAACTCGTATAGCTTTAATTTTTTCATCTGCCCCAAACACCTTAGCACCCTTACTATGGCGAACTGATACATCGGGTTTTTACCTGATGATCAGTAAAAAAAAAAAAAGGAACATAAAGAAATGGGGGCACCTGTTGTAACCCTAGACCAAACAAATACCGAATTTTACCGGTTATTGTGAACTGCGATAGTGGTAACAGTTTCAACCGTTCGGTTTTTCTCACCATTATAACTAAGCCCGGTCGTTCAAGACGCTAGCAGCCTAAGAGGTTCACACCTAGGAATAGTACAGGAACTGCAGTGTCGCATGCATAATGGTGTTACTTTATGCGCGGTCTCTGTCGTAATGCGCACTGGCAGAGTTAAAATGTAGGTGTCCAAGGAAATTTTTCAAAATTACGAAGAATCTTAAGACATTATGTCAAAGTAATCTTCCGGCCACGTACAAAGACTTGGCTACTTGACGGTTCGGCAAAAGACGATCTGGGATTGGCGAGCGTTAAATTCTACAGAGCACCTTACTAGTGAGGCAAATCCTAGTTGGCCAGAAAACGCGCACAGTGCGTGAAAGGTGCGTTGAATGTAACCACCAAACTCCCCTTTCCGCAGCCCTGTGAGACAGCCATATCCGAGAATTTTATCTCCACAGGACATTCCATGGATTGGCCTAGAGGAGACCCTTCCGGGAGTCAGTTCTTAAGGAATTGGTGTAGTGAAGGATGTAATTAATCGTGATGGCGGTTTTCAACTGGATAAGGCTTGGGACCTGTGATTTCATTAATTCCTTCAGAAAGAAAACATTTTATGACTGATGACACGTCCAGCGACTGTTAATTTTATCAATTTGGACTTCTGAATTTCAACTCTGCGCATGCGCATTCCGCGAGAGAGGAAATATAGTATCACCATTATCCATGCGCCTGCGCGCCATGGACGGAGCAGTATTCGAAGGGGGCGGGAAACTCGACGGAGTTCGCTTACGTAGCGGCTTACTTTGCCTTTGCGCATGCGTGCCCGCGCCAATTTTTGGTGTAAAGTTAGCTATGTGAACTAGTAATCTCCAGTACAAAATTTTCTATCCCGCCTGGAAGGCGGCGCTTGGGTCTGCTCCTGTAGCTGAAGGGTAGGCCGAATGTAGGAAGCTAGGAGGAGCGGGTGAGGCAGAACTCTCGGTACTGCAATTAAAAGTAGTTTTACTGTATCACAACACAATAACTTGAATTCATAAATTATAACTTAACCTTGGCACGTAGATGCGTAGCTGTACATCAATCAAATCTAACATCGGCTAGAAGTTACAAAGGCAAAATCTGCAGTGGCTCGCGCACTATGAAATAGAAACAGTGTTGCTTGTTCGTCTACTCGGAATCAATTGGGCTGAATCTGGAGCGGCTCTGGAAGAGCTGCACAGCGCCGACTAGGGGGCGCTGTCTGTCGTAGTGCCAACCTAAGAACTTGCACCTACGTCGTGGCATCGTAGCTATCGACACCACACTAAACACACTTGAAGATGATTGAAAGGTTGCCAGCCGAAATACAGTATCGCGGCAGTAATCGTGGTACTTCCCACATGGGGTTATTGGGCGTTAAAGTCACCCAGAAATACAAAAAGGTGGCGGAGCTGGGAAATGAGTGCAGCCAATACATGGCGTGGCACTTCACCATCTGGTGGAAGGGAAATGGTGCAGACGGTAATTTCGTGGGTTTTCCTCACCCTGACAGCCACAGATTCTATAGGTGTTTGAAGGGGCACAGTTTCGTTATATACAGAGGTAAAGACGTACATACTGACTCCACCTGATATTCTGTTAGAGTCATTACAATTATTGTAATACCCTTGACAGCCACGAAGGGAGGGGCTCCGCATTACGGTAAAAAGAGGTTTCCTGAAGGGCATCACAAAAAGCAGGCGTAATGCTTAAGAGTTGTCGTAACTCAGCCTGGTGAGGGGATCTGGCAGCAATCCAGAAATATCATGCTTCTTAGCTGCTTCTGAATGATGCTGCAAATTGCATGTATCTATGTTCCGTAGCTTTTTATTTTAATCTCATTTCGAAAAGAGAAGGAATTCATGTGGACATCCTGCGTCATATTGAAGTAATTGCCGATCCTTATCCACTGAGTCGTTATCATCTCACAAAGATCGTTTGTGAAGGAGTGGCTACTGGAAAGCTCTTGTTTCCCTGATCACGTACTTAGACCCGAGTCAGCTTGCACCCAGTCCAAAACTCTGACGGTGAGCGCTGAGACGATCATTAGATAGGAATCAGAAATTAACCGCCGGCCGGTGTGTCCGTGCGGTTCTAAGCGCTTCATCTTGGAACCGCGTGACCGCTACGGTCGCAGGTTCGAATCCTGCCGCTGGCAGGGATGTGTGTGATGTCCTTAGGTTAGTTAAGTTTAAGTAGTTCTAAGTTGTAGGGGACTGATGACCTCAGAAGGTAAGTCCCATAGTGCTCAGAGCCATTTGAACCATTTTGAACCAGAAATTAAACTCAGTAGGGTACAGATCTGAACACGAAAAGTGCACCAGCGCCACAGTGGTCCTCAGTTATTACCTGGAGAACTTTCCTGGATGTGGAATATTTAATTATGAAATTGGGCTCTCATACACTAAACTCGTTTTACTTCACCCCTGTCACGTACTTTTCAAAAAATATTATTATTAATACATCAAGAATTCTAGACTAAGTTAAAACGGCCAATGGGGCTTTTCAGAGACACAAGTTGAAAATAATTCGGATTTGAAGACTTTATTTGCAGTATGATTGGCTGAAGATGCTATTCATTTAAAAAATGCATAAATTGTTTAAATATTTTTAAGTATCCTCGGTTATTTATAAATCGATTCATTCAATATTTTCGCCCACTTGGACTATGGACTGCGACGTTATAAGAACTGGCACGTCTCTTCCCTTTGGGGCAGCTATGTTCCACAATGACCATTCTTATCTAGGGCTACTGTATTTTGTTCACAGCCGTCTGAATTTCAGCTTACTGATCAATTTCGCCTTTGTCCGTAACTTCTGCAGAGGGATCAGCTTCACTTTCATCACGGAATTCACTTACGTTTCTTTCACGACAGGCTTCTTCTAACAATGCGCCCCGGAAACGTCTTCCGTTAGTAAAATATCCTTCCTACGTGCCATTTTCACATAAAGATACTTCACATAAATTGGTGGCAGCGGTCTGTGTATGTGCAGCGCCAGATTCATACTAACAAACAAAAAACTCCAGGTTCAGACTGACCCTGGCGAATACGTCTAGAGCTAAAAAGAAAGCAGTAATTTGTTCGTTCCTCCAGTACAGGTGTCCAAACTTGCTGTCGCACCTTCAGCAGTGGTGGACACTTGAACGGCCGTGGCGAGCCAGCGCCCAGGTGTCTGGCGCGGCGCTCCTGGGATGGGATGAAGTGCCTGCGGGCTGAAACTCCAATTACCTGAGAAGCCACGGCGGGGACGGCATCTGCCTGGTATTCCGGGAATTCGGCGCGCTGCTCCTTTGAGGGCGGGCTGGAAGTCCTCTGGCACCCAGGAGGGACCGCCCTCCTACCCTCCCACCAAGTTGGCGCCAGAGGCACGCCTAGCGGACGCCGGACAATTTGAGTGGAAGCGCCAAAGGTCTTCATTGTCGAGATGGCGGCATCCGATGGAATGGTATAGTGAGGTTCCATCCCCCTTGACTTTTCGTGCAGCTCAGATGTTCTGGACTTAATTAGTACATTTCTCGTTATTCGTGTCTGCTTTGTCATGTAATTAGATTCGCAAAATACCACCAACTCCACTGATGTGCCAAAACATTACGAACGCCATATTAATAGTATTTTGGAAAACCTTTAGAACGAAATAGAGCAGGATTCTGCTTGTCGTGGATTCGACAAACTATGAGTATATTCTTACAGGTATGTGGCACCTGACATCTAGGTTCATGTCTCACAGCTGTAAAAAAAGTGACACTGGCTTGTGTTCACGAATCGGGAGCCAGATGGAGTCCAAAATATGTTCCACTACATTCATATAAGGCGAATTTCATGCCCTAGACACGGATGTGCGTTTATTACCACAGTCCTCAAACCGCTTTAGTATGATTCTGGTCTTGCAACAGGGGCAGTTATCCAGCTGGAAAATACCGTTCCCATCAGGAATGCGGTTCATTTGCAGTAATGTCCATATAGTCTGCAGCTGTCATGTTACTGACTACTACAGGTCACATGGATGCCAAAGATAGCGTCCCCAATCACAAAACACTGCATCCACGGGCTCGCTTCTAGGGCGCGGTGCATATTTTGAGCTTCCGTTCACGTGGATGACAGTGTATCAACCTGTTTGAGCCAGTAACTGTAGTCTTACGACCAAGCGACAAGTTTCCATTCATGCACGGTCCAGTATTCGAATATCTCATACCCACTCCAGTTTTAATGATGGTGTCGTTGGGTCAACAAGGGAACATGAAGGGGTCGTCTACTGTAGAGCCTTGTGTCCAGCAATGTGCGCTGAATTGTGTGTTCCGAAACGCGGTAGCACCATCTTAATAATGTATCACCTTTCTTGCTTCTCAGACCAGGCAAGCCTCGAACCTCGTTATTCAATGATGAGGCGTCTAACACCTAGTCTCCGACTCAAGATTTCACTAGCCTGCAACCACATCCCAAAGACACTGTCTGTCGTATCGTCTAGTATAGCGAGCCCGTACCAGAGACATTAGTGAAGGCACGCTGCAATCCACAACGATGTGTGCGGGCACTGTTGATGCCTCCCCTTTCAACATATCAACGCCATTACACTGAGGTCAATATAGTGCTGAGCTAGTAACTGCTCTGCCCCAGTTCGTGACCTCATCTGAAGGAGTCAGTGTCATTGTATAGATAAAGTTCCTAATGGACTTCTTCATTTAAATGTGCAGTACTGCACTGCAAGAGAACAATTGTTAATATGTGCATCAGGTGGTGCATTGATTCTAACTTATAAAGAAGTCCCATGGTAAGGAGCTGCATCAATGTTAAGTAAAACTTTTATTTACTTATGTGATAAACTGAGTTAATATTTCATGTATTCCAGTTTAATGGGCTGCCTTACTGTAGTATCAAAGGAGCTGCCACTGTGGTTGGATGAGTGTACTTTTGTCTGGTCAGAAAACTCACGACAGTAGCACGCGAAGAGCCACCAGTCACCGACCATTTCGCAAATGCCCATTTTTAGACACCAGGCCATGGCTATCTTAACTTTATAAAAGTCGTTTATGTAAGGACGTAGCTCGGATTTTGTCATAAAGGGTGGGGGGTCTGATTTGTTAAGGACGATCTTAAAAAGACTCATGTTTTTCATTTATTCTGAAAACAGATTTATTTCAATATGTCTGAGGAATACCCACACGCACAATCGAATGTTTATTAATTTGGCAGTATGATTGCCAAACGAGTTACAACTACAATGTCATGTATTGACTCTTTGCTAACAAAACAAAGCTCTGTTTTCTAATACCAGATTCATTATCACAGAATAGATGAAATCTCTATCTTTTTGCTACTGCGATGTTGTATTTAAACTTGAAAACAAACTTATTTGCAACCCAGTCAGAATTCGATCAGCATCACTATTTCCTCAATTCAGTTTATGAAAATTCTTCAAATTCAAGAAATGATACACAACATCTGTAAAATTATTATTTCAACAGTCAACTTGAAACTAGAGCAACCAAATTTATTTATAAAACCACTTAATTTATAATGATACACAGTATATTCAACATATACCTTTACCTTTAACTGACATATGAACACTTTTATCAGAGTTTATATCACTTTTATTACAATTACATAAACTGAAAGCAGTAGGAGATAGACAACATGTCTTTCCAGAGTCCTTATTAGCTTATTCCCCAACATGATAACTGCGATAAGCAGTAACATCAGGTTCAGAGAAACTCTCAAGACCAGGAACGTTACTTATACCACTATCTCCCCTAACTAAAGTTATGGCAAACCACCCATTATTCCTTATCGTAAATTGATTCACACATTGATTTCCGATACATTTCTAATACATGCAACCTTATAAACGAGTTACTACTTGTCCGAGATATTACGCTTACACAGTCTTTCTTGCTAATGAGCCCCGATATGATTTACAACATGTATTGTTCTCTGATGACATATATTTACAAATACGTTACAGTTATGATGGTTGCCCTCAGTGTTCGAAGGTTATTACGAATAAGGCATTCAAAGTAGTACATCGTACATGTAGTAAAACTTGACATATTGCCATTCCACATAGTACAACATTACGACCGCTAGCCGCCTGCCAATGTAAATATCGCTGAACTACGTACATTGTCGAAAAATTACACAAACAAACATTAAAATTAAATATTGTCTGACAGAGAAGTGAACTGGTATTCGCACATCAAGATAAGTACTATATTGTCTGACAGAGAAGTGAACTGGTATTCGCACATCAAGATAAGTACTGATACAAAATAAATGAACAAACTGCTTTTTTATGTCATTGTTTCTACAACTTATAAACAATGCAATTTGAACATAATAATACAACACCAGCCGAGATAAGAAACTACAGAACAAAAGAATGTGAGCCTAATAATTAATATAAATAATTCAAATAGATTAAAACAATACTTAATCCAAATGTCAGTCACCCAAATAGTTATGTGAACGTCTTGTATATTAATTATCTTTTCATGATAGCAACAGTGAATTACAAACTGATGCTTAAAATCCGTCTTGATTGCAAAAATTTTTTATTATTCATATGACCGGTTTCGGTTCATTCAGAACCATCTTCAGATCTGATATTTCAGTTACAGGAGTAACCTGCCCAAATCCAGCTACTTTCACATGCTACGTCACATGTGATGTAGCATGTGAAAGTTGCTGGATTTGGACGGGTTACTCCTGTAACTGAAATATCAGATCTGAAGATGGTTCTGAATGAACCGAAACCGGTCATATGAACAATAATTTTTTTTTGCAATCAAGACGGATTTTAAGCAACATTATAAAATCACTGATTGCTGTTATCCCATAAGACATTATGTCTGTTTTTGCAAAATTACAAACTGACTTAACCAATTTAACTTATAATATTTTAATGTAGTCCAGAGAAACAGAATTATTATTTCCATTCATTATTCATGTCACATAAGAACCAGAATATTTACTGAAGATCAAATATTTCAAAATACTAAGGACAATATACTACTATTTGTTTTACATGAAAGATAACTTCTTTTATAATTAATTACTTGAAAATCAGTTTGCTCTTACAGAAATTTGTCACTAATTTTATTAAATAACATTAAATTCGTTTATATGCATCTATAAGTACGTCCGAATTAGATTTGTTACCCATGGTAAAGGTCTTCGTTTCCCCTTCTAAGCACTACAGAACAAGATTTGTTACCCATAGCAGAAGTCTTCGTTTCCCATCTCTGGCCTAGATATCTGAGACATAATCTGCTGTAAAAAAAAGACGATAGTGCACTCGCATTAAAGCTACTGAGCTCAAGTATGTAAGCAGTTGGTCTCAGCTAAAGCAGGGATTAGTGACAGTTAGTAGTGCTATCACTATATCGATAGTTTCACTGTATCTATGGCCTTATTGATTGCTGATAGTGCGTATCACTTTTCCATCGAATGAGTGGAAATCAAAATATCTTTTAATTTTACTACATGGCAGCTAGGTCCTATGTAGCTTCATTTGTATGATGGGGGCTTCTGGAGTTGACTCCCCTTTGGTAATGTTGTTGGCTAGTGTCAGTGTATTTCCCCATCTGCGGTCATCATTGTGGTCGGAAGGAGTCAACATTCCTCTCTCTTTCGCTTATAGTATGAACTTATTACGTCAGGCCCCACTATGCCAGCAGGTGGCATTCCCGTTGAGCAGTGGTCATATTTCTTTGGCCCATTAGGATATTTCATATTTAACAAGTGCGTGACGTACGTACGTAGCCAGTAGTAACTTGTTACTACTCGATCACAGAAACTGGATAGATACACAGTTAACAGAGGCTGCCCATTAGCAAAAACGGCTTGTGTGTCTTATTAGATTTTGCACATTTTTCTATGACCCTCAACATACCAGAGGCAGCCATAGACTTTTTATGATCACCGCGGTAAGAAATAAAGGTAATAAATCTTTATTTGTCTGAAGGTGTACGTCTGCAATTCTGGTACACCTATAAATTTCCACGCCAAATTACCGTTGAAGTCCGCTGGATAAGGCAAAACAAAATCGGTCAGTACGTGTACAACCACTTCATGGGAACTTGGACCGTCGCTGCCATCACACGGGCATGACTGTAGTGTTTGCCACTTTGAATTGCGCGACAGCAAAGCTTGTTCGTACTTACGACTTATTCGTGTTATGAATTGTGAAATATGTTTTTACACTGAGGGGCCAAAGTCATGGCATAGTGATATGGAGAGAGGCGGATGGCCATAGTATCACATACACAAGATACGAAAGGGCAGTGCATTGGCGGAGCTGTCATGTGCACCCAGGTGATTCATATGAAAATGTTTTCTATGTGCATATTGCCGCATGACGGAATTTGGCAGACTGAACGCTGTATGGCAATTGGAACTAGATGCATGGGAAATTTCATTTTGGAAATCATTAGGGAAATCAATATTCCGAGATCCACAGTGTTAAGAGTGTGCTGGAAACACCAAATATCAGGCATCACCTCTCAACACGTACAACACAGTGACCGACGGCCTTCACTTAACGACCCAGAACAGCGGCGCTTGCGTCCAGTTGTCAGTGCCAATAGGCAAGTAAAACTGCGCAAAAGATCCGCAGAAATCAATGTATAACGTTCGATGAACGTACCCATTCGGACAGAGTGGCGAAATCTGGCGTTAATGGGCTGTAGCAGCAGTCAACCCCCTCGAATATCTTGGTTAACAGCACAACATCGTCTGCAGTGCCTCTCCTGGGATCGTGACCATATCGGTAGGACCCTAGGCGACTGGAAAACCGTGGTCTGGTCAGATGAGTCCCAATTTCAGTTGGTAAGAGCTGATGGTGGTGTTCGGATGTAAAGTCGACCCCACGAAACCAAGGACCCAAGTTGCCAACAGGGCCATGTGCATGCTTATGGCGGCTCCGTAACGAGGAGGGCTGGTTTTACAAGGAATGGACTACGTCATTTTCTGCTGCTGAAGTCATCGTTGACTTTAAAAGGTTATGCCGCGCTACTTGGAGATCATTTGCAGCCATTCACAGTCTTCATGTTCCCAAACAATGATGTAATTTTTATGGCTGATAATGTGGGTTGTCACCTATCCAGAAATCCTTGACACTGGTTTGGAGATTATTCTGGACAGATTCAGTGAATGATTTGACAACCCAGATCGCCCGAAATGAGTAACATTGAAAGTTTATGGGATATAATCCAGAGGACAGGTAGTACACAATATCCAGCACCGGCAACACTTTCGACATTGTGGACGACCTAAGAGGTAGCAAGGCCCAATACTTCTGCAGGTGACTTATAACGACCTGTTGAGCCCACCCCACTTATAGCTGCTGCACAGCTCCGAAGAAAAGGACGTCCTACACACTATTAGAAGGTAACCCATGACTTCTCACCTCAGTGTAATGTAATGTGTCTGTTCTAAAATTTATGCCATTTCTTGTCATTAATGGCGTTTACACACCTATACTGAGAGGTATCTGTGTTATTCTTTACGTCATTCGTTCTGGCAGTTCTTGTACATGTTCTACATCTGACATTCCATTGCTCGTTAACAGCCAACTGGAAAAGCGTCCTCCTATCTTATATACTCTCTGTGTATATTTTGGTAGGTACATTTCAACGATTTTATGAAACTTTTGCTAATTCCAGCTAATATCCGAATGCGATTCTTGTAACTATTTCTTTCAATATCTTTGATATCTGAAGATACCCTGAAACAGTCGTAACTAGTTATCCAAATTACTATACGCGATAGTGGCCGATGAAGAGTTTCCGAAAAATCAATATTCACTGGCGCAACAAAATGGAGGAACGTACTTATTCTCAGTTATTGAATGAGTACAACTGAAGTGTTGGCCCAACACCTTGTAGCTAGAGGAGGGCGAAAGGCACGCGTTCAAGCTCACGCAGACTGGCGTGAGGTCTGGAACAGTTAAGGGAAATCATAGTAGCAAATAAAGTACGTAGTTGAAGTGATACTTAACTTTATTCCATAATTGGTGAACATCGCTCTTGATATCACATAAGTGCAATCTCAATATCAATTGGTAATGGCGCCTTGCTAGGTCGTAGCAACTGACGTAGCTGAAGGCTATGCTAACTATCGTCTCGGCAAATGAGAGCGTATTTGTCAATGTAGCATCGCTAGCAAAGTCGGCTGTACAACTGGGGCGAGTGCTAGTATGTCTCACTAGACCTGCCGTGTGGCGGCGCTCGGTCTGCCATCACTGACAGTGGCGACACGCGGGTCCGTCGTATACTAGCGGACCGCGGCCTATTTAAAAGCTACCACCTAGCAAGTGTGGTGTCTGGCGGTGACACCACAACAACTTTGCAACAGCTGTAGTGAATTGACTGGTACGTACGACGATAATGTACCATCATGTGAGGAAGTGGCGTAGACGTATCCATTGTGTCGGAATGATGATGAACTGAATTACAGACCGTCTCTCCATCAAGAACCAGAAACAGTATGAGAAGTGAAGGTCCTGGTGCTATAGGAGCAACTATTCACAATCGAAGTGATAAAAAATGAAAATTTTTCATGGATCAGTTTCAACAACTTACAAGGGATTTCAAACATGACAAAGTTGAGCGCCAGCTAGATTTTCTTCACTGTCAGCTCCCATCCAAACATCAGCGAACCGAGGCTGCTACGTCATGCCCGTCCAGGTGACGTCTTTAGATGCCCAGTCACCCTGGGCTAGAACTGGGGGGTAAATGCGAATCGAGACAAAGATCCACATCATATAGCGCTAACACTTTGATTCACTACAAACGAAAACAGACGAACCGACCATCGTTGTGCAAGGTGGAGAAGAGTGATTTTTTGGGACTTCCATGGTGTGATGGCTATCAGACTATGGTCATACGGGTCCAATCGTCTCAAGAGCGTAATAGTAACACGCCCGAACTAAGATACGGAGAGTTTCAGGAAGTTGAATAATAAAAGCTTGGCTGCTCTTGTACATAAATTATTGAAAGACCAGTTTCGTAGCTTAGGAGTCACAGCACCAAGTTGGATATGCTAAATCATGATATTAAACTTGCAATATGGACGGAACCGAACACTCCATGTCTATAGATAAATGGAGCAGTTGGCGATTAGTCATGTAACCAGGCAGCATGGGTCCACGATTCTTCAAGCTCGTCATGAGTCCGGTAAAGAAGACAGGAGGCCGCAGGACACCGGTTAACCATCAGATAGAGTATTCACCGGAAATGTGTGGTCTACTGTCGTCCTTTCCGTTTTCTTGACGTGCCTGAGGAATCGTGGACCCTCACTGCCTGCTTACATGACTAATCCCCAATTGCTCCATTTATTCATAGACGGGGAGTGTTAGGTCCGATCCATGTCACAAATTTAATATCATGATTTAAAACATGTAAGTTTGTGCTATGGCTTCTAAGCTACTGATCCGATCGTTAACTAAAGAATCAGTTGAAAAATTGTCCTATTGAAGTACGAAATATGCAAATACGTTCTTTTTTATTTAAAAGACTTACTAAAAACTGGGGTCCATCTGCCTCAGTCTACTTTACTCCTCATCTTTAAAAATTGTTCCAGAAATGCTGGCAAGTAATCACACTTTGCTTTTTTTAACGTGCAACTCAACCTCAAACTCCTACAAGTTTCCCTAATTGTAACTGACTCACACCCACTAGTCCCTCACAGTAATTCACTCATACTTGTCCACTGCCCATTCTCACTCCCTCATTCAGCCTAACTTATTGTCATTATCTCTTCTCTCTATCATCATCTCCTATGTCAAAGCCACAGTCCCCTTCGTTCTGTCCTACTACTTCAGTCTCTTTTCACTGTCACTGTCTCCCTCTTGTTCTCTCTTACTGCTAACATCTCATTCCTTCCTTCCGACTGCTGCTGTCTCTTCTGTCACTATCTCTTCCTCACTGTCGTAAACTCTATCTCCTGTTAGCAGTGACTCTCATCCACTTCAGCTTTCTCCGTCTCTTGATACGCCTCCCCTGAAACTGTCACTTCACTTTTTTCCTAACACTATCAACTATGTGCCACTGCCACTGTGTCTCTCTCTTCCTTTCAGTCTGTCATTGTCTCCTTCGCTCTTTGTATAACACAACCACTGTCTATAGGTCGCACGGGATACGGTAGCTGAAGCGCAGTGGTTTTCGTGCAAATAGCTAGGCGAGTTCATTCGTTTGTTCAGAGGCGAGGCTAATAAGTGTTTACCACCTATTGGGCGGTCTGCGATGACATATTCGGCTCGCAGGCCATGCATTGTTTCTCAAACGATTTTACGGAAACTGTTCGTCAAAAAATTTCATTTTCGCTTTACTTGTAGCGTTACATGTCAGGTTCATTATGATGTGCCCATCATTCCGTGAATGGTTACAGTTATTGTGATATTTCCGTGAAAGCCACTGTGCGAAATTCGAAAAAGTTTGCAGTGAAAAAGAGAGGTCGCTATGATTTGGCGCCTGATACTTATTACATAATATGTTGCTACTTATGAAATTTAGCTAACATAGTGAGTTTCTCTTTTGACACGATTGGAGGTCTCTATCTGACACCAATCTCAAGAAAATTAATCTGATGTAGCGCAGTCATGTGCGATCGCAGCGCACCAGCGATAAAGCCAGAATGAAATATCCACAACATTCATTAGATTTCATAAACGGTTTGAGATATCGAGGCGAGATTTGGAAAATGATAGCACACAGAACACCATATGGTTATTACGCAAAACTTCATTATCTGCCTTGTTATACCACTAACTACAGAAATTTCTGATGAAAGAATGTAATTTTTAAGGACCATCGATAGCTCGTGAAACGAGAAATGCTAAGGGTATTGGAACAACATAAGTGAAGTCACCAAATGTTTATTTTGTGATGAGGATGTAATTTTTCGTAAGACACTGATCTTATTTTTCCTCAGTTCCTCACTAAGTAAACTTAATAACCTTTGCTTCAAAGTTCTGCCACGCCTGGGTCTGCACAACATGTTAGCGACGTGAGAATGTGTAAACTTCTCTAAGTTTTGTTAAAAGATACGAAGTTAAGAGGGCAACAAGAGAAATGAGTGGGTTTTACTCAAAATTCCCCACTTGTGACTCTTCTCTGAAAGTTACAAATGGTTAACAATGGCTACTTTTCTGTCTCTTCACCACTGCCACCCATATAGGTTCACTTTTCTTTCATGTTGCCTGCCAGTCATTTCTTATCTGGCACTGTTAACACCACTTTCTCTTATCAGTAGGTAGACGTTTCATATTGAAATTTGTGTCAATTACTAAGGCAAACGATTCCTTGATGGTGAAAAACTTGAAGCCTCTAAGTCAATGCTGTCAAAAGATAAGGCCATTATCCTTCATATTTTGGTACTTGCAAACTCACTCATCAATACCTATAGGGTACGTCCCGTTGAACTAGCGCCATGAAATTTGGCTAAAAGTAAGGTTACACAGTACAAATTAAGGAAAAAATCCGTAAACAGTAAATCTTTAATAACACCATAAGGATTTTTTTTTTTTAATTTCATATTTGCCTGACTGTCTGTCCGCTCGTTTGTTAAGACCCCTTTTTCTCAGAATAGGTATACATATCACATTGAAGATTATGTCACATCCTGAAGTCTACAGTCACTTAGCAGTGCAGTAAGTGTAAGGTTTTAAATCAGTACAACCAAAAGATACGGATATTTAGGTCATCTATTATGATACTCGCAAACCCACTTATCAAAATCTATCAGGCACTTTCTGTTGGACTAGAGTCACGAAATTTGGCTCGAGCTATGTTTCCACTGTGCAAGTAAGGGAAAATTTGCGACAATAGTTCCTTTGTAATTATATTACACGAAATGAATATATATTTTGCCACCTTTTATCTGACGTCAAACTGCATTGATGCTGGCTGGATCACAGTGGTGAAAGTCAAATATCAGGCAAGGAACGACTTGCTCATACCTTTATGCTCACTGCATATTGCTCACACCCTTCCACACCCTACCATAATCAGATATGTAGGAGCTGTTTCTGCATGTAAATATAGGGTTACAAGTTGTATATGCAACAGTAAATTCATTCCTTCCCTACAGTTCGATTTTTGACCTTTGTGACCCACTCATTTGAAATTAAAAAGTTCTCGAAAATCTTGGTATCTCTGTGGCGATATCCTGTCAGTATCAATGTCGATATCAGCAAAAAATGGTCGATATTCTCTATTCCTGGAATGGATGGACTGTCTATACAGGATGAATCACCCAAGAATTTCACAGCAAATATTGCAGAGATTGGAAGTGCTACTGAGGTGTGATTTTTCTCAGAATGCATTGGTAGTTAGTGGCTCGTGCATTTAGCCATAAAACAGATTATTGTAATACTTCTAAAGTGTATTTTTTGTACAAACACACACATTTTAAATGGAAGAATCCCTATTGCCGCGCGGGATTAGCCGAGCGGTCTTTGGAGCTGCACTCATAGACAGTGCGGCTAGTCCCGGCGGAGGTTCGAGTCCTCCCTCGGGTATCGGTGTGTGTGTTTGTCCTTAGGATAATTTAGGCTAAGTAGCGTGTAGGCTTAGGGACTGATGACCTTAGCAGTTAAGTCCCATAAGATTTCACACACATTTGAACATTTTTGAATCCCTATTGGCGTTAATAACGTATAAGTAAGGTAAATTAGAATGTCAGTAGCATTTGTTACGGGAGTCTAGTGCGAGTTGTTTACGAGATGTATTTTGTGATGTTTCTGTTGTGAGTTGACAGGAGAGCAAACACCGGGTACTAGAGGAAGCCTAAAGTCACGCGTTTTAGAATTTAGAAAAACGGACGTAGCTGGTGGAATACTTAACTTCTTTAATCCATTAAAGACGAGCATCGCTCTTGACTGTACATGATTCAGTGTCAATAGTAACTGGTAATGGCGCCTTGCTAGGTCGTAGCAAATGACGTAGCTGAAGGCTATGCTAACTATCGTCTCGGCAAATGAGAGCGTATTTTGTCAGTGAACCATCGCTAACAAAGTCGGTTGTACAACTGAGACGAGTGCTAGGAAGTCTCTCTAGACCTGCCGTGTGGCGGCGCTCGGTCTGCAATCACTGATAGTGGCGTCCGCAGCTCGTGGCTGTCCGGTAGCGTTCTCGCTTCCCACGCCCGGGTTCCCGGGTTCGATTCCCGGCGGGGTCAGGGACCTTCTGTGCCTCGTGATGACTGGGTTTTGTGTGCTGTCCTTATTTTAGTTAGGTTTAAGTAGTTCTAAGTTCTAGGGGACTGATGACCATAAATGTTAAGTCCCATAGTGCTCGGAGCCATTTGAACTGATAGTGGCGACAGCGGGTCAGACGTATACTAACGGACCGCGGCCGATTTAAAGTCTACCACCTAGGAAGTGTGGTGTCTGGCGGTGACACCACAGTTTCCACACCGACACTTGTTTGTACCATTCAGCCTGCGTGGTTTCTAGGTGCGAGGCTGTTATGTTTTCAAACAGTGTGTTTGCGTGTTCCTTGAGTCCATTACGACTTTCTAATCAGTTAGTACGTGCCAGTCCAAGCAGTAGATCGTCAGAGGACGATGGGATTTAACAACTCGAGGTGGCGGGAGGGGGGGTGGCGGGGGAGGGAGACCAAACAGCGAGGTCATCGGTCCAATCTGATTACGGAAGGATGGGGAACGAAGTCGGCCTCGCCATTTCAAAGGAACCATCCCGGAATTTGCCTGAAGTGATTTTGTGAAATCATGGCGAACATAAATCCGGAGTCGGCCACGGGTTTGAACCGTCGTCCTCCCCAATAAGAGTCCAATGTGCTGACCACTGCGCCATCTCGTTCGGTAATCCGGCGTGCTCATGGTACACGGAGAGTGTAAGAAGGCTGCAGTTCGTTCTTGTAGTGTGTATGTTGAAAGATATCCCAATAGACAAACACCATCTCGAAAACTATTTATCAGCCTCTTCAATCAGTCATGTGAAAGTGATAGTGTAACACGTAGGTAGCGTAAAAGAAGCTAACAAATGACCACCAGGGGGAGGGGGGGGGGGAGGGAATTAATGTTTTTTCTGTTGTTAATCTGCACGTCAGCTCCCATGCGGTCCCAAGAGGAGGTGGTCTAAGTCAGGGAACCTAGGTTCTATCCCTATCACATTTGTCTCCATTAAACCCGTGACTACCAACCCATTCTGTGAAAACTGTACATCAACAGCGTTTTCCATTTCCGTAGAATGTACGGTGCAAGTTCCAGGCGATTCACCCTGTATACACAATCAAGTTTGTACTAGTCTGCTGGCAGTTGGCAAATTTTTATATCTGTATTAGATTTTGTTTTTCTAAAATCATTGGGGGAAGTGGCAACAGAACGACTATTCACGTTGGTGTGTAGAATATATGAGTCTGGCGATATACCATCTGACTTTCGGAAAAGCATCATCCACACAATTCCGAAGACGGCAAGAGCTGACAAGTGCGAGAATTGTCGCACAATCAGGTTAACAGCTCATGCATCGAAGCTGCTTACAAGAATAATATACAGAAGAATGGACAAGAAAATTGAGAATTCGCTAGGTGACGATCAGTTTGGCTTTAGGAAAAGTAAGGGGACGAGACAGGCAATTCTGACGTTACGGCTAATAATGGAAGCAAGGCTAAAGAAAAATCAAGACACTTTCATAGGATTTGTCGACCTGGAAAAAGCGTTCGACAATATAAAATGGTGCAAGCTGTTCGAGATTCTGAAAAAAGTAGGGGTAAGCTATAGGGAGAGACGGGTCATATACAATATGTACAACAACCAAGAGGGAATAATAAGAGTGGACGATCAAGAACGAAGTGCTCGTATTAAGAAGGGTGTAAGACAAGGCTGTAGCCTTTCGCCCCTACTCTTCAATCTGTACATCGAGGAAGCAATGATGGAAATGAAAGAAAGGTTCAGGAGTGGAATTAAAATACAAGGTGAAAGGATATCAATGATACAATTCGCTGATGACATTGCTATCCTGAGTGAAAGTGAAGAAGAATTAAATGATCTGCTGAACGGAATGAACAGTCTAATGAGTACACAGTATGGTTTGGGAGTAAATCGGAGAAAGACGAAGGTAATGAGAAGTAGTAGAAATGAGAACAGCGAGAAACTTAACATCAGGATTGATGGTCACGAAGTCAATGAACTTAAGGAAATCTGCTACTTAGGCAGTAAAACAACCAATGACGGACAGAGCAAGGAGGACATCAAATGCAGACTCGCTATGGCAAAAAAGGCATTTCTGGCCAAGAGAAGTCTACTAATATCAAATACCGGCCTTAATTTGAGGAAGAAATTTCTGAGGATGTACGTCTGGAGTACAGCATTGTATGGTAGTGAAACATGGACTGTGGGAAAACCGGAACAGAAGAGAATCGAAGCATTTGAGATGTGGTGCTATAGACGAATGTTGAAAATTAGGTGGACTGATAAGGTAAGGAATGAAGAGGTTCTACGCAGAATCGGAGAGGAAAGGAATATGTGGAAAACACTGATGAGGAGAAGGTACAGGATGATAGGACAACTGCTAAGACATGAGGGAATGACTTCCATGGTACTAGAGGGAACTGTAGAGGGCAAAAACTGTAGAGGAAGACAGAGATTGGAATACGTCAAGCAAATAATTGAAGACGTAGTTTGCAAGTGCTACTCTGAGATGAAGAGGTTAGCACAGGAAAGGAATTCGTGGCGGGCCGCATGAAACCAGTCAGTAGACTGATGACAAAAAAAAAAAAAAAATTTTTTTGTGACAAGCCCCTTGTACGACAGCAGGAGAAGTTAGAAGTGTGTTGATGGTTTGCTGTCCATCACAGAGTGGGAAGTAGATATTGTGAGGTAGAACAGTGTTCAACCTTCCTCCCTGAGGGAGGTAGTATGTAGCTCGGTAAGGCGGATGAGTGGTGTGGGCCCCGGAGGAGAAGCGAGGCTAAGCCCCGGCGGAAGACGGATGGAGGCGAGAGGTCTGCTCCATCCATCACGAGCGGCGTCAGTGGGAGAGGGGGGGGGGCGCGGTGCTGGCCAATCAGCGGCTGCCACGTGCCAGGGGCGCGCCGCGGTGATGCATGTGTTACTCCGCGCACAAAACCCACTCAGCCCCTGGGGAGCGAGGCCGCTGTACAAGCCGCGGGGTGGTACCGACTCTACTGCTGCTGTGCTGCGTTATACACGTCTACATCCGCATCTGTACTCACCAGGACACTGTAAGGTGTGGACTCTTCACAGCATTACAGCAGCCTTTGCACGTTCCCTCTTCTACCCTGAAAATCCGCACTGCTGGAAGGTAGTGGATACAACCATTCACTTCCATATTTATCAGGTGTGATCAAATAGTAACGGGATATTTTTTATTTCGCAGGCTTCATACATTCGACTATCTGATTTTTTAAATCGTATACACATGTTCTTGATGTACGTTTGCATTTTCATCTGTTTTAAATATTTAGTTACTATTGGCAGAGGAAAAGGTTATACGTGTTTTCGAGCGCTCAGCGAATGTTTACTTATGAAAAAGACTGCTCGAAGATTTTGCAATAATTTTTGTTTGAAAAATGGAATGAAGTACAGCACGACGTTAGATGTGCTGGCTGTGGCTTTTGGCGAATCTACTATGAGTTATAAAAGTGTTCACGAGTGGTATAAACGTTTCAAGAGCGTTGAGAAGATATTGAAGAGGAAGACCGCCCCGGACGTCCTACCACATCAGTTACTGACGACAAAGTGACAGAAGGAAAGAAAATGCTTCTGGAAAATCGCAGAATCTCCAACAGAGGAGTTGCTGATGATACCGGAATATCTTTCGCCTCACAGCACGCAATTTTGTTCGGATGTTTTGGGCATGAAACGTGAATCAGCAAAGTGTGTTCCGAAATTGTTGGCTTACGACCAACAGATGACGAAACATGGGTATATGGCTGTACGGGTATGACTTCGAAAGTAAGGGTTAATCGTCTCAATGGAAACTGCAGAGAACCTTGTAGGTTGTGCAACAACAGCTATGAGTAGTAAATTGCATATTAATAACTGCTTCAGCTGTATTTATTCCTTTATTGTTGGATCAGTAGCGGTTTCGTGGCAATAAAAGTCTCATCTTCAGGTGATATGACGGATACATTAGATGTGGTTCTTGGTGCCACGAAACCGGTACTGATCCAGTAATAAAGGACTGAATACAGCAGAAGTGGTTATTAATACCCAAGATAATCAATGGAAACTGGCTGAAGAGCCAATACCGCAAAAAAAAAAAATAAATAAATAAAAAAAAAAATAAAAATAAAAATAAAAAATAAAAAAAATCGACAAATTCGATCACATATGTAGATTCTTCTCACTGTCTTCTTCGGTTACAGTGGGGCAATCCATCATGAGTACCTGCCTTATGGTCGTACGTTCAAGAAGGTGTACTGCCAGCAAGTTATGCGCTGTTTGCGTGAAGCAATGCGAAGAAAACGACCAGAATTGTGCCAAAATCACTCGTTGCCTCAGACACCGTAATCGCCGGAAATGGCCTCATGCGAGTTCCGTCTACTCCCGAGACCGAAGAGAACCATGAAATGACGTAGTTTTGTCACCACTGGTGAAATATAAACAGAATCGCTGAATGAGCTGAGCAAAGTAACGAAAAGTGCGTTCCAGAAGTGTTTCGAAAATTGGGAAAAGCATTGACAGATTTTTGTGCACGGCTGCTCGTTCAGAGACCGTGAATAGTTACGACTGAAAGAAAAACAGCCCCCGGTCACTATATTTGAACGAATTAACCGGGTTTCAGCACTGCTAGGAGTGCCGTCCTCAGAATTTAAATCAAAGAGTGGTCTCTATTCTATAACATGGTCACAGAATTGTGACTATAAACGTATGGTAGAGTGTAAGTACAAAATTATCGTACTTAAATGTCATTTATAAAATAATAAATATGCCAAAAGGGTGTATGTCGTAAAGATATTTAAGATTAAGAGAACTGTGATAGGTCCGGTTTGCAACCTGCACCACGCAAGTAATGAGCAGCCCTTAGTGGCTCGCCAACACAGTTTTCTTTATCTTAAATATCTTTATGACTAATGCCCTTTTGGCATATTTATTACTTTATAAATAACATATAAGTACGATAATTCCGTATTTATACTCTACCATACGTTTTAGTCATAATTCTGTGACCATGTTATAGAATATAGACCATTCTTTGATTTAAATTCTGAGGAAGACACTTCTAGCAGTGTTGAAACCCGGTTAATTCGTTTAAACATAGTGACCGAGGGCTGTTTTTCTTTCAGTTGCATTGACAGAAGTTTATTGTATCTGAGGGGGATTATTTTGAGGGGTACAATGTTGATGTTGATGAAGTAATCAAAAATTCCCCTTAGTTTCTGATCACACCTCGTATATGCTGATAGAACCGACGAGAATTTAGACGTGGGAATCCCACTCAGGGGCAGACTGCACGGATACCCTAGCACGCCCTCCGCCCCCCTACACACACACACACAACCCGAATTTCCATTCACGCTTCAACCACATGGTATTCCCCCCAAACTCGAACAGTATTGCCGATGCTCTCCAGCTGCACTGGAATAGCGCCTCAGCATCGTACAAAACGGTGATCCTGCCTCAAACCGAGGCACAGCTGCTTTAATCAAATAAAATTGCATGGTTGCAGAGACCTTCTGAAGTCTCAAATATCTACACTCCTGGAAATTGAAATAAGAACACCGTGAATTCATTGCCCCAGGAAGGGGAAACTTCATTGACACATTCCTGGGGTCAGATACATCACATGATCACACTGACAGAACCACAGCCACATAGACACAGGCAACAGAGCATGCACAATGTCGGCACTAGTACAGTGTATATCCACATTTCGCAGCAATGCAGGCTGCTATTCTCCCATGGAGACGATCGTAGAGATGCTGGATGTCGTCCTGTGGAACGGCTTGCTATGCCATTTCCACCTGGCGCCTCAGTTGGACCAGCGTTCGTGCTGGACGTGCAGACCGCGTGAGACGACGCTTCATCCAGTTCCAAACATGCTCAATGGGGGACAGATCCGGAGATCTTGCTGGCCAGGGTAGTTGACTTACACCTTCTAGAGCACGTTGGGTGGCACGGGATACATGCGGACGTGCATTGTCCTGTTGGAACAGCAAGTTCCCTTGCCGGTCTAGGAATGGTAGAACGATGGGTTCGATGACGGTTTGGATGTACCGTGCACTATTCAGTGTCCCCTCGACGATCACCAGTGGTGTACGGCCAGTGTAGGAGATCGCTCCCCACACCATGATGCCGGGTGTTGGCCCTGTGTGCCTCGGTCGTATGCAGTCCTGATTGTGGCGCTCACCTGCACGGCGCCAAACACGCATACGACCATCATTGGCACCAAGGCAGAAGCGACTCTCATCGCTGAAGGCGACACGTCTCCATTCGTCCCTCCATTCACGCCTGTCGCGACACCACTGGAGGCGGGCTGCACGATGTTGGGGCGTGAGCGGAAGACGGCCTAACGGTGTGCGGGACCGTAGCCCAGCTTCATGGAGACGGTTGCGAATGGTCCTCGCCGATACCCCAGGAGCAACAGTGTCCCTAATTTGCTGGGAAGTGGCGGTGCGGTCCCTACGGCACTGCGTAGGATCCTACGGTCTTGGCGTGCATCCGTGCGTCGCTGCGGTCCGGTCCTAGGTCGACGGGCACGTGCACCTTCCGCCGGCCACTGGCGACAACATCGATGTACTGTGGAGACCTCACGCCCCACGTGTTGAGCAATTCGGCGGTACGCCCACCCTGCCTCCCGCATGCCCACTATACGCCCTCGCTCAAAGTCCGTCATCTGCACATACCGTTCACGTCCACGCTGTCGCGGCATGCTACCAGTGTTAAAGACTGCGATGGAGCTCCGTATGCCACGGCAAACTGGCTGACACTGACGGCGGCGGTGCACAAATGCTGCGCAGCTAGCGCCATTCGACGGCCAACACCGCGGTTCCTGGTGTGTCCGCTGTGCCGTGCGTGTGATCATTGCTTGTACAGCCCTCTCGCAGTGTCCGGAGCAAGTATGGTGGGTCTGACACACCGGTGTCAATGTGTTTTTTTTTCCATTTCCAGGAGTGTATAATGTATAGATGCAGACTGAAGCAACGAATGAAAAGGGGAGGGAGGCGTACTAGGGTAGGCAATGGAGTTGTGCAAAGCTACTGTTCTACCGTGTCGTGCTGGTAGCGCACCTGCCTAGTAATCGAGAGACCTGGGTTCGAATCCTTTTCATTCGTCGCTTTGGTCTGCATACATACATCATAGAAGCGTGACCCTTGGAAAAAATATCGAACCATGAGTTTATTTTAATCTCTCACTATTTTAATACTGTCTTCATACAGGAGTAAGCGTAGAAACATGTACTTTACTATTACATTTTTTATCATTCTCTAACTTTCTGTAGGACGGCTTCTTAAATACTAAACAAATAAAATTATCGCACTGTTTCTTGCAGGGAGAACAGTTTTCAGTATATCATACATTACTGAACGAATTCTGAAAATTTAAAATGCTGTCATAATCAGCTCAGTAACTGGTATAACCTTGCGTTAAAGATTTATCGGAGTGAGTCAAGCAAAAATTATAAAAGAATTTCGAGTAGTGTTAAGTACTTAGTAACATGGTATTCGTTAGCTGATTGCGTGGCGTAGAAGTCATATAACGGCGAAGTCACTGATTAGATCGCCCTAGTAGCCACAGTTTTTCATTTTTATTTAAATATGGTGTCTATTAAAAGATGCCAGTGTACCCTCTTCACAGACACTGCCCTGATGAGATACCACCTATGGTACAGTAATGTGTGTGTAATTAATTTGTATCCATCTGTTCTCGTTGACCACCTCCTGCAAATCCTACATGAAGTTACTGACGCGTGCTCGAAAATAGTTTACTAAGGGTTTATCAAAAACAGTGGCGCTCTTTTTTCAAATCAAGAATTTTTCCCACTATTCAAAATGTTTTAACGACAACAAAATTTTTTCTTTCTTATTTCACTTGTCTTCAGAGTTTTGTTAAGACGTATTGTTATAATACAGTATCAAATACAGTAAATACTATCATCTGCGAGACTTCAAAGTTTTGGAGACTACAGAAGTAGAGTTCTTTTGTCAGAATGAAAAGGCATGAAAGGGAAGCAGCAGTTGAGATTGATGGAAGACGGGTTCTAATCTATTCCTGATGTTATTCAGGGTGCACTTCGAGCAACGTGTGAAGGAAAAGAAGGACATGTTTGGAAAAGTTACTGGAACGCGAGAAGCAATAATTAAAAAAAATTCAAGTTTGTCTATAGCATTGTAACGCGTCAGTGACGGCAAATGACTCAGAAGAGCAGTTGAACGGAATGGATTTCGTCAACTTTCAATTGAATTAGGTAATGGGGGAATTAGATTATAAAATGAGGCATTGAGTGTAGTAAATGAATGTTTTTTTTTTACAGCAAAATAACGATGATGCCCAAAATAGACAGGATATAAAATGCATGATCGCAATAGCAAGAAAAGCGTTTGTGTAGAAGATAAATTAATTAACAGCGATTAAGAATTTAATTGCTAGAAAGCCTTTTAAGAACGCATTTCACTCGTTCTATGGAAATGGAACTTGTGTGGTGAACACCTGAAACAAGAAGAGGTAGAATTTCTAGAAATGTGGTGCTACTTAAGATTATGGAAGTTTGCATGGGTAGATCTAATAATTGACGAGGAGTTACTGAATCTTGAGAGAAAAGAGATTTGCGGGATATCTCGACTAACAGAAGGGATGAGTTTACAGTGTTTGGTAATGGACGTGGTAGGAAGTGTAGAGGGATACCAACGCCTGACTACGGTAATTCATTTCTGAATTCGGTTTTGCAAAGAGTATTGATTGGTTGGTTGATTTGGAGCAGGGGACCAAACAGTGAGGTGATCGGTTTCATCGGATTAGGAAAGCATGGGAAGCAAGTCGGCCGAGCCCTTTCAAAGGAACCATCCCGGCATTTGCCTGATGCGGCTTAGGGAAATCACGGGAAACCTAAATCTAGATGGCTAGATGCGGATTTCAACCATCGTGCTTCCGAATGCGAGTCCAGCTAGTCTACAGTATTGGCCCTCACTTAACATGCATTTATGGCGATGTTTTTGTCAAGCGCGAGTTCCCAAGTGACTGGAAAAAAAGTGCAGGTGACTGCTGTATATAACAAGGGTGTGGGAACGAACCCGCATAATTCGAGATTGATATCCTTAAAATTGTTGTGAAACAGAATTCTAGAGAATATTTCTCAGAGACCAATAAGCTTATGTCCGCGAATCAGCACTGTTTTTGAAAGCATCACTTGTGTGAAACTCAGCTTGCTCTTTCCTCACACGATAAACGCTGCGAACCATGGAAGAAGGGCAGAGGTATATTTCATATTTCTACTGTTGTGGTTTGGCAGGAGCCAATTCACGGGGTTTGGAGGAAGCCGAAAGGCACGCGTTAAGCTCAGGCAGACTGGCGTGAGGTCAGGAACAGTTAAGGGAATTTATAGTAGCAAATAATAGTACATAGCTTCCGGAATACTTAACTTTAATCCATAATTGGAGGACATCGCTCTTGTTGATACATTAATAACAATCTCAATATTAACTGTTAATGGCGCCTTGCTAGGTCGTAGCAAATGACGTAGCTGAAGGCTATGCTAACTATCGTCTCGGCAAATGAGAGCGTATTTGTCAGTGTAGCATCGCTAGCAAAGTCGGCTATACAACTGGGGCGAGTGCTAGGACGTCTCTCTAGACCTGCCGTGTGGCGGCGCTCAGTCTGCAATCACTGACAGTGTCGACACGCGGGTCCGTCGTATACTAGCGGACCGCGGCCGATTTAAAGGCTACCACCTAGCAAGTGTGGTGTCTGGCGGTGACACCACATCTACGTTTCCTAAAAACATATGACACACTACCGGACTGCTGACTGTTAACGAAGGTAAGACAATATGGAACAGATTCCCAGGTATGTGAGTAGCCCGGAGGCTTCTTTTTGAGTAATGTAACCGTGCACGTGGTCCTCGATGACTAGTGTTCCTCAGAGATAATGGTATCGTCAGACGTGCCACAGGGAAGTGTGTCAGAACCGTTATCATGTTCTGTACACTTAAATGTTGTGGCAGGCAGGCTGGTAAGCAACCTGTGGTTGTTTGCTGATGATGTATGGCGTACGGGAAGGTGTCGAAAATGTACTCTAGTATGATACAAGATGACTGAAGAACTTTCAGCATTGCAGCGCGTCAGCAATCGTAAGTATCGAAATAATTATAAAAATCCGCCTGGATTGCACAAAGTACCTGGTGTTTACGTAGGTTTCAGCGTGGGTATCCACGCCGTCTTCAGAACAATTTTATAAAACGGCTTGCCTAAATGGGCATAGTTAAAGGCTAAACTAAACACCTACAAGGGCAAGACTCCATAAAATATTTTTACAAATACGCGGTACATATGTATCAAGTCAATAATATTAATTAAGTAATATTAGGCAAGCTGTTTTATAAAATTGTTCTGAAGAAGGCGTGGTTAACCACGCTGAAACCTAGATAAACACCAGGTACTTTGTGCAATCGAGGCGGATTTTTATAATTATATCAAGATAACTTAGACTAAATTTCTAGTTGGTGTGACGAATAGAAGGAATGTTAGTTAATGCGGATGAATGGGAAAACATATGCGTTATGTGTCCTGCTTGACACAGTCACGTCGTTTAAATATCGGGACGTAACGCTGCGGAGTGATACGAAATGGAGCGAGGGTGTGAGGATTATGGTAGGAAAGTCGAATGACCCACTTCGATTTATTGCGAGAGTTTTGGGAAGGTGTGGTTCATCTGTAAAGGAGGCCGCATATGGGGCGCTAAAGATATCTATTCTTGGGTATCGCTCGAGTATTTTGGATCGGTACAAGATCCGATTAAAGGAAGAACGATTTGTCACCCGTAGGTTAGAACAACATGAAAGTGTCACGGAGAGGCCCAACGAACTCAAATGTTAATCCCTGGAGGGAAGGCGACATTCACTTCCAGACATTTTAATAACAAA
This sequence comes from Schistocerca cancellata, assembly GCF_023864275.1. NCBI lineage: Eukaryota > Metazoa > Arthropoda > Insecta > Orthoptera > Acrididae > Schistocerca > Schistocerca cancellata. Next base: position 167,125,513 of record NC_064635.1, read on the forward strand.
ATTTAGAGAACCAGCATTTCGAGGTGACTGCAGACGATCCTACTGTCGCTAACACACAACTGACGTAAGAACCACGAAGGTAATATACGTGACATTAGGATCATATTGAGGAATATAGCCCAGGCCATCATCCGCCACGCCCTGTGCGGAGCTTGCGTAGTGTGCACGTAGATTTAAACGTAGATGTACACTACTGGCCATTACAATTGCTACACTAAAAAGAAATGCAGATGGTAAACGGGTATGCATGATCAAATATATTACACTAGAACTGACTTGAGGTTACATTTTCACGCAATTTGGCTGCATAGATCCTGCGAAATCAGTACCCAGAAAAACCACCTCTGGCCGTAATAACGGCCTTGATACGACTGGGCATTGAGTCAAACAGAGCTTGGATGGCGTGTACAGGTACAGCTGCACATGCAGCTTCAACACTATACCGTAGTTCATCAAGAGTGGTGACTGGTGTTTTGTGACGAGCCAGTTGCTCGGCCATCATTGACCAGACGTTTTCAATTGGTGAGAGATCTGGAGAATGTGATGGCCAGGGCAGCAGTCGAACATTTTCTGTAAGGCCTGTACAGGACCTGCAACATGCGGTCGTGCATTATCCTGCTGAAATGTAGGGTTTCGCAGGGATCGAATGAAGGGTAGAGCCACGAGCCGTAGCACATCTGAAATGTAACGTCCACTGTTCAAAGTGCCGTCAATGCGAACAAGAGGTGACTGAGATGTGTAACTAATGGCATCACGCCAGGTGATACGCCAGTATGGCGATGACGAATACACGCTTCCAATGTGCGTTCACCGCGATGTCGCCAAACACGGATGCGACCATCATGATGCTGTAAACAGAACCTGGATTCATCCGAAAAAATGATGTTTTGCCATTCGTTCATCCAGGATCGTCGTCGAGTACACCATCGCAGGCGCTCCTGTCTGTGATACACGGTTGAGGGTAACCGCAGCCATGGTCTCCGAGCTGACAGTCCATGCTGCTGCAAACGTCGTCGAACTGCTCGTGCAGACGGTTGTTGTCTTTCAAACGTCCCCGTTTACTCAGGGATCGAAACGTGGCTGTACGATCCGTTAGAGCCATGCGCATAAGATGCCTGTCACCTCGACTGCTAGTGATACGAGGCCGTTGGGATCGAGCACGGTGTTCCGTATTACCCTCCTCAACCCACAGATTCCATATTCTGCTAACAGTCATTGGATCTCGACCAACGCGAGCAGCGATGTCGCGATACAATAAACCGCAATCGAGGTAAGTTGCGATCCGACCTTTATGAAAGTCGGAAACGTGATGGTACCTATGTCTCCTCCTTACACGAGGTATCATAACAACGTTTCATTAGGCAACGCCGGTCAACTACTGTTTGTGTATGAGAAATCCTTTGGACACTTTCCTCTTGTCAGCACGTTGTAGATGTCTCCACCGGCGACAACCTTGTGTGAATGCTCTGATAAGCTAATCATTTGCATATCACAGCATCTTCTTCCTGCCGATTAAATTTCGCGTCTGTAGCAGGTAATCTTCGTGGTGTAGCAATTTTAATGGACAGTAGTGTAGATGCAGATGTGGGCAGGTTCAGATCTATGCAAGCTGTAGCTGTGGAGTGTGGATATGGATGTTTATACTGCGTAGTGTAGTCAAGATATGCATGAAATCAGTATCAGGACTGAGTAACACAACAACAATCTACATCTACATCCATACTCCGCAAGCCACCTGACGGTGTGTGGCGGAGGGTACCTTGAGTACCTCTATCGGTTCTCCCTTCTATTCCAGTCTCGTATTGTTCGTGGAAAGAAGTACTGTCGGTATGCCTCTGTCTGGGCTCCAATCTCTCTGATTTTATCCTCATGGTCTCTTTGCGAGATATACGTAGGAGGGAGCAATATACTGCTTGACTCCTCGGTGAAGGTATGTTCTCGAAACTTCAACAAAAGCCCGTACCGAGCTACTCAGCGTTTCTCTTGCAGAGTCTTCCACTGGAGTTTATCAATCATCTTCGTGACGCCTTCGCGATTACTAATTGATCCTGTAACGAAGCGCGCTGCTCTCCGTTGGATCTTCTCCATCTCTTCTGTCAACCTTATCTGGTACGGATCCCACACTGCTGAGCAGTAATCAAGCAGTGGACGAACAAGCGTACTGTAACCTACTTCCTATGTTTTCGGATTGCATTTCCTTAGGATTCTTCCAATGAATCTCAGTCTGGCATCTGCATTATCAACGATCAACTTTATATGACCATTCCGTTTTAAATCACTCGTAATACGTACTCCCAGATAATTAATGGAAGTAACTGCTTCCAGTTGCTGACCTGCTATACTGTAGCTAAATGGTAATGGATCTTTATTTCTATGTATTCGCAGCACATTACACTTGTCTACATTGAGATTCAATTGCCATTCCCTGCACCATGCGTCAATTCGCTGCAGATTCTCCTGCATTTCAGTACAATTTTCCATTGTTACAACCTCTCGATATACCACAGCATCATCCGCAAAAAGCCTCAGTGAACTTCAGATGTCATCCACAAGGTCATTGATGTATATTGTGAATAGCAACGGTCCTACGACACTCCCCTGCGGCACACCTGAAATCACTCTTACTTCGGAAGACTTCTCTCCATTGAGAATGACATGCTGCGTTCTAAAACAATAAAACGCGATGTTAATGCTACAGGGATGACGTCCACTAAGCAGAGTACTCAAGCCGCCAGATACAGGGAATGGACTGTCCGCATAGCAGTCGGATTTCCTCGTGCTCGTATACGGTAGCTCAAGCCGGCTGACAGTGGTTACGCAAATTAATCACGCCGCCAGGACAAGGGAGCGTCAGACTTTTAGGGGCGGTGTGCTCCACCCGGCCGCCCCTCCCCTCCCTGACACCTTGCCAGCCGCCACTCTGCCGCACTGGACGGAATATTTATCACCGCCGTCCGTCAGCGCAGGCAGGCGCTGCTACCGCAAGCCTCTGGCCAGTAGCGGTCCGTGGCTGCAACTCTCGCCGTAATGAAATTCATCGCGCAGCCGGCTTCAAAGTGCGTAGCGCGGCACGGCGTGGCCCGGCCAGCTGCAAATTTAATCCGGCGCTGATTGCCGCCAACAACACGGAGCGGTGCAGCCGCCCAAAATGATTAATGCGTCTGCTCGCCGTCTGCCTCGGCGTACACACACCTACACACACACACACACACACACACACACATACCAGGGCTGCGGTCCCTGACCCCCGCCACACTGGCCGGCGTAGATTGCTGTCAGGATCCCTTCTTCATTGAGAATTTCTCTGAAGCGTAACCTCCCACTCGTACGTGGCTACCAACCTTTCGGTGACGAAGCACGTTTGCACTGTGTGCCACATTGCAGACATCGAAACGACCGCACACTAGTAGAATTAACTGGAGTAACTGGCACCCAGAGGCCCTTTCGAATATTGCATCAACAGCTTTCTCTCCCAACCCTTCCCCTTCACCTCCTGACTAGACGACTACATTTTCATTTTTTTTTTTTTTTTTTTTTTTTGGTGGGGTTGTCTTCGGTGAAAAAGGTCCCCTTGTAAAATCACTTCTCTGTCTGTCCGACTGTCAACACCTCACTTTCTCATGAATGCAAAGAAGTATAAAGTTCACATTTGTGTCACATGCTAGAGTCGGACCTTGACGGTATAAATAATTTACGCTTGTGTGTCAATGCAATTAGAAGGTATAGCCTACGTATCATATACACTACTGGCCATTAAAATTGCTACACCACGAAGATGACGTGCTATAGACGCGAAATTTAACCGAAAAATGGTTCAAATGGCTCTGAGCCCTATGGGACTTAACATCTGAGGTCATCAGTCCCCTAGAACTTAGAACTACTTAAACCTAACTAACATAAGAACAACACACACATCCATGCCCGAGACAGGATTCGAACCTGCGACCGTAAACGTTGTGCGGTTCCGGACTGAAGTGCCTAGAACCGCTCGGCCACCGAGGCCGGCGAAATTTAACCGACAGGAAGAAGATGCTCTGATATAAATGATTAGGTTTTCAGAGCATTCACACAAGTAGCCGACCAACAGGCCACAGCAGGGACACCGACGAGCTCGCCCACAGACGCACGAACAATCTCCCAACACTCCCTCACACTGTGCCTCCGGTATATGACCTATCGGACACAAGACCGATAACAAACATAACTGTTGCAGGTTGCAGGACGCTGAACGAGGACTCTGTACCAGCACCCAGCGCCAGCCGCCGAGCAGCACAAGCGCACAACGTCAAGGTATCGACATGCATGATACCCACTACTAACAAAGCCTATCCTTGCACAACCTATCGCAGGCAGCAAGATAACCGCTACTGCTCTTGCCGCCCGACCTAACTTTCGCAGAGGTTTTTTTCCCTTGGCTCTTGCCTTGGCACTTTTTTTCCTCTGCCCTGCAAACCGCTACCCTTCGTCAGATTTCGACCAATCTATCTCCAGATGAGCGCGTATTAATGGTTAATCCTAACCAGACGTACGCAAACATCGCGGTACCCACATCCTGCGACACCTCACTTTAGTGAATACTAACCCTTATGCAGAGATGGCAGTAGACCTTTTGTGTTGGCCATCATGCCGGTGTGGGCGTGGAGGGGCTCCACCTCTTAAAAAAAAAGCATTCACACAAGGTTGGCGCCGGTGGCGACACCTACAACGTGCTGACATGAGGAAAGTTTCCAACCGATTTCTCATACACAAACAGCAGTTGACCTGCGTTGCCTGGTGAAACGTTGTTGTGATGCCTCGTGTGAGGAGGATAAATGCGTACCATCACGTTTCCGACTTTGATAAAGGTCGGATTGTAGCCTATCGCGATTGCGGTTTATCGTATCACGACATTGCTGCTCGCGTTGGTCGAGATCCAATGGCTGTTAGCAGAATATGGAATCGGTGGGTTCAGGAGGGTAATACGGAATGCCGTGCTGGATCCCAACGGCCTCGTATCACTAGCAGTCGAGATGACAGGTATCATGTCCGCGTGGCTGTAACGGATCGTGCAGCCACGTCTCAATCCCTGAGTCAACAGTTGGGGACGTTTGCAAGACAACAACCATCTGCACGAACAATTCGACGAGGTTTGCAGCAGCATGGACTATCAGCTCGGAGACCGTGCCTGCGGTTACCCTTGACGCTGCATCACAGACAGGAGCGCCTGCGATGGTGTACTCGACGACGACCCTGGGTGAACGAATGGCAAAACGTCATTTTTTCGGATGAATCCAGGTTCTGTTTATAACAACATGATGGTCGCATCCGTGTTTGGGAGCATCGCGGTGAACGCACATTGGAAGCGAGTATTCGTCATCGCCATACTGGCGTATCACTCTGCGTGATGGTATGGGGTGCCATTGGTTACATGTCTCGGTCACCTCTTGTTCGCATTGACGGCACTTTGAACAGTGGACGTTACATTTCAGTTGTGTTAGGACCCGTCGCTCTACTCTCCATTCGATCCCTGCGAAACCCTACATTTCAGCAGGATAATGCACGACCGCATGTTGCGGTCTGTACAGGCGTTTCTCGATACCGCAAATGTTCGACTGCTGCCCTGGCCAGCACATTCTCCAGATCTCTCACCAACTGAAAACGTCTGGTCAATGGTGGCCGAACAACGGACTCGTCACAATACGCCAGTCACTACTCTTGATGAACTGTGGTATCGTGTTGAAGCTACATGTGCAGCTGTACCTGTACACGCCATCCAAGCTCTGTTTGACTGAATGCCCAGACGTATCAAGGCCGTTACTACAGCCAGAGTTGGTTGTTCTGGGTACTGATTTCTCAGGATCTATGCACTTAAATTGCGTGTCAATGTAATCACACGTCAGTTGTAGTATAGTACATTTGTCCAATGAATACCCGTTTATCATCTGCTTTTGTTCTTGGTGTAGCAGTTCTAATGGCCAGTAGTGTATTTTGATACTTGAAGGCTGATGAATAATAAGCTATAGACGATCTACATTCATGGCGGGATATTGTCTTCCATGACGTCTGCAAAGACTCGTTAGATTATAGTGCCTTCCTGCTGGAGAAACGGATGGACTTACAATGCCGGGCGAAGTACCAAGCCTGTCTTGTCAATTACTTGGGTTGGTTCTGCATGGACCCTCAGGCTAGCTATGGTGTTCCACGTAGGAGGAGATTCAGAAGACGAGGTTCCACTACTCAAGATCGCTTTCAGCCTGTGTACACAGAGCTGTTGTAGGGTTTTTTACCTATATAGCAAGATATTTAATTAGGAATAAAAAGGCTGGCCGCTGTGGCAGAGCGGTTCTAGGCGCGTCAGTCCGGAACCGCTATGCTGCTACGTTCAGGGTTAGAATCCTGCCTCTGGCATGGATGTGTAGGATGTCCTTAGGTTAGTTAGGTTTAAGTATTTCTAAGTCTAGGGGACTGATGTCCTCAGATGTTAAGCCCCATAGTGCTTAGAGCCATTTGAACCATTTCTTGCCAAAACAAATAAACAGAAAGAACAACACTTGGTATATTACCCTTCGTTTCCTTTTCCAGAACCTTTAGCAGGGCGACACAGTTGACAGGCATCGTGTTTCCACCCCTGCCCCCTCTGCTGCCATGCTCCACAAACAAGAAAAAAAGGATGGTGTAGAGGAAAAACGTTTGCCTACCAATAAAGAGGTGACCAAATATCGATCGGACCCCACATTTAACAAAGCCAGTGCCTCCCAGCGATGTGAGAAGTCACCAGGTACAACTGGATGTTCTGATTCCACATCAACCTTTAGGTCTTCCTTATCCAGTTGGCTAACCGGTGTGAGTTAGGAACACGCGTCGCCGAATTGGCATCCAGTAGAAAACTTGCACGAAGCCATTGAGCCACATGAAGTTATTATTATACATTATCTATATAAAAAATTAGCTAACGGCCTTGCCGCAGTAATAACACAAGTTCCCATCAGATCAAGACAATGGAGTCGCATTCGGGAGGATGACGGCTCAATCCCGCGTCAGGCCATCCTGATTTAGGTTTTCCGCGATTTCCCTAAATCGCTCCAGGCAAATGCCGGGATGGTTCCTTTAAAAGGGCACGGCCGATTTCCTTCCCCGGCCTCCCCTAATCCGATGAGACCGATGACCTCGCTGTCTGGTCTCCTTCACCAAAACAACCCAACCCCAACCATCAGATCACCGAAGTTAAGCCCTGTGGGGCTGGGCTTGGATTTGTGACCAATCGGTCTACCGAGCGCTGTTGACAAGCGGGGTGCACACAGCCCCTGTGAGGCAAACTGAGGAGCTACCTGATTGAGAAGGAGCGGCTCCGGTCTCGTAAACTGACGTACAGCCGGGAGAGCGGTTTGCTCACCACATGCTCCTCGTATCCGCATACAGTGACGCCTCTGGGCTGAGGATGATATGGCGGGTGGTCACTACCATTGAGACTGAGATATATACTGTGGCGTCACCGCCAGACACCACACTTGCTGGGTGGTAGCCTTTAAATCGGCCGCGGTCCGCTGGTATACGTCGGACTCGCGTGTCGCCACTATCAGTGATTGCAGACCGAGCGCCGCCACACGGCAGGTCTAGAGAGACTTCCTAGCACTCGCCCCAGTTGTACAATCGACTTTGCTAGCGATGGTTCACTGACAAATTACGCTCTCATTTGCCGAGACGATAGTTAGCATAGCCTTTAGCTACGTCATTTGCTACGACCTAGCAAGGCGCCATTACTAGTCACTATTGGTGCTGTAAAACATGTACCGTCAAGAGCGATGTTCACCAATTATGGATTAAAGTTAAGTATTCCAGGAGCTACGTACGTTTTTGGCTATTCTCATTTCCGTGTCCTGTTCCAGACCTCACTCCAGCCTGCGTGAGCTTAAACGCGTGCCTTTCGGCTTCCTTATAGTGGATTGGCTGTCTTGCCAGTCCACAACATATACGTAACTATATTTGCACGGAATATGTACTGAATTCTGAGGAGAATTGGATTAAGTTATAGGGAAAGACGGCTAATATATAATATGTACAAGAACCAAGAGAGAACCCTCCGAAACGGAGTTCTACACACACCTCCATGGCTGTTCATAAAGTAGTCATCACTACTTAAAGTGTTTATGTTTTTAATGATATCAACAAGACTTTACAATGAACAAAAAGAGACGGTGTTTTTTACGTATTTCTGTTGCAGTCACACAAATAGTATAAAATGGTTCAAATGGCTCCGAGCACTATGGGACTCAACATCTATGGTCATCAGTCCCCTAGAACTCTAAACTACTAAAACCTAACTAATCTAAGGACATCACACAGCACCCAGCCATCACGAGGCAGAGAAAATCCCTGACCCCGCCGGGAATCGAACCCGGGAACCCGGGCGCGGGAAGCGAGAACGCTACCGCACGACCACGAGCTGCGGGCACAAATAGTATAAATCGCTGACTTTTTAACAAGTAATTCTCCTTATTCCTTATCAGTCCACCTACTTTTCCACATTCTTCTGTAGCGCCAGAACCCAAATTCTTCGATTCTATTCTTTTCCGGTTGTTCGCTACCATACAATGGTGTGCTACAAAGGTAAATTCTCGGAAACGTGTTCCCCTGCCCTGAGTCGATGTTGCGATACCAGTAGACTTTCCTTGGCCAGACATGCCCACTTTGCCTGTGCTAGTCTGCTTTTTATGTCCGTCTTGTGTTAATTTACTCTCAATGTTCAGGGCGATCCGGCTGAGCAGTTCACATCAAATCATTTTGGACTGTACCGTAATGGTGTTTCCATTCGGATGAACTGTGAGACTAAGTGACTTGTTATTTACAGGGATGTCGATATGAACTTTCGTTTCTGAAACTGAACGTACAGGATGTCCCAGAAACGTTGTGACAGCCTTCGAGGAGTTTTAGAGGATGTCTTCGATAGCAAATCGATTATAGGAACCAGTGTCCTGGAACGTCATACAGTGATGCTACAGAATGCCGGAGTTACAGACGTCGGCCATTAGGACTACTGACAGCCTATTCCTACTGGGAAATCTGGTCTGCTCATATAAGTATCATACACACATTCAAAAAATGACAGGGTTCCAGAATGAGATTTTCACTCTGCAGCGGAGTGTGCGCTGATATGAAACTTCCTGGCAGATTAAAACTGTGTGCCCGACCGAGACTCGAACTCGCGACCTTTGCCTTTCGCTGGCAATTGCTCTACCATCTGAGCTACCGAAGCACGACTCACGCCCGGTAATCACAGCTTTACTTCTGCCAGTATCTCGTCTCCTACCTTCCAAATTTTACAGAAGCTCTCCTGCGAAGCTTGCAGAACTAGTACTCCTGAAAGAAAGGATATTGCGGAGACATGGCTTAGCCACAGCCTGGGGGATGTTTCCAGAATGAGATTTTCACTCTGCAGCGGAGTGTGCGCTGATATGAAACTTCCTGGCGGATTAAAACTGTGCGCCCGACCGAGACTCGAATTCGGGACATTTGCCTTTCGCGGGCAAGTGCTCTACCATCTGAGCTACCGAAGCACGACTCACGCCCGGTACTCACAGCTTTACTTCTGCCAGTATCTCGTCTCCTACCTTCCAAACTTTACAGAAGCTCTCCTGCGAAGCTTGCAGAACTAGCACTCCTGAAAGAAAGGATATTGCGGAGACATGGCTAAGCCACAGCCTGGGGGATGTTTCCAGAATGAGATTTTCACTCTGCAGCGGAGGGTGCGCTGATATGAAACTTCCTGGCAGATTAAAACTGTGTGCCCGACCGAGACTCGAACTCGGGACCTGACAGGGTTGATTCTGAACATACTAATAGCACAGTGTTGGACACTTTGACGAGGAAGTCGAATAATGACGAAACTAAAAGTCAGGGGAACAAAAATTCAGTGGTGCGGCAATACTGACGCACCACAACATACTGTCATCAGTCAGAACATTATATCCACCGACCTGCTGTAAATCTGACCACGGGATAACAGCGGCACCCGGAGAGAAATCATTAGTCAGACACACTCACGCAGCATGTAGTGTCAAGTGTAGAGTAGGGAAGGCGTCCGATCTATCAGAGTTTGTCGAGGACTGAGTGTGATAGCCCGGAGAGTCGGCACGAACATTTCGGAAATTGCATGACTTGTCGGGTGATCGAGTAGCGCCGTGATGAGTGTCTAGAAGACGTCGGGGCAGCAAGGTGAAACCACATCCAGACGTCACGGGGTTGGTCGGCCATCCCTCATTACAGATGTCGGACATAAAGGCCTGGCAGACTGGTAAAACCGGACAGGCAGTGAACTGAGGCCGAACTAACATCAGACTTTATTGTTCGGCAGAGTACAAGTATGTCTACACACACAGTGCATTAAACGCTCTAAAGATGGACCTCCGCAGTGGACGATCCTTGCATGTGCAAATGTTAAAACAGCGACATCGGCAATTACGACTGAAATGGACACTTGACCATGAGCATTGGTCGTTGGTGCTGTGGCAGAACGTTGGAGTGTCTGGTGAATCCCGACAGCTTGTTCATCACGCCGATGGGAGGGCGCGATTTCGTTGTTTTCCATGGGAACAGTTTCTTGACACCTGTACTGTGGGACGTGGCAAGCTGGCGGCTGCTCCATTATGCTCTGGGGAACATTCACGAGCGCATCCATGGGTCCAGTAGAGCTCGTGTAAGACACCATGACGGCCGGGGAGTATCGTACACTATTTGTAGAACGCGTACATCTCTTTATGACGATCATGTTTCCTCACGGCACTGGCATTTTTCAGCAAGATAATGCGCCATGTCACAAGGCCAGGACGTGATGGAGTGATTCGAGAAATACTGTGGCGAATTCCAAATGATGTGCTGGCCTAGTAATTCGCCAGATCTGAAACCGAGCGAACACACTTGGGATGTGATTGCATGTAGCGTCAGAGGTCATCAACCCTCCCCGGAATTTATGACTTGTGTGCCAACTCGCTTCAGCGACCTACCAACGCCTCACTGATTCCATGTCACGACGCATCGCCGCTGTTATCTGTGTCAAAGGTGGACACAACCGCTTAGGTGCGTGGTCATTATGTTCTGGATGATCGGTGATGTACCTCATTTTGGAAATGGTGTTTGTAAGCGACACGTTGTATTTTCGAAAAATAAATAAAAAAATATCATAAACAATAGAGACATGTCTACATAAACTGAATGTAACTGTATGACTAATTTTTCCTGTCGCAACTTCTGGGATCGTCAGCTAATAGGTTAAATAATGCAGTAGTTCTCGTCGAAGAAGGTCAATGCTGCATGTGTAGGATGTGTAGCTTAGAATCACTGTGTGTTGTTCACGTACTCGTATACCGAGTGTTCGTTAGTTTGGAAAAAAGTGAATAAATAAATACAGTAAATGTCTGTCACAGTCCATGAGGAACTACGATGGCTATTCCTTCATGATGAACGCAGAAAAAACACGAAGAGAACACCTGAGTTATGCACTTAAACGTATACAGCGACTTTGAAAAACGTTGTTATTGCAAAGGCACTGCAGTACTGTGTACAAGGTAAGGAGCAAACCTGCAACGAGAGGAGCAAACGAAACAGGTGTTATATGTTGCATTATATATTGAAGGCCCTTCGTTTATGTTACCAGTACGATGGGTGCCCTGCTGGCTGCTCGCATATGCTTCGGAAGGCGCTCACTCGACTCCCACATACGTCCTCAGGTTGCCTCACATTACGATAAAGACGCCGAACACGTATTCCACAAAGGTTTTTCCACGGGGTTCAAATCCGGGATGCGTGCAAGCCAGGGCAATACACCGACATGTTTGTTTTCAAACCGCTTTTCGATTCTAACTTTCGTCCTCTAGGTCTTCATTCATTCTTATAAATTCTATTTCTTGCATTTCACTGTACAAAGAGTTTATTCTAGCTTTCAGCCAAACAATGAGCGATCTACCTTTAGTACAGAAGGCTGCTCAAATCATAACACTTCTACCAACAAAATTCCTCCTTGTTCTTACCTGTTCTCATATCGTGCCAATAATATTGAAGTCAATCTCCCCCATCTAAATTAAACTTCCTGTGATCACTGAGGATCACTTTATCCCAAGTCCATGAACATGTGTTTCTCAGCAAACTGCAGTACAGCTTGTGTATGTTTGTGTGCTAATGTTGGTTTCTGCAGTCGTTTCTTGAATGTCTTGAACGCAAGATGCTTGTAATTCGACAAATTTGTCGTACACGTCTAGTAGTTACTGGCAGCTATAAATCAACAACAGTCCGCAGCTCGTGTTCGTGCGGTAGCGTTCTCGCTTCCCACGCCCGGGTTCCCGGGTTCGATTCCCGGCGGGGTCAGGGATTTTCTCTGCCTCGTGATGACTGGGTATTGTGTGCTGTCCTTAGGTTAGTTAGGTTTAAGTAGTTCTAAGTTCTAGGGGACTGATGACCATAGATGTTAAGTCCCATAGTGCTCAGAGCCAAATCAACAACAAGTTGAGAAGAATAACGTTTTGTGGCCCTCGCTTTGCGCAAAAGTAATCCGTTCCGTCCCTATCGAACGCCCAATCTAACGAAATTATCAATCGCTGTACTTGACCAGTTCATCTTCTCCGCAGTTTGAGGATTAGAGTGTTCCATTTGCTGTTAAGTGCTGAGTTTTTGCATTTTCATCACATGACAATTGTTTTGGGCGTGGCATTGCCACAATCGTGGTATATGTACACAAAATTCACTATCTCTAATAGAGTCTGTTTTCTATCTACACTCAAGGCGCGTTTGCACTCACTAGCACTGCTCGGAGACAACCGTCTTTCTACCGACTTCCATCCTCCGCCACGTGAATCGTCGATGTATCCTTAAATCCTGAATTATTGACATAAAATACAATGCCATTTGGCTCCATTTGTCGGTACACTGGATTCAATACCACCGCATACACGTTGTACATAACAGTTCAAACCAACCGTGTTAACAATCCAACAAATATCCACGCTTTGGTTTCCACTACTGTACTGCACAACATTACAGGTTCCATTACGCCTTTAAATGGCTCGAAGAACTGTCTTGCAATAAACCATCATTATGTGTTGGATTTGGCAGACCACAGCATAGGACCGCTTAACCAAAAATATTACAAGGTGGTTCGAAAACATTTTGAGCTGTTTGAATGCAGACTCATTCGCCATGATAGGGCTCGAAGTATTTTTTAGAAACGAAGTTTTTAGTCAGAAACAGGAAGGACACGTATCTCGAGTTTGTGACGCAGTTGGGTGCGCTGAATAGGTATGTGGCCAGCGCATACGCGCCTATCTGTGGCTGCGACATGCGCCATGTATGCGCCCTGGAAACGGTGGCAGTAATCACAGTACAATCTCGCCAGACCGTTCCCCGCGGATCAGACCCCATTTACACATGGCCACCGCCGCGTTTAATTACCGTGCTTTGAACATGGACTGACTGCGTGCGTGCGTGTGTGTGAGCAGAGTTACAGGGTTTCAGTTAGAGCTGTGTGCGAACATCTAGCTGCGGCTAACGGACAGTTAATACTCCACCGCAATGCTAATAGCCGTATGAATGCGCCCTTCCAATGATTGACGAATTCGGTACGCATTGACCTCCGTATGTGCAGTTGCTGCAACAGCGGGGTTAGCAGCACGTGCCTCTTGCTGTGTGTATGTTTTTTAAGACAGAAAGAGAGAGAGAGAGAAAGCGAGGGAGGAGAGGGAGGGAGGGGGAGGGGGAGGGGGAGGGGGAGAGAGAGAGAGAGAGAGAGAGAGAGAGAGAGAGAGAGAGAGAGAGAGAGACAGGGAGGGAGGGAGGGAGGGAGGGAGGGAGGGAGGGAGGGAGGGAGGGAGAGAGAGGGTGGGGAGGGAGGGAGGGAGGGAGGGAGGGAGGGAGGGAGAGAGTTGGGAGGGGGGAGGGAGAAGGAGGGAGGCACACAAAGACATAGACTGGACAGGAGAAAGGAGAGGAGTACAGGGTGCTGAATCACCCAAAAAGTGTAAAACGAAAACTTTTAAAACGCAAGGTGGTACTGACACGGAACACAGGAATGAACTACAACCAGGGGCCCACAATTGCAGCCCATATACAGTTGTTAAGACTCATTACAGTTTGTATTTATTTTAAGAACTCGCATTTTTGTATAAAGAAAGAGCAATGTCCATTGACTGTGTTGTTACCATGTTCAGTCTAAGACGGGTTTTATTGCAGCTCTACATGACAGTCTACCCTTTGTAAGCAAGTATAGCGATATAAATCCATTTCATTCTGCGGCACTGTGTTCATGCATTTGTCGCACTGTATGATTTATATCGCCCACACTTCCTACTACTAACAAACTCCCCATTGTAAAATAATCTGAGATCAAGACGAACATAATTATGAATGAAGTGTGACCTAGTGCCCACAACTTTAGACTACACACGCAGCTACCGCCAGTTGGCCAGATTTGACCAGCTTCGACTTATTTCTTCGAAGAAAGCAGAAACAAATTACTAAAACAACGTTCCTATAACATGACAGAACGTATTACTGTCATCATTTTGAAATAATGGAGCGTGTGCACCAACCGTTGCCTGACAACCGCAGCGTGCATTTGAAAGTGGTGATCAGTAATTTGAACATCACCTGTGCCCCTTCACTGTGCAGGCAGAATGTAGGAGCACAGGTGTGTGTGTGTGTGTGTGTGTGTGTGTGTGTGTGTGTGTGTGTGTGTGTGTGTGCGTGTTCATGTGTAAGATTTGCTTGTGTATTTGCACTCTAGCTCGACACCACATTTGGAAAGAACTATCTTTCTTCATTATAACAGAAAACATTTATTTATTCAGTTGAAATTCACAAGGCACCATAGAGGCAGTTCTGACGTTGGAGTTGATTCTGGCAGCAAGACTGAACAATTTGTAGACCTGGAAAAAGCGTTCTAAAATGTAAAATGGTGCAAGGTATGCAAATTTTCTGAGAAAAATAAGGGTTATGTCATAAGGAAAGATGGATCATATAAAACATATACAAGAACCGAGAGGGAAAAATAAGACTGGATGACAAAGAACGAAGTACTCCGATCAAGAAGGGTGTAACACAGGGATGTAGTCTTTCGCCTGTACTGTTCAGTCTGTACATCGAAGAAACAATGTATATAAAAGTAAGTTTCAAGTGTGGGATTAGAATTCAAGGCGAAAAGTATCATTGCTATGATTCGAACATGGTATTGTTGTCCTTAGTGAAAGTGCAAAAGAATTACAGGATTTGATGAATGAACGGTCGAATGCGTACAGAATACGGATTCATAGAAAATCGAAGAAAGACGACGGTAATGGGAAGTATCCAAAATGACAACAGTGAAACTTTAACCTCAAAATTGGTAATCATGAAGTAGATCAAGTTAAGACATTCTACCATCTATGCAGCAAATTAACCAGTGATGGATAGAGCAAGGAGAACGTCAAAAGCAAACTTAACACTGGCAAGAAGGGCGGTCTAGTGGAATCAAGCAAAGGGCATAAGAAATTTAGAAAAATCTGCGTGTGGATGGCATCATTGTATGGTAGTGAAAAACGGACTTTGGGAAAAGCGGAACAGAAGAAAATCGAAACATTTGAGATATGGTGCTATCGATGAATGATGAAAATTAGGTGGACTAACAAGATAAGTAACGAGGAGATTCTCCGCAGAATCGTGGAGAAAAGGAGGATACTGAAAACACTGACGAAAAGAAGGAACAGGATAGCAGGACATCTGTTCAGACATCAGGAGATAACTTTTATTAGAGGAATCCGTAAAATGTAAAAACTGTAGGGGGCGACAGAGATCGGAATACCTTCAGCAAAGAATTGAGGACGTGGGTTGCAATGGCTACACCGAGATGAAGAGGCTCCCACACAAGAGGAATTCGCGCACCAAATCAGTCAGAAGTCTGATAAATCGAAAATAATTGGTGTGTGTGTGTGTGTGTGTGTGTGTGTGTGTGTGTGTGTGCGCGCGCGCGTGTATTTGTACTCTAGGTCGCCCCAACCTTTCAAGGCCAACTCACTTTCCTCATCAGAATAGAAAACATTTGTTTATTCATTTGATATGGTTAAGTTCGTGAATTACACGTGTAATTCTGTTAGAGATGTCAAAGCTCTTTGAGTAGCTGTTGAACGGAATGGACAGAGCCTTGAAAAGAAGCTAAAAAATGAGTAGACGACGCAGCGCTTATGTTGTTCGGTGAGTGGTCTCCTTTGCTCCTGAATTATTTACATTCTGCCAGAGCATTCTCTAATACATCTGTTACCATTTTCCCATATTTTATCCTCATTTTTTGTACGGGTTTTGTTGACCGATATTGTATTATATTTTAAGTCTTTCACTGAAGTAGAAAATTGCATTAATGTCCATGAATATCCTACTTTAAACCACTGAACCTTAGGTACTCGCCACGTAACCCCATCACTAGCGCCCTCTGCCGGCTACAGCTAGTGTTGGGCACCTACAGGATACCCTCACTCCTATTATTAGTCCACGTACCTGCGTGTGCATGGCGTTTGACGCTCATCCTCGTCTCGGAATACTATAAGTGGTATGTCATGTATGGCTCCCACGTTCTCATTATTATGTAACTAACAAAACGAACAGTTTGGTCCTACTGTCATCATAGGACTTGTTAAACTAAAGGGGAAAAACAGTAACATAACAATAACAGATTCGAATGGCTGAAAGTCAAGCCTACAGAAAAATCTGAGACTGCATTACCATCTCACTGGCCAACCCTCTCCATTAACTTTAATTCCTTCTCCAAATTTTTCTTTAGCATCCTTTACTGCTTGCTCAAAGCACATATTGAAAAACATAAGGGATTGGTTTCAGCTCTGTCTCACTACCTTCTCATCCTTTGCCTCCATTTCATGCCATTTGACTCATAGCTTTCGTCTGGTCTTCGTACAAGTTGTAGAATTTTCGAACAGCGTTTGCTTATAGTTGTTTCGTGAAAAGAAAAGACACTGACTTTTCAGTTTACTCCAATTTCATCTTGTTCTATCCTTGGGAGAGGCAGCAATGACACCGCTGTTTCACCTGGGGTGTCAGATATGTGAGAGAGACGGAATACACTCCCACTTACAGAATAACGTATTGACTATTGTACCGGGCGGAGTGGCCGAGCGGTTCTAGGCGCTACAGTCTGGAACCGAGCGACCGCTACTGTCGCAGGTTCGAATCCTGCCTCGGGCATGGATGTGTGTGATGTCCTTAGGTTAGTTAGGTTTAATTAGTTCTAAGTTCTAGGCGACTGATGACCTCAGAAGTTAAGTCGCATAGTGCTCAGAGCCATTTGAACCATTTTGAACCATTGACTATTGTGTGCGCGCATGTGTTTTGTGTGTGTGTATTTGTTATAGACCCTGACAAAGGATTTATACCGAAAGCTAGCAAGTTCTCTTTCTCTTTGTGTGTATATCGATGCCAAATCAGTGAGTGGTCTCATCTAATCCAAAACTGGGTGTAGCAGACATCCATGCATATTATAACAGTGGGTGTGTTCATTTATGTTCCAGATGCCCTCCTGAACCACTGGATCGAATTCAACCAAACGTGGTACAAATATCACATGCCGTCTGGAAAGAACAACTGTGGTAGTAAGACCCACCTATCTCTCAGAGGGGTGTAGCTGAGGGTTATAAGCAGGTAGCTCATAATGATCGAATACCCATACTGTAACCGCACAGTACTTGAGATGAGAGCACTTAATGACTTGCAAGCAAATGTACACATAGGTTCAATCCTTTACCACGTTTTTTCTTCCTGACACCCCTCAATATTTCGACCAATTTTGTTGTATGGGAGCGAAAGCTGGGTGGATTCAGGTTACCTTATCAACAAGGTTGAGGTTACGGATATGAAAGTAGCTAGGATGATTGCAGGTATTAGTAGATGGGAACAATGGCAGGAGGGTGTCCACAATGAGGAAATCAAACTGGGAATGAACTCTATAGATGTAGCAGTCAGGGCGAACAGGCTTAGATGGTGGGGTCATGTTACACGCATGGGAGAAGCAAGGTTACCCAAGAGACTCATGGATTCAGCAGAAGAGGGTAGGAGGAGTCGGGGCAGACCGAGGAGAAGGTACCTGGATTCGGTTAAGAATGATTTTGAAGTAATAGGTTTAACATCAGGAGAGGCACCAATGTTAGCACTGAATAGGGGATCATGGAGGAACTGTATAAGGGGGGCTATGCTCCAGACTGAACGCTGAAAGGCATAATCAGTCTTAAATGATGATGACGATGATGATGATGACACCCCTAAAAAAAGTACAAGAGGAAAAAAATCATCATTTTCTAAATTTTCCCTGTTCATGCAGTAAAATTGCTGCAGGAGGCATGACCTTTTAATTTAGTGCTTCTTTGCCATTAACTCTATTTGCAACACATTATGCAGAGCATATTCACATATATACCACTGAAAGAACTTACGAAATATGTCACTGTACGACACATAGTTAAGTAGATATGACGTTGTAAACATTAAGTTGCGAGAAAACTAGGTTGCAGGGTGAAGTTCACTAGAGTTACAGGGGACATATGTGTGTAGTATTGCCACAGAACAAGCTGAGTAACACCATGGTGTAATGGTTATGATACTAAACTGTTACATGGAGGGTTATAAATTCAAAACTCACTTGGTTCAAAATGGTTCAAATGGCTCTGAGCACTATGGGTCTTAACTTCTGAGGTCATCAGTCCCCTAGAACTTAGAACTACTTAAACCTAACTAACCTAAGGACATCACACACATCCATGCCCGAGGCAGGATTCGAACCTGCGACCGTAGCTGTCGCGCGGTTGCAGACTGTAGCGCCTAGAACCGCTTGGCCACTCCGGCCGGCAAAACTCACTTGTACTGTACAGTTTTAATTTCTATATTCGGTTCGAGTACGTTCTAGAAGTATCCACAAATGTCAAGAATCATTGTACTGGAATCTTCTGTAGATGTATATATTCCGTATCTGTTCCGGCCGGAAGCAGTTCGCTACGCGCTCTTGTATGTGCAAATGCTGAATAAGCCTTCGTTAAGTGAAGTTAGTGTTCGTCATTCATCTGTTTACACCTTCTTCTACGTGACAACACGTTAAATATAAGTGAACTATATGCGACAAGTGCGTACGTGGACGAATCCATGCGTAAAAAGCTGGTCCTCATCACCTAGATCTATTTCAGTCAACCAAGTTACAAATATTAATATCTGGAAAGAAATACTGTGTGGGGTTAGAGCCAGCAACGTACTGTTAGCGTGGGGGTGGAGAGACAGAGAGGTTGAAAGAGAAGAAGGGAACAGATAGAGGAATGAGGAAATGGATAGATTGAGATGGAGGGGGAATGGACGGAAAGGGAAGAGGAGAAGATGGGCAGAGAGACATGAATGAAGGGCACTAATAGAAAACGGAAAGTTAAGGAACCAGTTTTCTACGTTTCTGAGCGACTGCTAAACAATAATTTTTAAATAACGCACCCCATTTGACTGTATTGTTGTTTTTTTAATTATGACCCAGGTTTCGGCCTTTTATGCCATTTTCAAGTGATTGAGTTTATGTCCTGTTATATATGTTACTGACATGAACTCAATCATTTGAGAACGGCATTAAAGGCCGAAAGCTGGGTCGTAATTAAATAGACAAAAATATAGTCAAATGGCGGTGTGTTATTTAATAAAGAAAAGAAAGGTAAGGAGAGGGACAGAGAAGGAGAATAGGAGGTGTCGTGCAGGGAGTGAGGGTAAGAGGAAATGGTATAAGGAGAAGATGGACAGAGAGAGAGAGCCGGGGGTAGAAGATGGACGGAGAGAGAGAGAGAGAGAGAGAGAGAGAGAGAGAGGGAGTCAAGAAGGAGAAGAGGAAGGAAGAGATGGACTGATAGAAGATTAAATTGAGAAGGTAACTGAGCAATGCCGCGTGCTCAGCTGGTAGTAAATGAAACAACTGGTCTACGTTCACGCATTGTCTTCCAACTTTTACCAGATGTAACCACCATTATTTCGACATATTACGATAATTACTGTGACATAAAGTATTCCTTACTCATTTCTGTTAATATGTAGGTGACTTGAAAATGTCCACCCAACTAAATTGCTTGTCGACATGTAAATACACAGTACAGTAATATCTGATGATTTCTTGGCGCCATTAAGACAAATATGTTCTTCTTGACAATCGCTGTACCAAGTCCATTGGAAAAGAAACGAATATCTTCGAAAATAATATATTTATCAGACTACCATTATTTTTCTTACACCGGCTCCAAATAATATATTTATCAGACTACCATTATTTTTCTTACACCGGCTCCCGTCAGATCACCGAAGTTAAGCGCTGTCGGGCGTGGTCGACACTTGTATGG
This sequence comes from Schistocerca cancellata, assembly GCF_023864275.1. NCBI lineage: Eukaryota > Metazoa > Arthropoda > Insecta > Orthoptera > Acrididae > Schistocerca > Schistocerca cancellata. The sequence goes on from NC_064635.1 coordinate 167,145,864, forward strand.
GTGACCATCCAGACCGCCATGCGCTGTTGGCATTTTTCGGGGTGCACTCAGCCTCGTGATGCCAATTGAGGAGCTACTCGACCTAATAGTAGCGGCTTCGGTCAAGAATACCATCTTACGACCGGGAGAGCGGTGTGCTGACCCCACGCTCCTCCTATCCGCATCTTCCACGGAGGATGACACGACGGTCGGATGGTCCCGGTAGGCCACTCGTGGCCTGAAGACGGAGTACCATTATTTTTCGGAAAAAAGATTGTAGAACGAAAAGCTTGGAAAATGTTTGACGGTCCTCGTACCCTCTTCAGTAGCCCTCTTCAGTAGACAGGTGGCATACATAGCGAAAGCTGAATTGAAGCCATAGCCCACTCACCCTTGATTCACAGTCAGAGTCTAGCGCACGAAACAGTGAATGGAAGGAAATTATCAGACACTGGGCAGAGCTCTCTCATAGACTGAATAACGGAGCGGAGCGAAGCATTTAACAGCAACATTCAGATTCGCGGCAAATAGCTACCCCGTTCCACTGTTCCGCAGGCACTTGTAAACAGTCGGGCAGTCGCTTCCCAACTGGGTTTTTAGTGGACCACTCCAGCTCCGCAGTCCGGACCGCTTTATTCGCAGCGCTGCAACGGCCGACGGGTTTCCACCAAAATGGCCGTCCATCGCTCTTCTGCCGAGTCGGAAGCGGTGAGCGCTGAGCCCTCGAGAGCCGGACAGACAAACGACCTCGATTTTTATGTAAAGGCGGAGAATGGGCGGCCGGCGGCCATTCATCTCGGCGCGGTACTCCGCGTTTGCCTGCGCGCGCGGCGCTTTGTCTGTGGCGGAAAGCGAGAGCCGTTGAGGCGGGCCTGCATCAGCGCCGCTATCAACAGCCCGGTGCGGCGCCCGAATTTTATCACCGTCACTTGGCCGCACTACAGGATTCAGGGAGCAGCTGCGGGCTACACACAGGACATTTCAACATTTGTTTTACACTCCTGGAAATTGAAATAAGAACACCGTGAATTCATTGTCCCAGGAAGGGGAAACTTTATTGACACATTCCTGGGGTCAGATACATCACATGATCACACTGACAGAACCACATGCACATAGACACAGGCACAATGTCGGCACTAGTACAGTGTATATCCACCTTTCGCAGCAATGCAGGCTGCTATTCTCCCATGGAGACGATCGTAGAGATGCTGGATGTAGTCCTGTGGAACGGCTTGCCGTGCCATTTCCACCTGGCGCCTCAGTTGGACCAGCGTTCGTGCTGGACGTGCAGACCGCGTGAGACGACGCTTCATCCAGTCCCAAACATGCTCAATGGGGGACAGATCCGGAGATCTTGCTGGCCAGGGTAGTTGACTTACACCTTCTAGAGCACGTTGGGTGGCACGGGATACTTGCGGACGTGCATTGTCCTGTTGGAACAGCAAGTTCCCTTGCCGGTCTAGGAATGGTAGAACGATGGGTTCGATGACGGTTTGGATGTACCGTGCACTATTCAGTGTCCCCTCGACGATCACCAGTGGTGTACGGCCAGTGTAGGAGATCGCTCCCCACACCATGATGCCGGGTGTTGGCCCTGTGTGCCTCGGTCGTATGCAGTCCTGATTGTGGCGCTCAGCTGCACGGCGCCAAACACGCATACGACCATCATTGGCACCAAGGCAGAAGCGACTCTCATCGCTGAAGACGACACGTCTCCATTCGTCCCTCCATTCACGCCTGTCGCGACACCACTGGAGGCGGGCTGCACGATGTTGGGGCGTGAGCGGAAGACGGCCTAACGGTGTGCGGGACCGTAGCCCAGCTTCATGGAGACGGTTGCGAATGGTCCTCGCCGATACCCCAGGAGCATCAGTGTCCCTAATTTGCTGGGAAGTGGCGGTGCGGTCCCCTACGGCACTGCGTAGGATCCTACGGTCTTGGCGTGCATCCGTGCGTCGCTGCGGTCCGGTCGCAGGTCGACGGGCACGTGCACCTTCCGCCGACCACTGGCGACAACATCGATGTACTGTGGAGACCTCACGCCCCACGTGTTGAGCAATTCGGCGGTACGTCCACCCGGCCGCCCGCATGCCCACTATACGCCCTCGCTCAAAGTCCGTCAACTGCACATACGGTTCACGTCCACGCTGTCGCGGCATGCTACCAGTGTTAAAGACTGCGATGGAGCTCCGTATGCCACGGCAAACTGGCTGACACTGACGGCGGCGGTGCACAAATGCTGCGCAGCTAGCGCCATTCGACGGCCAGCACCGCGGTTCCTGGTGTGTCCGCTGTGCCGTGCGTGTGATCATTGCTTGTACAGCTCTCTCGCAGTGTCCGGAGCAAGTATGGTGGGTCTGACACACCGGTGTCAATGTGTTCTTTTTTCCATTTCCAGGAGTGTATAACGATAGACGTCTGTGACAAAAGTCATAAGACTGACAACGCTGCAAGCGATCTGGCAAGGTAGTGTAGAGCAGTGTGTTCATCCCTTCCAGACGCTCAGATCGAGTTTCAGCACCGTACAGCCAACACGTGATTAATGAGAACGCCATTACTCTAGTTGTGGTTTTGTTATGTGTTACGAAAAAGGTTCAAATGGTTCAAATGGCTCTAACCACTATGCGACATAATATCAGAGGTCATCAGTCCCCTAGACTTAAGGGACATCACACACAGCCATGCCCGAGGCAGGATTCGAACCTGCGACCTTCGCAGCAGCTCGATTCCGGACTGAAGCGCCTAGGACCACTCGGCCACAGTGGCCGGCTAGAAAAAAGGAACGGCGGATTTTAGAACAATTTCATGGCATTAAGTTTGGTGATGAACTTGGCGAATCCACTAATGTGACCATTAAAAAGTTGGAACAGGGCTATGGGGAACATTTCTTACGAAGAGCACAAGTTTTTCTCTGGCACAAATTACTTTTGAAAGGCCCACAACACGCTGAACATCAATCTCGCTCAGGAAGATCTTCAAATTCAAAACCCGACCAAAAAGTTCAAGGTGAGTGTGTGCTCCTATACTTTTCCTCTCGGACAATCTGTCAACCAAGTGTTGTACAAAGAAAGTGTTAACCCAGTGTTTTACACTGAGCCGGCTGGGGTGGCCGAGCAGTTCTAGGCGCTGCAATCTGGAACCGCGCGCCTGCTACTGTGGCAGGTTCGAATCCTGCCTGGAGCATGGACGTGTGTGATGTCCTTAGATTAGTTAGGTTTAAGTAGTTCTAAGTTCTAGGGGACTGATGACCTCAGAAGTTAAGTCCCATACTGCTCAGAGTGATTTGAACCATTTTTTTTTTACACTGAAGCGCCAAAGAAACTGGTACACCTGGCTAATTGTAGGGCTTCCGCGAGCACACAGAAATGTTGAATCGCAACGTGGCATGGACAGACACCATGAATCTTGCAGGGCTGTCCATCAATCCCTAAGAGTAAGAGTGGGAGGTGATATCTTCTGAACAGTTCGTTGCAAGGCATCCCAGATATGCTCAACAATGTTCATATCTGGGGATTTTGGTGGACAGCTGAAGTGTTGAAACTCAGAAGAGTGTTCCTGGAAACACTCTGTACCAATGTGGATCCAAATGGATTAAAGTGATCAGACAGAAGGCTTACGTACGTATGACCTGTCAGAGTCTATCAGGGGTCCCATATCAGTCCAACTGCACACGCCCATACCAGTACAGAACCTCCATCAGCTTGAACAGTCTCCTGCTGACCTGCAGGGGCCATAGATTCATGAGGTTGTGTCCATATCCGTACACGTCCATCTGCTCGATACAATTTGAAACGAGACTCCTCCGATCAGGTAACACGTTTCCAGTCATCAACAGTCAAATGTCGGTGTTGACGGGTCCAGTCGAGGCATATAGCTATTTTTCGTGCAGTTATTAAGGGTACACTAGTGGGCTTTCGGCTCCGAAAGCCCAAGTCGATGATCTTTCGTTGAATGGTTTGCACGCTGACACTTGTTGATAGTCCAGCACTGAAATCTGTATCAGTTTTGCGGAGGGGATGAACTTCTGTCACGTCGAACGATTGATTGTCTTCAGTCGTCGTTGGTCTTGATCTTGCACGATCTTTCTCCGGCCGCGGCGATGTCGGAGATTTGATGTTTTACTGGGTTCCTGATATTCACGGTACACTCGTGAAACTATCGCACTGGAAAATCCCCACTTCATCGCCACCTCGGAGATGCTGTGTCCCAGCACTTTTGCGCCGAACATAACACCACGTTCAGACTCACTTAAATCTTGATAACCTGCCATTGTAGCAGCAGTAAGCGATCTAACAACTGCGCCAGACATTTCTGTGATATAGACGCTGCCGACCGCTGCGCCGTGTGCTGCCTGTTTACATACCTCTGTATTTCAATACGCATGCCAATACCAGTTTCTTTGGCACTTGAGTGTACAAAGATGTACTTAGAAGGTTCAGGAAATGGGTGAATCGCGTGAAACCGGACATTGCTCATCATGACAACATCCCATGTCACATGATCACATTCCCCATGGATTTCTTTAGTTCAATAGACGTTGACTTTTATCCACAACGACCCCCGTCTCGTCTGTTCATATTATCGGAATCCTTGTGTCTTTTTTCCCCCAAAATTCAAAAAGTCTTAAAATTACGTCATCTCGGACTATGGAGAACATTTAAATGACTGTGTCCGATATACTAAAATGTAAACTGTCACAGCCGGAAATATCATGTCCATTATAATTATCCGGGCTGTTATGCCGTGGTCGGTTGATGAATTCTGCGGTGATTCCCAACGTTTCGTCTCCGACTGCGGGAGACATCTTCAAGAGGGTCCGTAGTTTGATGGAAGGTCCAACACACATACTGGCTCGCTACTGACTGCCGCTAAATTCCGTGTACGCGCGCCCGCGCGCCGCGGCGTGACGTCACGTGTTTTGAAAACGTCAGTGCAATTGGCCGCTGTCCGTCGCCGTCGATCGCCGTTGCCATCACCCAGTAGCGGACGAGTGGTACACATCTTGTTTAACACCGGCATCCATATACCGTTTAATCTGACGCCCTCCTCCTTTCGGTTGAAATTATTTGGGTGTTTAGCGATTTCGATTGCCTCCCTGTAGAGCCTTTCGTAATATCCGCTCGTGGCCGCTAGTACTTGCGTCTGCTCGAAACGAATATTGTGGTTCCCTGGCTGGAAAGCATGCTCCGCAACAGCTGATCGTTCCGTTTCTCCTCTTCTACAATTTCCCTTGTGCTCTTCCAAACGTTTGGAAACAGTTCTTTTAGTGGTACCCACATAAACATCACCACAGCTGCATGGGATCCTATGCACTCCAGATTTTTCCAATGGTTTGCGAGCGTCCTTGGCAGGCCTAAGGTATTCCTGTATCTTCCTGGTGGGCTTGTAAATTACGGTAATATTCCGCTTCGTCAAGATCCTCCCTATTCTTTCCGTTACATTTTTAACAAACGGCAGGGAAACCTTAGATTTGGCAGTAGCCTGTACGTCAGTATGATTTCTGCGTGGCTGCCTCAACGCACGTTTTATTTCGGCGGACGAATATCCGTTCTTCATAAGTGCATTGTGGAGATGTTCCATCTCAGCGTCGAGCAACTCAGGTTCACAAATATTTCTAGCTGTGTCCGCTAACGTCTTGATAACACCCCGCTTCTGTTGTTGGGTGGTGGTTCGAATCCCGGTGCAAATAACGGTCCGTGTGCGTGGGTTGGCGGTACACTGAGTGGCCCAAACTACCATTTTCGTTTCTAAAGACAAGCACATCGAGGAAATGTAACTTGCAGTCTACGTCCTCCTCCATTGTAAACTGAATTCTTGAGTTTATACTGTTCAGATGTTCGTGGAACCGGCTTAGTTCCTCCCTACCATGTCTCCACAACACAAACGTGTCATCCACGTATCGGAACCATACATTTGGTTTCTTGCTGGAAGTACCTAAGGCCTGTTCTTCGAATTTCTCCATAAAGAAGTTCGCAATTACGGGACTTAGGGGGCTTCCCATAGCCACGCCATCCGTTTGCTCATAAAACTGTTCATTCCACTTGAAGTATGTGGTCGTCAAATAACATTTAAACAGCTCTAAAATATCGGCAGGAAAAATTCGATCCAGCTGTTCCAATACAGAGACGAAACGTTGGGAATCACCACAGAATTCATCAACCGACCACGGCATAACAGCCCGGATAATTATAATGGACATGTGTCCGATATGTCTAATAACATTAAAGTTGAAGCCTTTCAGCACTCGTACCAAGACTGGGAACAACGATTACACCTGTGTGTAGCTGCTGAAGGGACAGTATTGTTGAAACTTCCTGGCAGATTTCAACTGTGTGCCGCACCGGACCTGTGCCTTGAGTTAGCGTTGGGCGAGAGATTCACGATAAAACCAAGCCAAGTAAGGGGCCACTGCCACGCAGTAGTCTCTGTAAAACCGAACTGAGATTCCATCAGAGCCTGGCTACTTATTTTTCAACTATTTCAGTAGTTTCTCTACGCCAAGGATGCTTATTACTACTTCATTCATAAGGGAGTCTGTTCGATGGTCAACGACAGCATGTTTGTACGATTCTCCTGCGCAAGCGACTTCTTAAGGCAGAATTTTAAAGTTAGTGCTTTGTTTTGCTTGAGTTTACTTCTACTAATTCCTGTGGAGTTCTCGCCTAGATCTTTTACCAACGTATGACGGTGGTGGTTGTTGTATGCTGCGTGCACAGATCTTTTCACAGGTGACTGAATGCTACTAACCTTTGCCTGTCCTCATTTGCGCGTTCTCTTTTGAACCGAAAGTGAATGACTCGTTGGCAATAGTTTCTGTTCTCAAGCTGCCGTATTCAGTCCCGATTCCTCCTCTCCTCCTATGCCACTTCTCTTCCCTCTTCACCGTGGGCCAGCCGGTTGCTGACTGATAAGACGTAAGCGCGAGACAGCTCGCATGAGCAGATGTGTGTACGGTACTGTACTAGGCTATGTTGCATACAGACAATTTCAGGAAGGGCTTCCTGATGGTTAAACTTGTATTTGACGTTAAGCAATATTTGTATTTTCCATAAACACATTTCAAGGTTTTGCCTAACCGTGTTTTGTATCCTACCTAGTTCATTTGCCGCTAGTTGTTTTTCTGGTGATATAGCAGAGTTCTACTACTCCTTTAAGTGCTTCAGATTAATTGCGTCAGAATCGCCTGATTTGATTCAATTACATTACATTACTCATTTTCTTATATATATATATATATATATATATATATATATATATATATATATATATATATATATATATATATATATATGTGTGTGTGTGTGTGTGTGTGTGTGTGTGTGTGTGTTGACATAATTTTACAGAAAAGAAGACCAAAAATTGGACACTTCAAGTGCGTTTGGTGTAACTCTCATAAGATCTTGCATGGTGCAGGTGGTTGGTGATGAGGAAGACTGAAGGAAATGGCTGCTACTATTCTGCTCAATGTCACACTGTCAAAGAACTAAGCCCACAGAGAAACCCCAAGTCCGCAGATTGGTCTTGCATTTCGCTGTGTTTTATCGTCATCTATTGAGAGACCTCCATATTGACCACTTCTCCGAATGTCCAGGGGGAAGTTCTTCCTTTGGAGCCATCCATTCTCCCAAATACCGACATTTCTCCCGCCATCGTGAGATCCTTGCCGCATGTGGATTCTCGATGAGAGCCTCTGTAGTTATCAAGAAGGTCTTTCTTGAGTTCAGCCTGGGATGAGCGGGCTGACGACCATATAGTGGATGGTCTCCCTTCGTTGTGGCTACTTTTCTCATACCTCGCAGATACCTCACGTCTGATTACAGGAGGAGCTATGCCGACGGGGCAGTGGAGTCTGTCCACAGGAGTAGATCTTAAGCAACCCGTGATAATCCGGCAAGACTCATTTCGAGCCACATCTACGTTCCTGGTATGACTACCACACCGAACGTGCATATTCAGCAGTGGAATAACATAGAGCAAGCACGCCTGAGCGCAGAGTGCATGAATTAGCACCACATGATGTGCCTGTCAATTTTCGCACTACGTTATTTATGGCTGCCACTTTCTGTTTGGTGTTTATGCAATGATTTTTATATGTTAGTGCGCGATCCAGGGTTACCCCAGGATATATTTAAGTATCTATTTGCCTGTTTATTCTTCAGGTGGAAAGCGTAGGTCTGAGTCTTGGCAGGATTAGGTGCCAAGTAATTCCCATTATAGTAAACAGTGAATTCTTCCATTGGGAGTACATATTGCGTTGGGTGTGTGGGTGACAGATGAAACGGCAGGAAAATTGCCTAGGTATAATGTGGATGAGAAGAGAGAGACGTTTCATCGCTACTCTTGACTACCCCGTAAAAAGAAGCGTTGATTTTTCTGGCGTCTTATCAGCTGCAAGGAGACAGGAACGCCAGAATAGCTGGATGCCAGGTTCGTGGCGCCACCTTAAGTTTGGGGGCTGAGTTCGTCTGCTCAGTGTTGACAGCCGATCGCTCTGGCATACACGTAGTGTGACGATGCGTTTTTATTTTATGTGTAATCGTTACATTGTGACTGCAACGAAGTGTTGTGGCTCACACTGCACCATGGCAATAAATTACGCTGGTGTCCCTAAAAGTTACCAAATCATTCCAGAGATTTAGGGAATCCTCGATCCTCATTATAGTTACGACAGGTGCAGTCAAGGTGTTATGACCACGAGATACTAGTTTCGTCCGGCCACAATGATGTGTTCTTTGATTGTGCTGGGAGAAGGCTCATCATATAAGAACACAGAAAATTAGTTCACTTTATTACATAAATGAATACAACATTTTCTTAACCTTGACACAATGTTATGTTCTAGCATAGCATCGCTTTATGTACAGACCAACAAAAAATTTTTTGCAGTACAAAATCGAAGTACCGAAATAACTATGAAAAATCCGCCTCTATTGCACAAAGTACCTGGTGTTTACCTAGGTTTCAGCGTGGGTAACCACGTATTCTTCAGAACAAATATAAAACTGCCAGGAAGTTTCATATCAGCGCACACTCGCTGCAGAGTGAAAATCTCATTCTGGAAATATAAAACAGCTTGCCTACATAGGTATAGTCAAAAGCTAAAATCAACACCTACAGCCTTTGACTACGCCTATTTACAAAAGCTGTTTTATATTTGTTCTGAAGAAGGCGTGGTTACCCACGCTGAAACCAGGGTAAATACCAGGTAGTTTGTGCAATCCAGGCGGACTTTTCATAATTATTTCGATACTTACGATTGCTGACGCGCTGGAATGCTAAAAGTTCCTAAATCGAAGTACATTTCATGAGAAACTTTGTCACTGTCCAACTCGATGATGTTGACCTTTCTAGCTGTGGTGGCATATCGAAGTTTGTAACAGACTGGCAGGATACCATCTGATGCTTATAGCAGTCACGTGCGATTTGGCAGGCCCAGTGCTACACATCCGCTGGGCCACACCTCCAGCTCTGTTTTATGAGCGCCCTCTGCCACAGCAATATACCACGGCCGGCGGCAGCTGCTCAACCCATATGCACTTGGAACCACTACGATATGACACCTTTGTTCATGCCTCATCCTTGTTGACACCGACACAGCTGGACTCTGTTTCTTGATACATTGCTTGTACCGAGTCTTCGTTCAATTGGAGAAATACAAGTTAAGCAGATCTTCTGCTTACTGTGCTAAGTTGTTCGCTAAGCATTTCTGCTCCTGTCCAATTTCCCTGTACCAACAGCTGCCGCACCCCTCTGCAGCCGACCCCCTCCTTACTGTTGCGTACGAAGTCGTACACCATAGACACTATATTGATCTCACTGTAAGGGCGCTGCGGTTGCTGAGAGGGGGGGGGGGGCGTGGTGTTCTGGAGCGCCTCCCAAGTGTTCTTGTGGCTGGCAACAATCCCTTGCTAATGGCTGTAGTATCAATTCATGTCGCGGAGTTTGATCTGGCACTCTAATCTCTGAAAAGTACCACACAAGGGTCCTACAGTGTGGTGTGCGTACTGTAAGACCTTCAGTATACACACCATCAGATAATTTGACTTGTCGCTCTAATGAAGTAGGAGAGTGTCAGAAATATGTCTCGTGGTCTCATCATGGCGTGTTTATCTTCTGCCGTGAGGTCAGACGATATAAACGCCACTTGCACGCTTAGAGTAGCAGATTGACAGTGACCAACTTTAAACAGAACTTGATTAATTTTCACACACATTTATTAAAATAATAACAAGCATAAAAATAACTTAACTGGGTTCTGGATGCTATTTACAATTGACAATCTGAAGTTCCTTTGGTCTTGGTACGTTAATCTTATTCTCACATATCTCTGATACTTGACAAAGTGTCTATACATTTCTCTTCATGGCTATGTACAGGAATATGGTAATGTTATTAGGCGAAGACTGTAACTTAACTATAGACTGGTACAGACAAATGTAGAACTCGTACAGACTGGTATAGACTGGTACAGACTGGTGCAGACAAACGCAGACTGACTAATCGGAGGTCTGTACACTCGTTATAATACCTCGCACGTTTGTGGATCACTGAGCGAGTGTGATCTGCGAGGAGAAAAGGTTCTATGTTAGCAGAAATCTGACTGGCTGCGTTACATATTAATACGCTGATCGGCGGAAGCAGAATTAGGTCCGTCTCTATGGCAGTGCCATCTCGTACTGCGGAGACGGACGAGCGCTGCGCCTGCGCTGTTGTGCTTAGCGGGGCGTGCTCTAGTGGGAAAGTTGTGTACGCGCTGACTACGCGGAACTACACTCCTGGAAATGTAAAAAAGAACACATTGACACCGGTGTGTCAGACCCACCATACTTGCTCCGGACACTGCGGGAGGGCTGTACAAGCAATGATCACACGCACGGCACAGCGGACACACCAGGAACCGCGGTGTTGGCCGTCGAATGGCGCCAGCTGCGCAGCATTTGTGCACCGCCGCCGTCAGTGTCAGCCAGTTTGCCGTGGCATACGGAGCTCCATCGCAGTCTTTAACACTGGTAGCATGCCGCGACAGCGTGGACGTGAACCGTATGTGCAGCTGATGGACTTTGAGCGAGGGCGTATAGTGGGCATGCGGGAGGCCGGGTGGACGTACCGCCGAATTGCTCAACACGTGGGGCGTGAGGTCTCCACAGTAGATCGATGTTGTCGCCAGTGGTCGGCGGAAGGTGCACGTGCCCGTCGACCTGGGGCCGGACCGCAGCGACGCACGGATGCACGCCAAGACCGTAGGATCCTACGCAGTGCCGTAGGGGACCGCACCGCCACTTCCCAGCAAATTAGGGACACTGTTGCTCCTGGGGTATCGGCGAGGACCATTCGCAACCGTCTCCATGAAGCTGGGCTACGGTCCCGCACACCGTTAGGCCGTCTTCCGCTCACGCCCCAACATCGTGCAGCCCGCCTCCAGTGGTGTCGCGACAGGCGTGAATGGAGGGACGAATGGAGACGTGTCGTCTTCAGCGATGAGAGTCGCTTCTGCCTTGGTGCCAATGATGGTCGTATGCGTGTTTGACGCCGTGCAGGTGAGCGCTGGTCCAACTGAGGCGCCAGGTGGAAATGGCATGGCAAGCCGTTCCACAGGACTACATCCAGCATCTCTACGATCGTCTCCATGGGAGAATAGCAGGCTGCATTGCTGCGAAAGGTGGATATACACTGTACTAGTGCCGACATTGTGCATGCTCTGTTGTCTGTGTCTATGTGCCTGTGGTTCTGTCAGTGTGATCATGTGATGTATCTGACCCCAGGAATGTGTCAATAAAGTTTCCCCTTCCTGGGACAATGAATTCACGGTGTTCTTATTTCACTTTCCAGGAGTGTATGTACACAACATACAGTCTGCAAAACCTTCTGCGAGAGTAAACCTTCTCACTGTGTATCTAAAGTGCGTGTATCAATAATAGCCCCCACTTCAACGTTCAGGTTGTACCAACGAGTCCACATCATCACGAGGTCACAAGAAATTACGTGAGAAGGCGTTGTATTCTTTTGTTATTGGATGGAGTGAGAAACATCACTTATATCTTCAATTTGAAATTTTTATACTTATGAATTATAAAATGCGGAGCCGACGAGCAACAATTTGGCCATTGCCAGCCCGCCCCCAGTAGTGGGAATGGAAATAATTGTTGAGTTAAAGCAAGACAATGTTATTATGAGAAGACATAAATGAAAGGAAGACACCAAAGTTAGCCGTAGCTGATGGTCCTTTAGCTTGTAGTGTTCTGCGGCACGTCAGGGCAGCGGAAATAAGCGCAGGCGCCGCAGTTTCCAGTCCGGCGGGCAGACGGAGAGATACAGAGAGAGGCGCCTTTTGGAGAAATGAACCGGAAGTAAGGACCCGCGTGGCGGTCCCCCTGCGCCCATTGCCCGAGCGCCTTCGCTGAATTTCAATATCAAACGTGAGGGCACGAGGCCCTACCTCCCTTCCCACAGCGCGGAGGCGGCAGCCCTCCTCCCTGCCACACCCTCCAACCTCCTTGGAGCCCCCTTCCACTGCGCCACCTCCGCCCCCGGAGACCTCGGCAGGAAATTTGAATAACGCGATTAGGGCGGCCGCCTAGGGAACAGGTGTCTGTTTGTGCTTGCCGTGCTACGCAAGTGCGCGCGTCGCTCCTCTAAATGCGTTACCAGCCTGTCTGGTCTGTGTGTGTGTGAGTGTGAGTGTGTGTGTGTGTGTGTGTGTGGGTCCTGGCGTGACTGCGGTGTCCGCTCTCTGCGTATTTGATGAAGTCTGTTCCAGCTTCTCTGACCCTCCACCAGTCAAACGGTTTCGGTTGCTTTAATGTTAAAAAAGGAGAATTCCGTGTTTTCACGTGTTGTATTCGTGTGGTTGCTGCGATTGTTTCGTTGAGCCGCTTAACATATCTGATAAGTGTCTTTACAGTGTTAGCCACATCGAGTATTTAATTTGTTGTAAAGGTTACATATGTTTCAGTAGTATGACCGAGTATTTACCCACACGAACTACAAACTGCCTGTATGTATGTATGTAGTTTCCTAAGCTGCTTCTAAACCACTAAACAGACTTCAACCAAACTTGGTCCACTTATCATTTAGTATCTAGAAATAATCACAGTGGGGGTAAGAACGGATCACCTAACAAAGAAGCGACGTGAAAACATCCATCCAGTATATGAGAATGAGAGCACAACAGACATGCAACGAAGTTTACACGTAATTTTAAAACACAGGACCTCCACTACATTTGTGAAATTTTGCCGACGGTACTCATATATACCACTGAATGTACCAGAAATACAGTTCAACAATTTGTTCAGGAGGTATGACATCATAAACACTGTGCGTAGAAAACTACCGCATCATTCAAGACGTTTCAATTTATTACTTCCTTGCTTGTAAGTCTATTCGCAACACGTTTCGTAGACGGTAACCACATATGCTGCTGAATGTGCCTAGAAAATTATGTTGTTCTACAGCAGAGCGAAATTCGCTAGACATACAGATAAAATATGTGTACAAATGTGTGTGAAATACGTATGTATGGAATCCATTTCACATGTGCGTATGCAAGCAAAGCCACAGGTAAAAATTTCATCTTAACGATTTCAATCAAATTTGGTGCACGTATTAATTACAATCTGGAATGAATGTGGGGTTTAGAATTGCAAGCCTCCTATTGAGGTGAATGTAATAAAGTTAGGAGGGGGAGGGAGGAAATAGTCACAAAGAGTAGAAAATGGACAAAGTTGGGAGTGGTGGGAGATGTACAGAGAGAGGGGAGACGAGGAGATTGACAGAGAAAGGATAGAGGAGGACGTGGACAGAAAAGGGGATGGGAGAGACAAGCAGAGAGATGGGGGAAGAGGAGAGTGACAGAAAGAGGAAAGAAATGGACACGGAAAGGCAAGAGGAGGATATAGACATAGGAAGTGAACAGGGGAGATGGATATAGCAAGGAAAATGGAGAAGTTGAACAAGGATAGGGTAAGGGAGAGATGTACGCAGAGAAGAGGGTTCAGAAGATGAACACAGAGCGGGGCAGGAGAAGATGAGCAGAATGGACAAATACAGGGGGCAGACGAGATGAACAGGGAGAATTGGTGGTGGAGGTGTACAGAAAGATAGAGGGAAGAAGGAGAGAGACTAATAGAAGACAGGAATAATTATATTCCTGGGCGATGTCGAGTACTCAGCTAGTAGCAGAGAATTTGTATCATATTCCGCGCCCAGTCAGTTCAGTCGTCACAATACTGACCCACTGTGGGAGGAAAGCATAAGGTTCACTTTAGCCTCAGTAAAACAGCTGCTATTTTTAGCGACAGACTCATAGGGGCATACAGTTTACTAACAAACCGCTGTTTCTTATCACTAATTTATGTGGGCTAATTATCTTCGTAATTGCAGAAAATTATTTTTCTAGAAAGGCGAGTGAATTAAGGTATTTTCTGAGGGCTTGGTTATTGTTTGAGAAGGAATGAAGAATGCTTAGGAATTTGTGGTAGTCACACAGAGCACCTTCTCTGGTGTCAGCTGGCAGATGACTAGAATACGACATAATTGCCAATATCCGGACAAGAACTTGTTCTTGACATATGTTTACGGGAAAATTATCATTGAAACTAGCACTACCTCTGTAAGATTTTTCAAACACCCTGTACAGGGTACCTTTAAGTTGCATGCAACCCTCAACACCTTAAATTACCATCTGTATGATTGTCATATTCTCTCGCTTGCTACGAACAAACTATAAATCACATTCACATCTCAAATTCATTTGTAAATATAGTCACGTGCCAAAAATTTCAACGCATTTTTCCTTTCTTTCTTTTTTTTAAATCTATATACGTGGGTTATTAAGCCTATCCACCAACTTTTACACATTATTATAATAGCAATTCTTCTATGGAATAGAAGGAGTTATCAAGGAGAACCTTTCTCAGTTTGCTTTCAAATTTTACTTTCATGTTTATCTCTGGCTAGCTGATAAAAAATTTTTGTTGCAGCATTGTACACCACATTTTGTTCTAAATACAACATTAATGTGGAGTAATGAATGTTATTTTTCCATCTGGCACTGTAATTATGAACGCAAATAGCTGTAATGAATGCCTTACAGCAAACGTCACGAAGGAATCAATCTACTGTTAAGCAGTAATCAGATTGCCCAACTCCTTTCACAGATGTCTACAAGATGACCATGGATGAGCACCACGCATTGTTCTTACGTAACATTATTCCATATGACATTATTGAATGAAAGTGCGCGAAATATGTCAACTTACTGATTTTTCTCTCCGCAAGATTTACAAAGATTCTAAGTGCAAATGTGGCTCAATTAATTTGTTTTAGGGTTTCCAAAATGTGCTTTTTCGAGTTTAAATTCTCATCAACATGGACACATTAGGAGTTTCTACCCTCTTTATTATTTCCTCTCCACGTGTTACCCTTATTATTGTTGTAGTACTCATGGATGCGCTTAACATAATATGTTGTGTCTTGTTAAAATTAAGGGCGACACCACTCGCAGAAACCCAGTTGACGAAATATTTAAGAATACTGTTTATCATTTCTCCTGTTTCTGTACGTATGCTTGGACTGATTACATTAGTAGTGTCTTCTGCAACAAGAACTAATTCTGCATGTTGTATGTAAGACGGGAGATCGTTTATATACGTGAGGAACAATAGTGGACCTACGATTGAGCCTTGGGGAAACCCACATATGATTTATCCCCACTCATATTTACGTCCCTGGACTATACTGATTGAATTACTAAATACAATTTTCTCCATTCTTCTTGTATGACACTGTCCACTTGTTCATCGATGAAACTTCAATTTATCTTGGAGAATATTGAGATTCACGCAGTCAAATGCCATAGGTCGCAGGAAATACCAACCAGAGCTATTTTGTCAAATGGCTCTGAGCACTATGGGACTCAACTGCTGAGGTCGTAAGTCCCCTAGAACTTAGAACAACTCAAACCTAACTTACCTAAGGACATCACGCACATCCATGCCCGAGGCAGGATTCGAACCTGCGACTGTAGCGCTATTTTGTCATTTTGTTGTTGTTGTGGTCTTCAGTCCAGAGACTGGTTTGATGCAGGTCTGCATGCTACTCTATCCTGTGCAAGCTTCTCCATCTCCCACTAACTACTGCAACCTACATCCTTCTGAATCTGCTTAGTGTATTCATGTCTTGGTCTCCCTCTACGATTTTTACCCTCCACGCTGCCCTCCAATACTAAATTGGAGATCCCTTGATGCCTCAGAACATGTCCTACCAACCGATCCCTTCTTCTAGTCAAGTTGTGCCAAAAATTTCTCTTCTCCCCAATTCTAGTCAATACTTGCTCATTAGTTATGTGATAGACCCATCTAATCTTCAGCATTCTTCTGTAACAGTACTTTTCGAAAGCTCCTATTCTCTTCTTGTCCAAACTATTTATCGTCCATATTGCACTTCCACACATTGCTACACTCCATACAAATACTTTCAGAAACGACTTCCTGACACTTAAATCTATACTCGATGTTAACCAATTTCTTTTCTTCAGAAACGCTTTCCTTGCCATTGCCAGTCTACATTTTGTATCCTCTATACTTCGACCATCATCAGTTATTTTGCTCCCCAAACAGCAAAACTCCTTTACTACTTTAAGTGTCTCATTTCCTAATCTAATTTCCTCAGCATCGCCCGACTTAGTTCGACTACATTCCATTATCCTCGTTTTGCTTTTGTTGATGTTCATCTTATATCCGCCTTTGAAGACACTATCCATTCCGATCAACTGCTCTTCCAAGTCCTTTGCTGTCTCTGACAGAATTACAATGTCATCGGCGAACCTCAAAGTTTTTATTTCTTCTCCATGGATTTTAATACCTACTCCAAATTTTTCTTTTGTTTCCTTCCCTGCTTGCTCAATATACAGACTGAATAACATTGGGGAGAGGCTACATCCATGTCTCAATACCTTCTCAACCACTGCTTCCCTTTCGTGTCCCTCGACTATTTAATGCGTGTAACAATTGGTGAGTGAACATATAAATGGCCTTCTGCCTGTCTATCAGGGTAGGTGGAGTAACTTCACGCGCCATTGTTTACGAATCATCATAGTACATTTACTGAGCTTAGCGTGTTTTATTACAAAGCACGGGTGTCGAAGAGAATGCTTTGTCCGCTTAACGCCTCACGTTGCTGACTCAGTGTAATCATGGCGCAGCTCGCTGTACATAATTTCCAGCGCCTGCAGTGCAGAAAGGATGGGCGCAGCGTGTAGCTGCCACACGGAAGGAAGTTCGATTATGTTTACCCAGGGTGGGCGCACTGCCTGGGGACAAGCCTGTCTGATGGAAGGCGCCGATAACGCTGACGCGGTTTCGTACACGCCGCCGGCCATTCCACCACTCCGCTTATTCCACGCAGCGCGGAAGCCCGAAACTCGCGCCGGAGGGACACCGGAGCATGCTCACGGAATGAGCAAGTCCGCACATCGACCGTCCATCGCACCCACCAGTACTGGGAAACAAGCAGCAAATACTTGACGTAGGTTCCTAGATCCTCTCCGAGGTGAAGACGTCGGCACCCACCAGTACTGGGAAACAAGCAGCAAATACTTGACGTAGGTTCCTAGATCCTCTCCGAGGTGAAGACGTCGGCACAGGAGAGGAACTCGTGGCCGGCCGCATCAAGCCAGTCAGATGACTGGTGAGCCAAAAACAGTGCTGAAAACAGAGGATTGGAGGGTTCGAAATAAAAGTGGTGTAGTGCGTTTCTTTATGGGATAAGGAGTGCGAGGGACGGAAATTCACCGATGACTGGCACGCGTGTACGGAGAGCACTGTATATCCTTTTCTAGGGTGAAGTGACAACTGGCTGTACAGGAGAACAAATGCCATTGGCCGGTAAGGGACGGTCTGGATCGCAACACGGCATTACCGCTGCTGTGGTCCAGCAGGTGGGTGCCTTTATTATTGACAGCTGCAGCGGTCAATTGTGCATCGAAATTGCGACGGACATGGAGTCTCTGCGCTCATACCATTATTCGATGAATTTCTTTCTGCTGACAGGGAACGCCCTACAACCCTTAGCTCTTCTTTTGAAGCTTCCATTTCTTTGTTGTGAGCGCAATTGAGTGAAACAGACAGTCGACACGTGAGCGTGTTCGCTCTGTCATCACGTGGGTGCGCGCGTGTTCCTCTGGCGGCGACTTTATTGAAACCTCAGCACTCTGCTAGGGATCACATTTTCTTCTGCGGGCAATGCCATTACGATCCTTTCAGCGAGTTTCATTTTACTGCCTCCGGCTCGTTTCCCTCTCAGTGCACTTTTAGTGTGTATCTTCAGATATGGTTGAGAAATTAGCCAGTTTGCATCTGCCAGACGCACTGGTGACCTTTGTAATTGCCTGTATTGTAGAAATCAATGTCCTCGTCACATATTTTTCTTTTTTTGTCGTGGGTGACCTCACTGGATTCATGTTTCACATTACAGATTTTTCTCCTCTGCCTTTTCATGTCAGAGTAGCGTAGTTCTGGATGCCATCAATTATTTGCTGGGCATATTCCAATCTCTGTCTTGCTCTACAGTTTTTCCCCTCTGTGGCTCCCTGTAGAGCGGGGAAATTGTTGCTCGACGTCTTAAAACTGTCCCTATCATCATGACCCTTCTTCTTGTTAATCTTTTCTCTGTTCCACTTGTTACCTCTTCTTTGGCGTAAAATATGACTTCTTATCTTGCCAGCCCACTATTTTTCATCATCCATATCTCAAACGCACAGGTTCTATTTTTATCCTTGTAGCAAACTTCTAAACAGTGGTGTGCTGTAGTCGTATATTGTACGTAATTTTTTCTTCAAATATAAAGGAATATTAGGAAGGAAGATAAGCGTTAACGTCACTTCAACATCATGGTTATTACAGAGAGAGCACAACCTCTTATTGTGTAAGGGTTGAGGAGGAAATCGGCTGTGACCTTTTCAGAGGAACCATCCTGGCACTTCCCTCGAACAATTTAGGGAAATCACGGACAACACAAATCAGGATGGCCAGACAAGCGTCTGAACCGTCGTCCTCCCGAATGCGAGCCCAGTGTGCTAACCACAGCGCAACCTCGTTCGGTTATTCAAATGAAGATCAGCGTTTGATTCTGTACCTCTACTGGAGACGAATGCCCTCTTTGTATGTGATAATGTACTACCTATATCCTCTTTGCGTTGCTCACCATACGTGACTTGTTTTAAATAATATCAGTGGCTCGTATAATATAAAATCCAGTATCGGGCCAGGACTTTTGTATTACTTGCTGATATTAATTTTATTTCACGTTGTATGCAGTTTTAAATATTTTGTAGTAACAGATGATCCTCTATGGACCCAAACTGGTTGTACGAAGCGAGTATTGCAACACATACTTTTCTGAAAGCAAGTTGCTTTTATTCTTGATTCCAATACACCATGTTAGTCCCCACTTTCCTGTCTACAAAACACTATTTCAACTCCGTTTAATGTGACTGCATCATGCCGCCTTTCCGTGCAGGTCTGCATCCTCACGTGGTACCACTCTACTGGTAGACGTCAGAGCCATTACCCTGTTGCATCAGCTACCTCCCCATCATTCACTTACTGCTTCCTATAGAGTGTATCGTTAATTGGGGCCGTACAAATGGAAGTCGGAAGGTACGAGGTCCAAGCTGTACATATTTCACTACCGCAACTGTTTGACGAGACTGTCAGCACTACTAACAGAGACTTCCACTTGGGCAGCGAGGTGTGTGTTTGTTTGTGGTCCGTCGATTACCTCGACTGAGACTGTCCGCACGTTCGTATCTTGCAGGAGTCACAGTTGTGTGAGGCCTGCTGACTTGCGAGAGACGGGACAGGTTTTCTGAATCTTGTTACAATGATGATCAACGCCTTGCACAATGACTCACCAAGCTTTTGGCCACTGCCAGGCGCTTACGAATATCTGCGATGCTCCAGTTTTCCAACAAAAGAAATTCAATTACAGCTCTATTCTTGGAACGTACCTCCGTTACAGACGCCACTTTGAACGTTACGTAGAGCGCTGCCACCTATCGGAACTTAATGAAACTATAGAGGATGAAGCGGGGAATTTCCGCGATTTCCCACAGCAGATTCCCTATTTATCAACCAAACTGGCCGAGAAATAAAAAATGTTGCATTACTTACTGAACATGGGTATACCACGTCCTCCGACTGATTTTATGCTACCTTGTATGCTGGTTTAAATGATTCATAGCACGTGTTGGTGCTCTATGGACCGAAACTGGTTTTGTAATAAAGATTTTATCAACAGCTGTTGACAGTGAATGACGACTTCTATTTTCCGAGAGAAAACGTTATGAAATTATTTTTTCTTTTTTTGTAGGTAGTTATCTGCAGTCCTGCCACTCGCTAAAGCCACACGTCACAGTACAGTAGCTCGCTGATAAACAAGTTCCTCGCCAAACTGAAGGCCTAAGCGATGTCTACCGGCCGCCGTGTCATCCTTTGTCTTGCGGAATCATGCGGATGTGTGATGGAGGGGCCTCTGGTCATCACACCGATCTCATGGCTGTATTACAGAATTTAGAAGCCATGGAGCCGCTACTATTTGGGTAAGACGCTCATCAATTGGCAACTCGAGGCTGAGTGCACCCTTACCAGTCGCTCTACCAAGGACAAATCTTTGCCAGTTCTGGGAATTGAACCCAGAACCTCAACATGGCAGCCATTTACGCCGACCAGTCAGATACTAAGGCGAACTACATCTACACCTACATCTACATTTATACTCCGCAAGCCACCAAACGGTGTGTGGCGGAGCGCACTTTACGTGCCACTGTCATTACCTCCCTTTCCTGTTCCAGTGGCGTAAGGTTCGCGGGAAGAACGACTGCCGGAAAGCCTCCGTGCGCGCTCGAATCTCTCTAATTTTACATTCGTGATCTCCTCGGGAGGTATAAGTAGGGGGAAGTAATATATTCGATACCTCATCCAGAAACTCATCTGGACAGCAAGCTACACCGCGATGCAGAGCGCCTCTCTTGAAGAGTCTGCCACTTGAGTTTGCTAAACATCTCCGTAACGCTATCACGCTTACTAAATAACCCTGTGACGACACGCGCCGCTCTTCTTTGGATCTTCTGTATCTCCTCTGTCAACCCGACCTGGTACGGATCCCAAACTGATGACCAGTACTCAAGTATAGGTCGAACGAGTGTTTTGTAAGCCACCGCCTTTGTTGATGGACTACATTTTCTAAGGACTCTCCCAATGATTCTCAACCAACAATTAATTTTATACGATCACTCCACTTCAAATCGTTCCGTACGCATACGCCCAGATATTTTACAGAAGTAACTGCTACCAATGTTTGTTCCGCTATCATATAATCATAATATGTGTATTCGCAATACATTACCTTTGTCTATGTTAAGGGTCAGTCGCCACTCCCTGCACCAAGTGCTTATCCGCTGCAGATATTTCTGCATTTCGCTGCAATTTTCTATTGCTGTTACTTCTCTGTATACTACAGCATCATCGCGAAAAGCCGCATGGAACTTCCGACACTATCTACTAGGTCATTTATATATGGTGTGAAAAGCAATGGTCCCATAACACTCCCCTGTGGCACGCCAGAGGTTACTTTGACGTCTGTAGACGTCTCTCCATTGAGAAAAACATGCTGTGTTCTGTTTGCCAAAAACTCTTCAATCTAGCCACACAGCTGGTCTGATATTCCGTAGGCTCTTACTTTGTTTATCAGGCGACAGTGCGGAACTGTATCGAACTCCTTCCGGAAGGAAAATGGCATCTACCTGGGAGCCTGTATCTAATATTTTCTGGGTCTCATGAACAAATAAAGCGAGTTGGGTCTCACACAATCGCTGTTTCCGGAATCGATGTTGATTCGTACAGAGTAGATTCTGAGTTTCCAGAAATGACATGATACGCGAGCAAAAAACATGTTCTAAAATTCTACAACAGAACGATGTCAGAGATACAGGCCTACAGTTTTGCACATCTGCTCGACGACCCTTCTTGAAAAGTGGGACTACCTGTGCTCTTTTCCAATCATTTGGAACCTTCCGTTCCACTAGAGACTTGCGGTACACGGCTGTTAGAAGGGGCAAGTTCTTTCGCGTACTCTGTGTTGAATCGAATTGGTACCTCGTCAGGTCCAGTGGACTTTCCTCTTCTGAGTGATTTCAGTTGCTTTTCTATTCCTTGAACACTTATTTCGACGTCAGCTATTTTTTCGTTCCTGCGAGGATTTAGAGAAGGAACTGCAGTGCGGTCTTCCTCTGTCAAACAGCTTTGGAAAAAAGTGTTTAGTATTTCAGCTTTACGCGTGTCATCCTCTGTTTCAATGCCATCCTCATCCCAGAGTGTCTGGATATGCTGTTTCAATCCACTTACAGATTTAACGTAAGACTAGAACTTCCAAGGATTTTCTGTCAAGTCGGTACATAGAATTTTACTTTCCAATTCACTGAACGCTTCACGCATAGCCCTTCTTAGGGTAACTTTGATATCGTTTAGCTTCTGTTTGTCAGAGAGGTTTTGGCAGCGTTTAAACTTGCAGTGAAGCTCTCTTTGCTTTCGCAGTAGTTTCCTAAATTTGTTGTTGAACCACAGTGGGTTTTTCCCGCCCCTCACAGTTTTACTCGGCACGTACCTGTCTAAAACGTATTGAACTTTTTCCATAAACACTTAACATTGTCAGTGTCGGAACAGAAATTTTCGTTTTGATCTGTTAGGTAGTCTGAAATTTGCCTCCTGTTACTCTTGCTAAACACATTAACATTCTTCCCTTTTTTTATACAGGGCTATCACAAATGATTGAAGCGATTTCATAATATCACTGTAGCTCCATTCATTGACATATGGTCACGACACACTACAGATGCGTAGAAAGACTCATAAAGTTTTGTTCGGCTGAAGCCGCACTTTTTGCCGCCAGAGCGCTCGAGAGCGCAGTGAGACAAAACGGCGACAGGAGCCGAGAAAGCGTATGTCGTGCTTAAAATGCACTCACATCAGTCACTCATAACAGTGCAACGACACTTCAGGACGAAGTTCAACTAAGATCCACCAACTGCTAACTCCATTCGGCGATGGTATGCGCAGTTTAAAGCTTCTGGATGCCTGTGTAAGGGGAAATCAACGGGTCGGCCTGCGGTGAGCGAAGAAACGGTTGAACGCGTGCGAGCAAGTTTCACGCGTAGCCCGCGGAAGGCGACGAATAAAGCAAGCAGGGAGCTAAACGTACCACAGCCGACGGTTTGGAAAATCTTACGGAAAAGGCTAAAGCAGAAGCCTTACCGTTTACAATTGCTACAAGCCCTGACACCCGATGACAAAGTCAAACGCTTTGAATTTTCGGCGCGGTTGTAATAGCTCATGGAAGAGGTTGCGTACAGTGCTAAACTTTTTTTCAGTGATGAAACAACATTTTTTCTTAATGGTGAAGTGAACAGACACAATGTGCGAATCTGGGCGGTAGAGAATCCTCACGGATTCGTGCAGCAAATTCGCAATTCACCAAAAGTTAACGTGTTTGGTGCAATCTCACGGTTTAAAGTTTACAGCCCCTTTTTTTCTGCGAAAAAAACGTTACAGGACACGTGTATCTGGACATGCTGGAAAATTGGCTCATGCCACAACTGGAGACCGACAGCGCCGACTTCATCTTTCAACAGGATGGTGCTCCACCGCAATTCCATCATGATGTTCGGCATTTCTTAAACAGGAGATTGGAAAACCGATGGATCGGTCGTGGTGGAGATCATGATCAGCAATTCATGTCATGGCCTCCACGCTCTCCCGACTTAACCCCATGCGATTTCTTTCTGTGGGGTTATGTGAAAGATTCAGTGTTTAAACCTCCTCTACCAAGAAACGTGCCAGAACTGCGAGCTCGCATCAACGATGCTTTCGAACTCATTGATGGGGACATGCTGCGCCGAATGTGGGAGGAACTTGATTATCGGCTTAATGTCTGCCAAATCACTAAAGGGGCACATATCGAACAGTTGTGAATGCCTAAAAAAACTTTTTGAGTTTTTGTATGTGTGTGCAAAGCATTGTGAAAATATCTCAAATAATAAAGATTGTAGAGCTGTGAAATCGCTTCAATCATTTGTAATAACCCTGTATTCCTATTTACTTCCATATTCAGGGATGCTGCAACGGCCTTATGATCACTGCAGACTCATAGAGGAGTTTTAAACAAGATAGCGTAGCACATCTTCGGATTTTACCAATTCCACTGGTAACTGACGTAAGTCAACCTAATGTTGCGTGCTGTAACCCCCCGATGCGAAATCTGGAAAAAAATGTTAGTATGCATCTTGCTGCATTCAATAACGTTCTACCACTACAGTTACCTCTAATTAAATTCATAATTTGTTCTCTGAAGTTGTATTCATATCGGTCACAGTCAAGTTTAACTTCAACCATCCAGATTTAAAGTTAGAAACAAATTTGCCAAAACGTGAAATCTTGCATACCCTACAGAACATGATGTGTTGGGCTCCTTTCTTAAAAATGAGACCTGAGTTTACTTAAAAGTTAACTGATGTTCTCAGATCCCGACCGCGAAAATTCCTGTAATTTGAGTAAGTACAGTTTCTCTCGGCCAAACCAACACACTAACGTGTCCAAATAAGAAATCCTATAGGCAAATTAATTAACCAGTACAAAATCGTAAACAGGATCTAAGAATTCGCATTTCGCAGCGTTCAATAACGTTCCGCCATTACAGGCAACACTAACCAAATCTGCGAATACTAACGTTAATGCAAGGATTGAAGATGCAGCGAATTAAACACAGCGTAGTATGCAAATAGATTGACAATAAATGATGTCACATGAAGAACAGCTCTTTTTATAAACGAAACGGCGGACTACAAAAAACACAGCAGAAAATATTTTCTTAATATCAATACAACAACTGTGCTTTTATAAGTCCTGAAAGACATTAATAATATGTAGAAGAGCACTCCTGAACCGATACAATACAATGAGGTGAGTAACGTTATGGAATGGCGATATGCATATGTACAGATAATGGTAGTATCGCAAGATATAAAATGGCGGAGCCTTGGTGGAGCTGTCGTTTGTATTCAGCTGATTCATGTGAAAAAGTGCTCAACGTGGTTATGGCCGCACGATTGGAATTAACAGACTTTGAACACGGAGTGTTGGTTCGAGCTAGACGCGTGGAATATTCCTTTTCGGAAATCGTCAGAAAATTCTGTAGTGTTGCTAGAGGAGGCCGAAATGCACGCTATAAGCTCACGCAGAATGGCGTGAGGTCTGGAACAGTGTAAAGTAGTTAATATAGCAAATAAAGTACGTAGTTGATGTAATAGTTAACTTTATTCCATAATTGGTGAACATCACTCTTGTTGATACTTTATATAATCTCAATATACACTGGTAATGGCGCCTTGCTAGGTCGTAGCAATTGATGTAGCTGAAGGCTATGCTAACTATCGTCTCGGCAAATGAGAGCGTATTTGTCAGTGTAGCATCGCTAGCAAAGTCTGCTGTACAACTGGGGTGAGTGCTAGGATCTGTCTCTAGACCTGCCGTGTGGCGGCGCTCGGTCTGCAATCACTGACAGTGGCGACACGCGTGTCCGTCGTATACTAGCGGACCGCGGCCGATTTAAACGCTACCACCTAGCAAGTGTGGTGTCTGGCGGTGACACCACAAATTCAGTACTCATAGATGCACAATGTCAAGGGCGTGTCGAGAACACCAAATTTCAGGCATTACCTCTCACCGCAGACAACGCTGTTTCCGACGGCTTTCACTTAACGAACGAGAACAACGGTGTTTGCGTCGACTTGTCTGCTCTAACAGAAAAGGAACAGTGAGTGAAATAACCGCAGAAACACTGGAGCAAAATTTCACGCTAAAGTGCTATAGTAGCAGACGAACGACGCAAGTGCTTTTGCTAAGAACACAACACAGCCTACAGTGCCTGTCCCGTTTCGTGACCATATCGATTTGGTCCTCGACGACTGGAAAACCATGGCCTGTGAGATGAGTCCCGGTTTCAGCTGGTTAGAGCTTATAGTAGAGTTCGAGTGTGGCGCAGACACCACAAAACCATGGTCCGAAGCTGTCAACAAGGCATTGTGCAAGCTGGTCGCCACCATAACGGTGTGTGCTGTGTTTACATGGCATGGGCTCTCTGGTCCAACTGAAGCGATCATTGACCATTTGTAGCCATTCATGGACATCACGTTCCCAGATAGTCCTGGAATGTTTACGGACGATATTGCGCCATGCCACCGGGTCACAAATGTTGTCGGTTGGTTTGAAAAACCTTCTGGACAGTTAGAGCGAATGATTCACCCAGATAGCGTGACATGAATCCCATGGAACTCTTATGGGACATTATCGTGTGGTCAGTTCGTGCACAAGACTCTGAACTGGCAACACTTCCGCAATTATGGACGGCTATAGATATAGCTTGGCCCAGTATTTCTGCAGGGACCTACCAACAATTTGTAGAGTGCATGCCGTGTCGCAGTGTTGCACTACGCCAGTCAAAAAGAGGTCCGACACGATATTAGGTGGCATTCCATCTGGCTTACTATTACAGTCTCGTAATTTTGTTTTCGTGAGATATATGGCTGCTTGTATATGCTGTGCCTCTTAGATCAGAAAGGGAAACTGTGTGCTGGCTTGGAAGACCTTTTCAAATTACACGAAACAAACATTTTTGAAAATTTAATAATAAAAGGACTTTTCCTCACCGGTCGGCCTTTTCGCGACGGGTATCAGAAGTTTTATATTAATTTTCTAACCTTCTTTTTCAGTGTCACTGTGGTCAGCATATCTGAATATGCGGGCGACCTGCGTTCATTTCCCTGTACTGCTGGATGCCTCGATTCGTGTGCATTCAGTTGTATCAGATGAATTGAGGGTCTACCTGAGTCAAGAAAGCCCATTAAGTTCGAGAGAGTAGTGTGCTGATCCCAGGCCCCTCCATACCGCACCTGATGACGCAATTGGTAGAGAGAGACACGACGGTTGGTCGGTCCCGATTGATTCACTATGGCCAGAAGATGGAGCTTTGTTTTGCTTCACTATACTTCCAAATTAATATTTTAGCTGAGAATAAAAAAACATGTGTAACTATACTGTTACAACTCGAAATACTAGAAAAGAGACACAGAGAGAACGAGAGAGAGAGAGAGAGAGAGAGAGAGAGATTGACTATTTCGGCACGCTATCTCTTGCAGTCCCTGGTCTCAGGAGGTAGTTCCCTGGTTTTATTGTATGGGGCACTGCGATATCCAATGTCGACCACTGTCATGTGACGGCCCATGTCACTCACTTCCTCGAAGCGTTCGGGTGCACAAACCACTCTGATCCAGTAGCAGAGAGGAATTGCAATGGTTCAGGTGACAATGTGCCTCCAATGCCCTTTGTCGACACGGTGTCAACACTGTTGTCGAGAGCCCACCGGGTTGGCTCGCGGCGCAGAACCTCCTCTACACCTGGACGACGAGGAGTGGAGGCCTGGACGAGCGAGGCCAGCGCTGTTGGCGTCCGCTGTGACGCTATCTGCCGCCTGTCAGCCGGCAGCAAGCTGAGGCGCCGACAATGCACCGCGGGCTGGCCTATCTCCCAGGCTGTGAGCTTCTGAAGCCCGGGCAGGCACAATGGCCGCGATACCCGCTGCCTGTTGCCTGCTACTTGTCCATCAGCAGACGACAGCGGAGGCGGCGTAGCTTGCGATCTGCGGGCGTTCCGGTCAGCGACAGCGGACGGGGATGTCAGGTACGCCCGGCAAACGTACCATAGTTACTAGTGTCTAGTTCTTTGGCAACCTGATAGATGGCGTTTTGTGTTGTATTGACAATGTGAAGCTTTTTATTCGAGCACTAGTGTACTTCTTTAGACGGTGGAGCATTAAGTTTCTGTATATTTATCAAGCGAAACATCGGTAAAGTACACTCTGTTTATGTGAATAGAGGAAAAAATCGGAATTTTTTATAACTTTACACTGACATACACTTTATTGGGTGTAGAATAAAAATATTCTCTATATACTAAATTTTAGAGTTTCCGTAGTGTATGCTGCCACGACCGCTGTATTTCAGTTGTAGAGAACCAATAGTTTATCGCAAAACATCAGTAAACATTTGCGTTCTGCGTTTTTGTTTCGGATGCACTGCATATCTATACGTATAATGTAAACTGAAACACCCACTTTATTTCAGAAATAGAAAACTATTAGCATTTCGGAAACAACTGTTAAATACTTGGGGTATATTCCATATGTTAGTAAAACAGTTGGTTTCCAGCATCTGTAAATAGACATCATCCGTCTTCAGAATGAGATTTTCACTCTGCAGCGGAGTATGCGCTAATATGAAACTTCCTGGCAGATTAAGAGGTACAAGGTGTGGTGTCACCGCCAGACACCACACTTGCTAGGTGGTAGCCTTTAATTCGGCCGCGGTCCGTTAGTATACGTCGGGCCCGCGTGTGGCCACTATCAGTGATTGCAGACCGAGCGCCGCCACACGGCAGGTCTAGAGAGACTTCCTAGCACTCGCCCCAGTTGTACAACCGAATTTGCTAGCGATGGTTCACTGACAAAATAAACTCTCATTTGCAGAGACGATAGTTAGCATAGCCTTCAGCTACGTCATTTGCTACGACCTAGCAAGGCGCCAGTACCAGTTGCTATTGATACTGTAATCATGTACCGTCAAGAGCGACGCTCATCATTAATGGATTAAAGTTAAGTATTCCACCAGCTACGTCCTTTTTTCTAATGTCTAATTTTCTTGTCCTGTTCCAGACCTCACGCCAGCCTGCATGAGCTAAAACGCGTGCCTTTCGGCTTCCTCTAATAATACGGTGTTGGCTCTCCTGCCAACCCACAACACAAGGTACTGGCAGAAGTAAGGCTGTGAGGACGGGCGTGAGTCGTGCTTCGGTAGCTCAGTTGGTAGAGCACTTGCCCGCGAAAGGCAAAGGTCCCGAGTTCAGTCTGGTTCAAATGGTTCAAATGGTTCTGAGCACTATGGGACTTAACTTCTGTGGTCATCAGTCCCCTAGAACTTAGAACTACTTAAACCTAACTAACCTAAGGACATCACACACATCCATGCCCAAGGCAGGAGTCGAACCTGCGACCGTCGCAGTCCCGCGGTTCCGGACTGCGCGCCTAGAACCACTAGACCACCGCGGCCGGCAGTTCAGTCTGGGAATGGCACACAGTTTGAATCTGCCAGGAAGTTTCATCATCCGTCTTGTTCATTTTGGATTTAATGTGAAGAGTTTTCTTCACGTCTTACTGATCGTTAGTTGTGTAAGTCAAAGAAATTCGAAGAGAGAACTAGAAGATGAGGAGCTGCACCGAGATAAATATTAAGCTTCGGGAGTGTAGTGAGGCACAATGTAATATGACTCTTATCTTCATTCGTAATTTTCTGCAATTTGTATTTATCAGAACTGAAGTACAATGGTCTCCCCAAGTTTAGAAACGATTTCAATATTTCCTTTATGTAACATACAAATGACTCCGCCTATCTAGTAGACTTAAACTGTACCGCAGTTTCAAATAAATTCTAGAGAAAATACGTTTTAAATTTGGAAAAGTACTATAAAATTTAAATTAATGTACAGTAATATTTTTCTAGTTAATATACATAAGGCGGGGAAGGTTCAAATGGCTCTGAGCGCTATGGGACTCAACATCTGAGGTAATCAGACCCCTAGAACTTAGAACTACTTAAACCTAACTAACCTAAGGACATCACACACATCCACGTCCGAGGCAGGATTCGAACCTGCGACCGTAACGGTCGCGTGGTTACAGATTGAAGCGCCTAGAACCGCTCGGCATAAGGTGAGAAATTACATATGTCTAGTATCTCAACCGTCTTGTCGTACATATCTGATTATTACGCAATGTGTGTTTTTAGATTAAGTAGTACCTAAATTTCAAGAAGCATTGTAGAAAATCACGTGCGTGAAGTTTTTGTTATTGTTTTCTATAACATCAATCCGTCCTATCTTCAGAATTTTGGGTGGATACGCAACAATGTAGGACGACCGCTGCCTTGTGCAACAGGCCAGAAACGACCGACGTCTAACAGCGGGTGGAATTGCATTACATTTATGAGCACTGCGAGGCATGCAGTCTCGATCTCCAAATTGGCACGGCGGATACGTTTGGGGTGGTGTCTTCGCCATTACGTAATACGGGAGTGAACTGTACAAGGAATCTTGCACAGAAAAACGATGAAGAGGATTCCATGCTGTCCACTATGTTATACTGCCTCATGGTCACACTCAACATTTCGAACTTTGTTAAGTAGTCAGTCATCTGTGATGTGTGTAAGCATGCAATAATATGTATCTTTTTGTTCTAATTCAATGTTTTTTAACGTTATAAACGATGGTCCGATATGTTTTTGTAAATCATCACTTATCGTAAAAGTCAGTTAACTGAACGCTCCCTACCACAGTTGTTTGGGCAACTTATGCTGTGATTGTAGTGGAGGCAGTCATTAAGATAAGATATAAAGTGAAATGGTACTGAATATGAAATGTGCAATCGGTGTAGACAATGAGTAAAGTGGGGAACAAAAGTGGTGAAAGAAGAATATTAAAGCAGTCTATGATTGAAGACATTTTCGATTTGATAACTAAGTGAACTTCCATTAATAGTGAGTCAGGTGGTTAAACTGTAATGAGGACATGTAACTGCACATATACCATTTCAACTAAATTCCTGCGACGATTTCCTTTTAAGGTATCCAAGCATTGCTGATACACGTTGCTATGGTGTGCACCACTCTGTTACGATCAGTGAAACGCGTCTCGGAATTACTTCGATGTCTGTTATGATGCTCATTTGTTCAGGACTGAAAATACTGAAAATTTATTCCAGAATTGGTCCTAATTGGATCTATTATGCAATTTGTGTTACGGATAAAGTGTCCTCTCCCTTTCGCTTACACTGAGTTTACATGATCGTCCTAAACTGCTCTGTAAGACTTTAGGGCGAGGTAGATAAGGTAATGCAAGATATTAACCACTCAGTGGAAGTGAATGAAAGGGTCTGAATCTAGGGCACTTTAGTGAACAATGGGGATGGCCGCTCAACCTGAGGCAGTTGAAAGAACCGGAAAAGACAGTGTGTGTGTGTTAAGCAGTAAGCAGTTACGGTGCACTATCGTACAACATGTCCAGGATGTACACTTGGATGACATCACAGGGGGGAAGAATCGTTGGGAAACTGGGAGGACGAAGTGTGACGAGTATAGTCCAGGAATTTGATATTCACCACTGCTTTCTGTCAAGTTTAGAACCACAGGCACTGCTTCTCGAAGGAGAGAAGCATGATCAGCTGCAGCAGCAGACGACCGCTACACTATGCAAAAGGCTACAAATGACCGACGTCAAACAGTGGGTGCAATTGCAGCAAGAAACAGTGTCTAAGATAACCGTTTTGGTGGCCTACGTGCTATGGTGTTGGGAAGTATAATGTTTGATTGGGACGCTTAATGTTGCACAGGCGTACTGACCTTTAAGTCTGTAATCATTCCCCATGGGCGTCTTTCATGTGGTAAATACAGTCCTGATCTAGTTTTTACGGACGACAATGCGCGACTGCATCGGGCAGTGCAGCTGGAGAAGTTCTTGGAATTTCAGAAAATTCGGCGATAGTACTGGCCTGCCCGTTCCCCACACTTGAACCCCATCGATGACGTGTACTGCTTTGCAACGACCATCCAGAGTTCTGAAAGGCGCTGCTGGATGAATGAAATGCTCTACCACAAGTACTCGTCACCAATCTTGCGGCCAAAATGGGAGCGCATCGCAGAGCACACACTGCTGTCAGCAGTGACTATACATCCTACTAAAGAAGCAGGCCCCTCATTTTGTACTCTCCAGGGTACCATTAAAAATATCGATGACCACAATGTAATAAGTGTCTTTGAATAAAACTTTCATTTCTGTTTGTCTCACTGCGTATTTCTTCCATTTATCTTCTATACTATACTTTCTCTCTTTCTTTCTTTCACTGGTGCCATGTCCCGCGCTGGCGCAGGGTCGGCATTGTTAGGAACGGATTTGGCAAGGTTAGTGGGAAGGGTTGACTGGATGCCCTTCCTGCCACCACCCAGTACCACCACCCCCCTCCCCCCGGGACGGAATAGTGTACCACTCCTGTCTGCGACTAGTGTAATTCATGGAATAGTGCGAAAATTTTCAGATGTGTGCGAGTCGTGTAACTGAGGCGGAACGTGGGGACCAGCCCAGTATTCACCTAGTGGGATGTGGAAAGCCGCCTAAAAACCACATCCCTGCTGGCCGGCACACCAGCCCTCGTCGTTAACCCGCTGGGCGGATTCGATCCGGGGCCAGCGCGCCTACCTGAGTTCAGGAAGCAGCACGTTAGCGCGCTCGGCTACCCTGGCAGGTATCTTCTTTCTATGTTTGGACCGCTTCACGGAGCTAGGCAGTGACACATTTGGAACTTACTGTCCTCATAAGTTTTCACACTGCTTCCTAGTCGTACCCCTATATACTTCAAGCTGTGAAGAGCTCAAAATGTTCACCACTAGTTTTGAGTAGGATGCTGCAGCACTCTTCGTGTCTTTTGTACGCCTTACCTCATATCTGATGTGACTACATCAAGTAATCTATATGGCTGCTCCAGTATGCAGAAGGTAACATACAGTACATAAGTTACATTTATTTTACACACACTAACAAAAACAGAACAGAAGTATGTTACATTTATTGCTTGCCAAAATGCCCATACGTACCAGTAGGTCATTCCATTTAGATACTTGAGTGTCTAAGCTCTTTTGTTAGCTGAAACCTCTATTTTCTTTTCTTATTACATTTACGAACTCCCAGAAGTGCATTTCATCATATCAGTGCCTTGTTTATTGTCCACACGTATTAAGCTATTTCATATTTCCCTTATATCTACAACACCAAAAAAGCTTAATAAAAAATGGCTTCACCATTAAGCTTGTTAATAACATTTTGATTGCGTTTCTTGTGTTGTATATTGATGTGCACTACAGTACCTCTATTCAACGCACTGTATAACATTTTTGAAAGTGGTGGAGTGTCTTTCTACATGTTTCTACTGTTTACGAATACTGTTGTATATCATTTGTCATCAGATATATTATGTAGTGATTTTTTATGTAGCATCTGATCCGTTACATTGTTTTTGTTGTGGTCTTCAGTCCAGAGATTGGTTTGATGCAGCTCTCCATGCTTCTCTATCCTGCTCAAGCTTCTTGATCTCCCTGTACCTGCTGCTGCCTACATCCTTTTGAATCTGCTTAGTGTATTCATCTCTTGGTCTTCCTCTACGATTTTTACCCTCCACGCTGCCCTCCAACACTAAACTGGTGATCCCTTGACGCCTCAGAACATGTCCTACCAACTGATTCCTTCTTCTAGTCAAGTTGTGGCACAAATTTCTGTTCTCTCCAATTCTAGTCAATACCTCCTCATTAGTTACGTGATCTACCCATCTAATCTTCAGCATTCTTCTGTAGCACCACACTTCGAAAGCTTCTGTTCCCTTCTTGTCCAAACTATTTATCGTCCATGTTTCACTTCCATGGATGGCTACACTCCATACAAATACTTTCAGAAACGACTTCCTGACACTTAAATCTATACTCGATGTTAACAAATTTCTCTTCTTCAGAAACGCTTTCCTTGCCATTGCCAGTCTACATTTTATATCCTCTCTACTTCGACCATAATCAGTTATTTTACTCCCCAAATAGCAAAACTCCTTTACTACTTTAAGTGTCTTTTTCCTAATCTAATACCCTCAGCATCACCCGACTTAATTCGACTACATTCCATTATGCTTTTGTTGATGTTCATCTTATATCCTCCTTTCAAGACGCTTTCCATTCCGTTCAGCTGCCCTTCCAGGTCCTTTGCTGTCTCTGACAGAATTACAATGCCATCGGCGAACCTCAAAGGTTTTATTTCTTCTCCATGGATTTTAACACCTACTCCACAATTTTCTTTTGTTTCCTTTACCGCTTGCTCAAGTTTATGGAATTTCTGTTGGTGTCTTTTGCAACTTATTTTAATATGATATGAATAAGTTTACTAAAATCTTGGTCCAGAATGTATATTGACACTGTTGAAGACCTTTAACAATAACATCTCGGAAGAGTAAAATCCGATACTGAGGAAAGTATCACAATCATAACTTCAAATGACATTAAAGTAGCCAATGTTCGCCGTCTTAGTATCAAACTCTTCTAACACTAGCGCTTACCAACGTGCACGTGCCTTAAGGAAATCTCATGTTTTATCTCAGAAATTTACTCTTTCCTACTTACAGTTGTTTTTCGACCTCCGTAGTGTGCAACAAATACTCGCCTGTAGAACTCGTTTCATAATTGAGGTACGTGTTGGTGAATGTAGCTTATGCGAGAATTAAACGCACTCACTTCCCATCATGGTATTTCCTCCCTCTTTAGGGTAATGTTTACGAGAAAAATAAAAAAAAGGCTCTTCGCTGTTGTTTTTTAATCTGCGCGGTCGCCCGATCCTCCAGTTTTCCAGTAGATTTACGCCGCCCTGGAGCAGGCGTGACGCGAGTGCGCCTGGTGGGATGGAATCGCATTAAAACTCAGCCGCGTAAACAAACAGGCGCGAAAAAAAGTAATAAAACGAGTTTGGTTGGCCACCTGTTGTTCCCCACAGCGCAAGGCTCAGCAGGGGTTGCCGCGCTACTCCTGGGCGAGAAAAGAACAAAATGTGGGGACAGCAATATATCAGCGTCCAGCCTGCGCCCCTAGCGACTTCTGCGTGCTGTGTACCGTCGAGAGAAATAGTTTTACCGCACACAGCGGATTTAAAAGAGTGCGCTACAATTGTCCACTCCTCCTGCTTTAGTGTCCTCTGCTATATATGATTAAGTAAAACAAATAACACGAGAGTGGTTTGGTTGGTCTGACACGTGGTACAGTGATCCTCAAGGTTTTTTTATCCCACTGGAAAAAATATATTCTTCCAAACTTTCAATTTAGGAAACAACTAGAGAGCATTTGGGGCTGTCTGGTAAACAGGGTGAATGGGGAACCAATTCAAAGTCCAATTCATACATTTTCAGCATTGTTGTGTCCACCCTGGTAGTTGAGTGGTCAGCGCGACGGATTGTCATTCCTAACGGCCCAGGTTCGATTCCCGGCTGGGTCGGAGATTTTCCTCTCATCATCATTTCATCCCCATCGACACTTAAGTCGACGAAGTGGCGTCAACTCGAAAGACTTGCACCAGGCGAACGGTCTACCCGACGCGAGGCACTAGCACACGGCATTTCCATTTCCCATTGTTGTCGCTAACGTGAGAGATGCATTATCCTGGCGAAAGACCACATTTTTCTGTGTCAGTTTTCAAACGCTCCAATAGTTGGGTCTGGTTATGATTCCCCAGTCAATGAGGCTTATTTCCATTCTTTCACAGAAATTTACCGGACTTATCAAACCACTCTTGTAATAACAGATTAGATGACGTCGAAACGAGTGAAATTTGCTCAGAAATGCGTCACTTTGCTGTTACACCATTATGAGACACTGATTAATAGTGATTGGGTCCATTTTGGAAGCCGGCCGTTGTGGCCGAGCGGTTCTCGGCGCTTCAGTCTAGAACCGCGCTGCTGCTACGGTCGCAGGTTCGAATCCTGCCTCGGGCATCGATGTGTGTGGCGTCTTTAGGTTAGTTAAGTTTAAGTACTTCTGACCTCGAGTGTCACGTCCCATAGTGATCCGAGTCATTTGAACATCCATTTTGGAACGCAATCCATAAGCCATTCCGCGTGGCGTGGTTCCGAAAAGTTCTCGATAATTTTCCGGAGATATGCGGCACTACAAGTTTGAATACAGGTCGTGTAATTCCCATACATAGCAAGCCAGTGAATTATCTGTGCAGAAGTTATGCACGAAAGCATCCGAGATGCGTTTCATCAGAGATAGGGGTAATTTAGTGGCCAAGACATCAATGTGAGTTTGTATAAAATCCTCAAATCACAGTATGATGATTCTCACCTTGTGACAGGCAGAGTTATACTGCTGGAAGATGCCATCGCAATCAGGGAAGATGTCAAGAATGTTTCCTGCAATAATACTGACATATTGACAATTTATACACTCCTGGAAATTGAAATAAGAACACCGTGAATTCATTGTCCCAGGAAGGGGAAACTTTATTGACACATTCCTGGGGTCAGATACATCACATGATCACACTGACAGAACCACAGGCACATAGACACAGGCAACAGAGCATGCACAATGTCGGCACTAGTACAGTGTATATCCACCTTTTGCAGCAATGCAGGCTGCTATTCTCGGAGACGATCGTAGAGATGCTGGATGTAGTCCTGTGGAACGGTTTGCCATGCCATTTCCACCTGACGCCTCAGTTGGACCAGCGTTCGTGCTGGACGTGCAGACCGCGTGAGACGACGCTTCATCCAGTCCCAAACATGCTCAATGGGGGACAGATCCGAAGATCTTGCTGGCCAGGGTAGTTGACTTACACCTTCTAGAGCACGTTGGGTGGCACGGGATACATGCGGACGTGCATTGTCCTGTTGGAACAGCAAGTTCCCTTGCCGGTCTAGCAATGGTAGAACGATGGGTTCGATGACGGTTCGGATGTACCGTGTACTATTCAGTGTCCCCTCGACGATCACCAGTGGTGTACGGCCAGTGTAGGAGATCGCTCCCCACACCATGATGCCGGGTGTTGGCCCTGTGTGCCTCGGTCGTATGCAGTCCTGATTGTGGCGCTCACCTGCACGGCGCCAAACACGCATATGACCATCATTGGCACCAAGGCAGAAGCGACTCTCATCGCTGAAGACGACACGTCTCCATTCGTCCCTCCATTCACGCCTGTCGCGACACCACTGGAGGCGGGCTGCACGATGTTGGGGCGTGAGCGGAAGACGGCCTAACGGTGTGCGGGACCGTAGCCCAGCTTCATGGAGACGGTTGCGAATGATCCTCGCCGATACCCCAGGAGCAACAGTGTCCCTAATTTGCTGGGAAGTGGCGGTGCGGTCCCCTACGGCACTGCGTAGGATCCTACGGTCTTGGCGTGCATCCGTGCGTCGCTGCGGTCCGGTCCCAGGTCGACGGGCACGTGCACCTTCCGCCGACCACTGGCGACAACATCGATGTACTGTGGAGACCTCACGCCCCACGTGTTGAGCAATTCGGCGGTACGTCCACCCGGCCTCCCGCATGCCCACTATACGCCCTCGCTCAAAGTCCGTCAACTGCACATACGGTTCACGTCCACGCTGTCGCGGCATGCTACCAGTGTTAAAGACTGCGATGGAGCTCCGTATGCCACGGCAAACTGGCTGACACTGACGGCGGCGGTGCACAAATGCTGCGCAGCTAGCGCCATTCGACGGCCAACACCGCGGTTCCTGGTGTGTCCGCTGTGCCGTGCGTGTGATCATTGCTTGTACAGCCCTCTCGCAGTGTCCGGAGCAAGTATGGTGGGTCTGACACACCGGTGTCAATGTGTTCTTTTTTCCATTTCCAGGAGTGTATAATGAATCTGTAAGAGGAAATCTGTAACGAGAGTACCAGGTAGCTGTAGGCAGACTACGCTGCTACTCTTTCGGCGCTGCAATGGCTTGCGCCTGGTACCAGGAGGTATGGAGTAGGCGAGAATCAAAGGGGTTGCCGGCCTACAAGCACGGGCTTTGTTTGTACAGGTGTGTTCTAAAAATTCTCAACAACGGTGGGCGGGTCCCACAGTGGGGGTTTTGCCGAACTGGTGGTCTTAGAGTAACCGTTTGCAATTTTATTCACTCATGTGGCAATGTCGCACCCCGCTGTGATCACTACACCGGAGGACACCGAAAAATCTCGAGCATCCTTACCTGCTTTGTACCACGTTCACATGGTTTTGAACGGTCCCTAGTGGTTCCGAGCTGTACATGATAAAAAAAAGAGTGCTTTCACGCAGCACTCCAGATGGATGCCATCACGTTCGATAAGGATGCAGCACCACAGTATCCTGAGAAATTGGGGTGAAACGCCCGAGAGTGTCAACAATGTCAAAGGTTGTGAAGAACCTCTTCCAGTTGCTCTTAGCACTGTGAACTATCGGTTCCTACAGCAACACATGTGGGATTCAATGGCCCAGGGACATAGGTTGCACTGATATCGTTTATGCCCCCCACTGAGTTCTTGTCGTGCCGATTCGGAGCGGCCGTGTGTTGTTAGTTCACCCATAGGAAAACAGCGTTATTTCACCGCTGGGTGTAGCGGTTCTGACTTCCATCACAGAGGCCTCAGAGGAAGAGCTTACCCATATGGGTAAGAGCCCCTGTGACGACCTTCCGATAATCTGACACGTCGACGTCTGCATTGGGCAGAACTGTGCTGAAATGTGGTGCCACTGTGATATCGTTAACCCGCCTTACACGTCATGTGAACTTCTGAACTGTTATCTTTTCTTCCCAAACGTCGACACGTTTCTGTTTGAAGCGACATGAGCCCGAGGGTATGTCGCAGGGGGTCACGGGTATTGCACCGTAACAAAGGAAGCTAGTACTTAACTTTCTGGCAAATTTCAAACTTATTTATCGCAATGTATGGAATGTAGTCGAATTAAGTCGGGTGATGCTGAGGGTATTAGATTAGGAAATAAGACACTTAAAGTAGTAAAGGAGTTTTGCTATTTGGGGAGCAAAATAACTGATGATGGTCGAAGTAGAGAGGATATAAAATGTAGACTGGCAATGGCAAGGAAAGCGTTTCTGAAGAAGAGAAATTTGTTAACATCGAGTATAGATTTAAGTGTCAGGAAGTCAATCTGAAAGTATTTGTATGGAGTGTAGCCATGTATGGAAGTGAAACATGGACAGTAAATAGTTTGGACAAGAAGAGAATAGAAGCTTTTGAAATGTGGTGCTACAGAAGAATGCTGAAGATTAGATGGGTAGATCACATAACTAATGAGGAAGTATTGAATAGGATTGGGGAGAAGAGAAGTTTGTGGCACAACTTGACCAGAAGAAGGAATGGGTTGGTAGGACATGTTCTGAGGCATCAAGGGATCACCAATTTAGTATTGGAGGGCAGCGTGGAGGGTAAAAATCATAGGGGGAGACCAAGAGATGAATACACTAAGCAGATTCAGAAGGATGTAGGTTGCAGTAGGTACTGGGAGATGAAGAAGTTTGCACAGGATAGAGTAGCATGGAGAGCTGCATCAAACCAGTCTCAGGACTGAAGACCACAACAACAACAACATGGTAACTACAGTATTTCGAGAAAGTGATTCTATAATTCTGTGGCACAGTGTAGTGTAGTTACTGACTTATGTGAAGAAGTTAAGATTTGCTTGACGCAATATCACTGATACGCGGGGAGGCGCTGGCGCCAGTCGCTTTGTCCGTTCGATTCACCCGGATCGATTGTTTCCCTCAGGCGTTGCTTATCTTTGCATCGTTGGCCGATGGTGGTGCTGCTGGGCTGGCGGGAAGACTGAGCTTTGGCTTCGGAACGGCCGGTACGTGTCGCTGCTCAGAGAGTGAAACTTCTGCTGCGTGGAGTTAACTGGATTTGACCGGTGTATGTGGCTCGGGGTGCGGAAGCGGGTCTGTTATTGCAAGTTCTTGAGGCGTGACTGGGCCATGGTCTTCTATACGGGACGCCGAGAGATGTGTTGTTCATTTTGGCTAGTGGAGTTGAACTATGTACCACGCAGCTCTCTGTTGAAGAAGTAGACATTCAGGCCTTCTAGTTTTGCACTCGGGCCTAACTGGGGTAATAATATTATGCTTTGTCTTATCGTTGCCCCTTTAAAACTAGTCTCTTTGTGCTGGGGCTATTTTACATATTTTGAAATTTGAGGTTTATAGTTAATTCTTTTAACCATTTTTAATTTGCCATTGTCTTGATGTGATCTATCTTTGCAGAATTTTATCTTCCTATATTCTGGGGCTATTAATATTGTTTCTTTTGGCTGTGGCTGTGTGTTTGTGCTTTTCTGTTGCAGCACTGCAGCGGGCACCTAGTCCGTGTCTAGATGTCCGGAGTACGACGCCTTGGCCGACCAGTACCAGAGGGAACGGAGATTCTTTTGGCCGCGGGGAAATGGCAACCGGTACGGCGGCTACTGAGTTCTTCGGGTTGCAGTGAGTGGGGATCTTGCCTTAAGTTTCCTCTGCATTGGGACGCCAAGACGTCTGTTCCGTTTCCTACACTGCTTATATGTTTACCTTCAAAAACATAAAGGAAGGACACTAGTGTTCTGAATTCTACCTTGCGTGCAGCGGGAGTTGAACTTATCTACATGTTAAAGAGAAATACTTGATGGGTAGCGGAAACTGGAAATTATGTGAATTGTCCTATTCTAGTGCCCATGTCAAATGAAACTGATTTTATCTTTTATTATTGAAGTGCTTACAGTTAGTATAGAAGTTATAAGAAGTTCCAAACTTTACAGAATCTCTCCTGCGAACCTTGCAGAACTAGCACTCCTGAAAGAAAGGATATAGCGGAGACATGGCTTAGCCACAGCCTGGGGGATGTTTCCAGAATGAGATTTTCACTCTGCAGCGGAGTGTGCACTGATATGAAACTTCCTGGCAGATTAAAACTGTGTGCCCGACCGAGACTCGAACTCGGGACCTTTGCCTTTCGCGGGCAAGTGCTCTACCAACTGAGCTACCGAAGCACGACTCACGCCCGGTACTCACAACTTTACTTCTGCCAGTATCTCGTCTCCTACCTTCCAAACTTTACAGAAGCTCTCCTGCGAACCTTGCAGAACCAGTTTGGAAGGTAGGAGACGAGATATTGGCAGAAGTAAAGCTGTGAGTAGCGGGCGTGAGTCGTGCTTCGGTAGCTCAGTTGGTAGAGAACTTGCCCCGCGAAAGGCAAAGGTCCCGAGTTCGAGTCTCGGTCGGGCACACAGTTTTAATCTGCCAGGAAGTTTCAAGTTATAAGAAGTTCTTGTTTGCACATAATTCAATAAGAAAGGTATTGTGTAATGTATTTTTCTGACTTGTAAATAAGAGACACTTGTAGAAAATTTTTGGTAAATACTGTGTCCTTTGGGTTAAACTGTTGATCAGTAATAAATTAGTTGTATCTTGCTAGGCCTCTGTACTCATTATTTCACTTGTCACCGGTTTGTATGTAAACTCCACGTTGCAATCATTTCTTATTTCTATTCATATAAAAGTGTCTGTTGTGTGGCATCCGAGACTGGGAGGGCTGCAATACGATGCAGGCAGCATCTTTGCCTC
Organism: Schistocerca cancellata; assembly: GCF_023864275.1. Lineage (NCBI taxonomy): Eukaryota > Metazoa > Arthropoda > Insecta > Orthoptera > Acrididae > Schistocerca > Schistocerca cancellata. The sequence goes on from NC_064635.1 coordinate 167,187,159, forward strand.
TGTATTCAGAATAGGCCGACTACCGCTACAGTCACAGCGTAAGATATGGCAAGACGCAAAGTTAAGCGCTGGCACGCCAGTCACGAACAACAGAGCAGAGAAGGCTGTGAGACAACGTAAGCCAATTTCACGGCTGACCGACCGCTCTCCAGGAGGAGTACGCGACAGCAGCTGCCTCTATGCGGACATAAGCGCCGCGCCCGACTGTTCGCGGCCAGTCGAACAGCTTCGAGACTAGTCAATTCGCTTGTACTATGTAGTATTGTCTATACTGAAGAAATTTGCTTATTGTTTATGTCGCCCTTTGCTTGGGGCGCATTTGTGTAACACAAAGTTAAGTATTGTAATAGCTCATTTTATAACAAACGCCATTAACATTGTCTGAATGTTGTCTGGTTATCCGAGAAACAGGTTCTCTAAACACCTCACACTAGACAGTTAGGCAGGATTCAACTTACGGTGACGAGAGGTCAACGGATCCCATAGTCACAAAAATGGTTCAAATGGCTCCAAAGCACTATGGGACATAACATCTGAGGTCTTCAGTCCCCTAGACTTAGAACTACCTAAACCTAACTAACCTAAAAACATCACACACATCCATACCCGAGGCAGGATTCGAACCTGCGACCGTAGCAGCAGCGCGGTCCCGGACTGAAGCGCCTAGAACCGCTCGGCCACACCGACCGGCCCGTAGTCACAACGCAGAGCCGATAGCCACCGCAGATTCTCGGTTTTGTCATGGGCTATTGTGTTTTGCAGGCACCTTATTTCTACCTTGTCTTTTCTTTGCAGGGGAGTGTGAACTTGCTTGAACAGTACTTCTTATACACTCCTGGAAATTGAAATAAGAACACCGTGAATTCATTGTCCCAGGAAGGGGAAACTTTATTGACACATTCCTGGGGTCAGATACATCACATGATCACACTGTCAGAACCACAGGCACATAGACACAGGCAACAGAGCATGCACAATGTCGGCATTAGTACAGTGTATATCCACCTTTCGCAGCAATGCAGGCTGCTATTCTCCCATGGAGACGATCGTAGAGATGCTGGATGTAGTCCTGTGGAACGGCTTGCCATGCCATTTCCACCTGGCGCCTCAGTTGGACCAGCGTTCGTGCTGGACGTGCAGACCGCGTGAGACGACGCTTCATCCAGTCCCAAACATGCTCAATGGGGGACAGATCCGGAGATCTTGCTGGCCAGGGTAGTTGACTTACACCTTCTAGAGCACGTTGGGTGGCACGGGATACATGCGGACGTGCATTGTACTGTTGGAACAGCAAGTTCCCTTGCCGGTCTAGGAATGGTAGAACGATGGGTTCGATGACGGTTTGGATGTACCGTGCACTATTCAGTGTCCCCTCGACGATCACCAGTGGTGTACGGCCAGTGTAGGAGATCGCTCCCCACACCATGATGCCGGGTGTTGGCCCTGTGTGCCTCGGTCGTATGCAGTCCTGATTGTGGCGCTCACCTGCACGGCGCCAAACACGCATACGACCATCATTGGCACCAAGGCAGAAGCGACTCTCATCGCTGAAGACGACATGTCTCCTTTCGTCCCTCCATTCACGCCTGTCGCGACACCACTGGAGGCGGGCTGCACGATGTTGGGGCGTGAGCGGAAGACGGCCTAACGGTGTGCGGGACCGTAGCCCAGCTTCATGGAGACGGTTGCGAATGGTCCTCGCCGATACCCCAGGAACAACAGTGTCCCAAATTTGCTGGGAAGTGGCGGTGCGGTCCCCTACGGCACTGTGTAGGATCCTACGGTCTTGGCGTGCATCCGTGCGTCGCTGCGGTCCGGTCCCAGGTCGACGGGCACGTGCACCTTCCGCCGACCACTGGCGACAACATCGATGTACTGTGGAGACCTCACGCCCCACGTGTTGAGCAATTCGGCGGTACGTCCACCCGGCCTCCCGCATGCCCACTATACGCCCTCGCTCAAAGTCCGTCAACTGCACATACGGTTCACGTCCACGCTGTCGCGGCATGCTACCAGTGTTAAAGACTGCGATGGAGCTCCGTATGCCACGGCAAACTGGCTGACACTGACGGCGGCGGTGCACAAATGCTGCGCAGCTAGCGCCATTCGACGGCCAACACCGCGGTTCCTGGTGTGTCCGCTGTGCCGTGCGTGTGATCATTGCTTGTACAGCCCTCTCGCAGTGTCCGGAGCAAGTATGGTGGGTCTGACACACCGATGTTCTTTTTTCCATTTCCAGGAGTGTAGTATTTTTGCTCATCAGTATTATCAGGTGGGCATTACAGAGATTTTGTTTGCTTGAGTGCTCATATTTGTTGCTTGCTTTGTCTGTTTCTTGCATTTTCATAGTCCAACATGAGCACCCACTGCTCAGGCACCTCAGCTGCAGGCGATAGATTCAATGCAGCTAATACACATGTTTCAGTTTCAGACCCAGCAAATGTCCACACTGCTAAAGACGGTTCAGCTGCTCCTGACAAGTCAAGCCACAGTTACAATGCAACAGGTAACAACTGTAGCTCCAAGTGCCACACAGCCTTTTCGCCACTTTCACGATAAAGACGATGACTGGCTCGAGTGGTTGCAACAGTTTGAAGCCCACAGTTGCTCACCACGAACCAGGTAGTATGAAACTACATTACATTTTGTACAATGGTAGGACTTGCAGTTTTTCGCCTCATGCAGAAATTGTTCCCTAACGCCACTCCCAGTGAACTTTCCTATGATCAGGTTGTAGATTTGCTAGCTAGCTATTATGATCAACAAGTGGATGTGGTGGTAGTTAGGTACCAATTCTATCGTTGCAAGAAATGGTCGGAACAAACTTATGGCGAGTGGTTAACAGATTTGGAGGGTAAGACGAGGAAATGCAAATTCAGTTAAGCTTGTGGTGCTTTATGTGCAGATGTTATGTTGCGTGGTGCCATAGTGTAAAATATAACTTATGTCCAACTTAAAGAGCAGATTTTGAAACAGTCAGATTCATCATTTTAGCAATTAATGCAATGCAGTATGATAGAGGTGCCGTGTCGTCCAATACATTTGAGCAGTCACCAGTTTGTCGGGTTAAGTCGTCCTGGGTTCGCGACCGGGCCATTAGGCAAAAACAGCGACGCCGCGTAAACAGTTCCCTACACAGGGGAACAGAATAAAGTCATGCCTCGGTGCTATCCACAGCACAAACCCAAGACTGACTGTCCGGACAAGCACATTGTTACCATTATGGGAAGTAAGGTCACGTACAATCCGTATGTCTGCAATGGAACAAACAAAAGAATTCTGCCCACTCACAAACATCTAGTCACAAGGCCTATGTAAGAAATACAGTACATTCTAAGCCTGCTGCAGGCATTAGCAAAACAATCAATGAAACAGTATCCTTAGTGCTACGCCAGTCCAACAAGCCTTTTGTTCATTTGCATATGAGTGGAAAATGTGTGAAATTTCAGTTGGACACCGGTGCATCTGTTACACTGATGAAGCGTAAAACACATGATCTGTTAGGATCCCCATGCCTGTCTAAAGATAGTTCACACCTGACGGCTTATAATGGACAAGATATTTCCATTCTAGTAAAATGTACTTTGCCTGAACATGTATAACTCGTATACGCGAACTGTAACCTCCACTGTGCTGCAATTAAGCAATTCTAAGAACATATTTGGCATTGATTCATTTCATTTGTTTGGCTTTCAAATTCAGGACAGTGCGTTGACAGTGACTGCATTCAGTGCTAAAGACAGTGTAGCTAGCTCGTTGAAGGAATTCCTTGAACTCCTTTCTGAATGTTTAGGCAAGGTAAAAAATTTTGTTGCACATACTACTATGAAACACAATGCACAGCCAAAATTTTGTCGGGCCAGAACTGTACCTACTGCATTACGGGGAACAGTCGCTGCCGAACTTAAAGAATTGTAAGATAGCGGAGCTACTGTACCCATACAAGCTAGTCAATGGGCAAGTCCCCTTTGTTTCATCCGCACACATACTGGTCGCATTCGCCTCTGTGTTGAATTTAAATTTACGCTCGACCCATAAATTGTGATTGATACTTATCCACTGCCACGCACACAGGATCTCATGAAGAGATTAGGCGCTGACCGCTACTTTTTAAAAATTGATTTGCGTGACGCACGTCTTCAAATTCCACTAGATGGATGGAGAATCTCAAAAAGTGTATGTTGTGAACAATCATTTGGGCTTGGTTGAATATTTGCGTTGCCTTTTGGCAGTGCTTCCGCACCCGCCATTTTCCAACGGCATTGGGAACAGCTGACTACTGAAGTACCAAACTGTTCAAACTATTTGGATGATATTGTCGTAGCAGGTCGTACATCTGAAGAATACAATGCAAATTAGCGTGCTTTGTTATGTGTGTTATCTGATACAGGACTGACGTGTAGACTGCACTGCTCAAGCTCCAAACTGTTCAAAAATATTTTGGTTCAAATGGCTCTGAGTACTATGGGACTTAACAGCTGTGGTCATCAGTCCCCAAGAACTTAGAACTACTTAAACCTAACTAAGCTAAGGACATCACACACATCCATGCCCGAGGCAGGATTCGAACCTGTGGCCGTAGCAGTCGCGCGGTTCCGGACTGCGCGCCTAGAACCGCGAGACCACCGCGGCCGGCAAAAAAAAAAAAAAAAAAAAAAAAAAAAAAAAAAAAAAAAAAAAAAAAAAAAAAAAATTATGATATTGTCGTAACAGGTCGTACACCTGAAGAACACATTAAAAATTTACTTACTTTGTTTCTTGTGCTTTCTGATTCAGGACTGAAGTGTAGACGAGACAAGCGTGATTTTTGATTTTTTAAACTTGAGTTGCAGTATCTTGGCCATGTCATAAACAGTCAAGGTGTACATCCTCTTCAGTGACATTTGTTAACTATACAGGACATGCCAGTTCCCCGCAATGTCACGGAATTGCAGTCCGTTTTATGGCAAATGAACTATTATACTTGGTTCATACCGAATGCTGCACAAACCGCAGCTTCCATGCATCCCTTGCGTTGCAAGGATGTCCACTTTGTTTGGACAGATGAGTGCCTAGAAGCTTTTCAAATACTTAAATATACATTGCTCAGTGATCGATGTTTGGTGCACATTGATCCTGACAAGACAGTTGTGTTGCAAGTTAACGGTTCCTCTTACAGAATCGGTGCAGTGCTTTCGCACAGAATTGGTGATAAAGACAGGCCTACTGCTTTCGCATCAAAAGTGTTGTCCAAAGTTCAGTGTAACTATTCACAAATAGAGAAAGAGGCATTGGCTATTATGTATGGTGTCACGAAATTCCACGACTGTCTGTAAGGCAGAAAATTCTGCTTAGTAATGGATGACAAGCCATTGCAGTCATTGTTTATTCGATGAAGCCTGTTCCTGTACGGCGGACGCAATGCCCAAAAATTGCAAAGATGGGCTTTGTTGTTTTCTCAATACCAGTACGAGATTGTGTAGCATTAGACAGCTCAACATTGTAATTCGGTCGAACTTCCACGTCTTCCGATTGGCCATGACTCAGATTTTAACGCTTCTGCTGCATCTTGTTGTCACATGGATGCTCAGGATTCTGAATTGCTTCAGTGTTTTACGCTGAAGTATAAGAAAATTGCACAGGCCACGGAAGCTGATCCAGATTTTAACATTTTGTTGAAGTACACTCGCACATCTTGGTCTCGTTCCTTGCGTAGCATAAAGAACTTTGCAGTGCGCCGATGTTTTGCTTTTCGGCATAGGCTCGCTATACGGCATGGTCTGATTCTTGTTCAAAATGACAATGGAGAGTCACGTGTGTCTATCCCCAAAGCTTTGCAAAAAGGAGTGTTGCAATTACTTCGCGAAGGACACTGGGGGATTTTTCATACGAAACTGCGCGTCGACACTGTACCTGGTAGAGTATTAACACCCAAATAGAACAGATGACGTCACAGTGTCACGCATGTGCGGAAAATCAGTCTGCTCTGCCAGTCTGCTTGTCCTAAATCGCAATCACCATGGCAACGTGTAGATAGAATTTGCGGGAACTTTTTGGAACACTCGATGGTTGATTGTGGTTGTCTCATATAGTAGGTTTCCTTTTGCTGTGCCAATGAACTCGACAACGTCACGTAGCACAATTCAGGCGTTGTCTTCTATTTTTTGCCTCGAAAGTCTGCCCGAAGTAATAGCGTCGGAAAAGGGCCCTCAGTTCACGTTACGTGAATTTGAAACATTCTGTGAACGCAATGGCATGCAGCATCTAATTAGTGCACCGTTCCATCCACAGTAGAACGGCCAAGCGGAACGTTTTGTTAGAACCTTCAAGCAGCAGATGGCCAACCTTCGTACCGCACACACCAGGGATCAAGCACTGCAACTGTTTCTCGCATCCTATTTTTCGCATCCACGAGACGGACTATCGCCGGCGGAATTTCTTCAAGGTCGCCCCCATCGCACACTGCTCCACCTGTTCCACCCTACTCAGCATCTGCGCCGACGAAAGGCCGCAAGTATCACTTCGCGCCGCATGATATTGTGTTTTTCAAGGTTGATAATGGCAGCAGACGGTGGGCGCGAGACGAGATCCTTCGTGACTTGGCGCATGCGTGTACCTCAGTTCAAGGCCAGATGGCTTGCAGCCCTGACATCACAATCAAACTCGCTACTCTCATGTGCTCGCTTCTTTATGGGACTTCGTGAGATGCTGTTCAAACTGAACAAGCCACTGTCATTCCATGAGGAGAAAAGTCAAGGTAGCTATTTCGGGTATTTTGCATTACTAATGATATTTGATCGTACATTTCATTTCATAGCAAATTTCATTACGTATGGACTGTTATTGGCCAGAAACGGACAAAGTGCGGTATTGATTGATCACTTATTTGATGAGGAGCCAATTGATTCCCATGATAGAGGTGAATAGGACGCTGTTTTTACCACTGATGACGACAGATAATCTGAGCAGCAAAGAGATGAAGGCGATGAAGATGAAGTCAATAATACTCGTAGTTATTGCCTGGGAAAGGGTGGGACGACTAAATGGGATAAGAAGATTCACTGCGGAATGTTAGATCAAGGTCACATATTTTGATCCATCTTCCAGGCGACGTTGAGGATGCCATACTTTGTGCTACACCCTTAGAATGCAGCAATCTTTTAGCATTTTTTAACATTATAGAAGAAGTGCTAAAGAAGCCAAAAGGGATGTAGAAACATTGTCTCCAGTCACAGACGGTCTTGCTCAGTTTGTCTGCCCCCGGTACCTGAGTGGTCAGTGCGACAGAATGTTAATCCTAAGGACCCGGGTTCGATTCCCGGCTGGGTCAGAGATTTTCTCCGCTCAGCGACTGGGTGTGGCGTTGCCCAACTCATCATTATTTCATCCCCATCGACGCGCAAGTTGCCGGAGTGGCGTCAAATCGAAAGATTTGCACCCGGCGAACGGTCTACCCGACGGGACGCCTTAGTCACACGACATTTACATTTACATTTTGACTAGTTTGTGAGAGACTGTAAGATGCTTTTCTCTGTCAGTAAACATATTACATTGGGTGAGAAATTAGATGCGTATGGCTGAATATCTGTGACGGTATGTTACTAATAATTAATAAATAGCATGCCAGTTTAATATTGCCACTGTCTATTAATAATATATGATAATATTAACCGATAGTAATAAGTTACAGTTGATGAAATCACTCATTACTAATATTCGGAATATGTAAAAAACTAGATGACGTGTACTACACCCCACACACCATTAGCCTTAGAATTCCAGGCCACAACACATTCGAGTTGACAGAAAATTATAATTCGAGTTTAAATTTTACGAAAGTCTAAACATTAAATGTAGAAAAAAGCCACCGGGATAAACTTAATCTTTCGTTTACCGACAATATCCAGCAATTTCACTAGAACAAAAGAGTGTAATTTTCTCCAGCTCAGCCTTCCTTCACAGACGAACTTGATGATTGAATTTAAAGTGTATTTAACTGAACATAATTAAACTTTAGCTACTTGTTATGCCTTGTTTACAAGAATCCGAACACTGACAGATTAATTGAGAGGAAGCAGTCAATACACAAGCTTCATTCATCGGACCCAGGGGCCTGTAGCAGCTCGCTACCTTGCTCCCCTGATATGACGCCTTTTGATTTTTTTTATGGCGGCGTATAGAAAGCCAAACATACGTGAGAGTACTTCCCGACGTGGAAACACGTGTCACGCGAGTACTTGCAGTGTCTGAAGAGGTTTGTAAATACTTGATGCTATTAGAAGAGTGCATCAGAAGATGTGACGCCTGTACTGAATGTGGTGGTCACCATTTTGAACATCGTCTGTGATGCACAGCATTGAGGAGTAAACGGTACATTATCTTTGCCGAACTTAAGGTGCCCGAGCATTGATTTACGTGTTCGTTCCTGACATTACAGAGCTTTCCCTGGCTCAGGGTTCGTCCCAGAATTGTTAGACCCTGTTTCTAAGTTGCTGTATTTCGACTCAGGTCCTTCAGTCTGTGCACGACATTTTGGATGATCTTATACAGTTCATCCATTTAAAAATTTTATTTCACCTCTGCATTGTTTCAACTTTCTTGGTTGGAGAGCGGAGTAGTGTTTCCGCTGCCTGCCCAGCCTTGCCCCTCTGGGACGAGCGAATGAAACAGCTGTCGAAAAGAAGGACGCAGGTTCTGTAATGATTGACAACATTTGGAGTTACGATAGAGTGTCCAGGTGAAGAGCTAAGTGAATAATCGCAACCGGGCGTTCGCCAGCAGGTGTTCCGTATGTGTCCGTTGTGTGTACTGGCAGCTCAGTGGGGTGGCAATTCTTGGGCGTCGGGTGGGAGATCGGCGGTAGCCAAATATTGACTAGTTTCACGGGCGAGCGCGCGCCGTTAATGGCGGCCAATTAACGACTAAATGGAACGTCAACACCGGCCGTTGCTGAAGGCGGCCGGGATCACACCGCCCGCCGGATCACAGGCTGGGGGGGGGGGGGGGGCTCAGGGAGCACTGCGACCGCCACATCACCCAGAGCTGCGGGAGAACACTGTGTTGTTGGAAGTTGCTGGTAGGTTGAAACTGTGTGCCGGACCTTTACTTCTCTCTGGCAAGTACTCCACCAGCTGAGCCACCCATGCATGAGCCATGATCCGTCCTCGCAGCTATACTTCCGACAATACCTCATTTCTTACCTTCCAAATTTCACAGAAGCTCTCCTGCGTAACTTTCATGAGATCTGTTTGGATATTAGGAGATGTGGTCCTGGCGGAAGTGAAGCTGTGAGGAAGGGTGATGACTCGTGCTTGGGTAGCTGAGTTGTTAACCAAGTGCCCAATTGTCCATTAGCCACGGTCATGGAAAACGATACACCACCATCGTGGGCGCAACGTGGTATCAAGTCACGAACAATAAATATGCAACGAGACACCGACTCTACGCTATTGAATTAACTCTCGCATTACCAAGTGAGGTATTATGACTACGACAGGTTAATTTTTTTCCCTATAATAATGTCATATGAAGGGCCACATGACTGTGTTTCGTGACTTTGTACTAAAATGATTGACGTTGAATTCACACTCACGACTGTCTAATTTTTTTGGCTTTATCATTGTTATTCAAGTCATTTACTGGTGGGGCCGGCCGGGGTGGCCGAGCGGTTCTAGGCGCTACAGTCCTGAACCGCGTGACCGCTATGGTCACTGGTTCGAATCCTGCCTCGGGCATGGATGTGTGTGATGTTCTTAGCTTAGTTAGGTTTAAGTAGTTCTAAGTTCTAGGGGACTAATGGCTTTAGAAGTTAAGTCCCATAGTGTTCAGAGCTATTTGAACCATTTGTTGGTGGGATTGTGAGACTACCTCGCTTGGTATGAAACGTCTTATTTTCTTACTTGTAGGAAAAGAAAATTTTGGGAAATGTATCTGTCATTCATCTTCTTTGTTAAGTTTTGCCATAGACCCAATGTTTGTTATTGTTGCTGGTTACTATTGTTGAGTTGAATTTGACGTTCACTGTTGAGCTGACATTACACGAGTCAGTATTTCATCTGCAAGTAAGGATGTCCGAAGGACTTTCTAGCGAAGAGATCGTTGAAATTCTATACAATTCTGATGTCAGTGACGATGAAACTGAATGGGACAATGATAATGAACTGAATGAATATATGGAACCTCTTGACAAAGACCATATCATGGCATCAGATGAAGCTGATGATAAAATTTCAGAAGACACTACACATTCACGTGAACAAGTAGTAGTAGAAGAAGAAGAAGACACTGGAGATTTGTTTGTTTCTAGAAGTGGACTACAATTTCCTAGTCAACCACCAAAAGGTGGGCGGCGTCGACGTCGCTACATTTTGAACTTAACACCTGGCCCAGTGAATGATGGAAAAACAATCAAAATAATAACAGACATTTTTATTATTTATCTCACCGGAAATCATGAGCATCATTGTAGAAGAAACGAACAGGGAAGCCAAACGAGTAATTTCTTTGTGGAATGCACCTCATTCTTCGAACAAAACGAAATGGAGAGATATAAATGCAACTGAACTGTACACTGTATAAGCAATTCTAATAGGAGCTCGTCGAATTCATGCACAAGTGCTTCCGATCTGTGGGGAGGTAATGTTGCCTTTCGGCAAACATTCTTTGCTGCTGCCATGTCAAGAAACCGATTTTTGTCTATACTGAAATTCTTGCGATTTGACAACAGAGACACAAGAGCACAGAGAATTGAAGAAACCAAGAACAAGCTACAAGCCATCAGGGTAGTGTTCGACAAATTTCAATCTAACTTCTGCACGAACTTCTATGCTTATGAATATGTGACTATTGATGAACGATTAACAACGTACCGAGGAAAGTGCCCTTTTATGGTTTATATGAAGAGCAAGCCTGGCAAGTATGGCATTAAAATTTGTGTTTGTGCTGATCTGAAGACATCTTACTTATTACGGATCCAAATTTACACAGGAATGGTGGACAATACTCGGGAAGTGAATCAAGGACAGAGAGTTGTTTCGGATCTGATGGAACGATATCTGAATAACGGTCATGGTGTAACAACTGATAATTTTTTCACCAGTTTTCCATTGGCTGCTGAACTACTAAAACGAAACACGACATTGGTTGGTACCTTGCGTTCAAATAAGAAAGATATTCCGAAAGAATTCTTGCCAAACAGAAAGAGAGAAGTTCACTCTTCAATGTTTTGTTTCACAAATGACTTGACCCTAGTTTCCTATGTTCCAAAGAAGGGAAAGGCAGTAATGCACTCTCTACTCAGCAAAATGAGAGACAAGTGAGTGGTGAAGAAAGTGAACACAAACCCGAAATCATATTGGACTACAATAAAACCAAAGGGTCTATAGATGATGGGGACAAAATGACAAGAGAATACAGTTGTGTTAGAGGAACGAGGCGGTGGCCACTATGAATCTTCATGGAAATGAAAGATAATGCATATATTCCGTACACTAAATGATTTCCTGAATGGCAGATGAATAACCGAAGCCGACGTACACTCTTCACGACTGAACTGTGCTTTGGACTTAGGAAAGGCAACATGGACGAAAAAGCCTAAAATATCAACGGTCTTCATAAAGATGTACAAGATGCACTGAAAGATTGTAGTATTGCAATTCCTACAGCAGTGATCCAGACCCAGTATTAGCAACGCCACAACAATGTCAAAATTGTAAGAGAAACGAAGGTCGGAAATCAAGGTTCTGTTGTGTAACGTGCAAGAAACCTATTTGTAATGTACACAGAGAAGAATCTGTTACTGTGAAGTGCATGCACGTGACTGAAAAGTTGAAAAGAGTATTTTGTTATTTTACTGCAGTGACTGTTGAGGTACATAGATTATTAATTTTCTGTTCGTTTAGTACTGAATTTAGTGACAGATATAAAGTTTTTTTGTACTTTGTATTAGTGATCTGATTAAATACTTCTAAAAAGCCGAAAAGCTGTTTTTCAACTCTAAACAAACACATTCAATAGAAATAACGAAATCTGAAAACAAATATTACAATAAAACACAAAACTCTTTTGCGGTAGTCCAAATACCCCGCTTGGTAAAATAGAGGTGTGAAAAAGCTTCGTAACTGGAGGGTTAACGGAATCCTTTTCCCCTGACACCAGTGCTTCGGTAGCTCAGTTGGTAGAGCACTTCCCCGCGAAAGGCAAAGGTCCCGAGATCCAGTCTCGGTCGGGCACACAGTTTTAATCTGCCAGGAAGTTTCATACCAGCGCACACTCCGCTGCAGAGTGAAAATCTCATTCTGGAAACATCCCTCAGGCTGTGGCTAAGCCATCTCTCCGCAATATCCTTTCTTTCAGGAGTGCTAGTTCTGCAAGGTTCGTAGGAGAGCTTCTGTAAAGTTTGGAAGGTAGGAGACGAGGTACTGGCAGAAGTAAAGCTGTGAGTACCGGGGGTGAGTCGTGCTTGGGTAGCTCTGTTGGTAGAGCACTTGCCCGCGAAAGGCTAAGGTCCCGAGTTCGAGTCTCTGTCGGGCACACAGTTTTAATCTGCCAGGAAGTTTCATATCAGCGCACACTCCGCTGCAGAGTGAAAATCTCATTCTGGAAACATCCCCCAGGCTGTGGCTAAGCCATGTCTCCGCAATTTCCTTTCTTTCAAGAGTACTAGTTCTGCAAGGTTCGCAGGAGAGCTTCTGTAAAGTTTGGAAGGTAGGAGACGAGGTACTGACAGAAGTAAAGCTGTGAGTACCAGGCGTGAGTCTTGCTTCGGTAGCTCAGTTGTAGATATTCTTACATGCCATTGTTGGAGACAGAAAACGCCGATGGCAGTGGACAAGAAATATCCAGTTGCAACATATCTTGAACAATTTTCTTTTCTTATTTTTTAGCTGAAATTGCACAATCAGTCTACAAATATTAATTTTGTATATCTTTCGAATAAATGTTTTCGTACCCTTACACTTCACAGTATTTTTATCCGTACACATTTACTAATTGTAATTAAAAATTACAGAACCTTGGATACTATAGCATCGAGAAAATTACTGGAAACAGTTATCGGCAAAGCCTGAACGTTCATTTTTATAACGTTGGATGGCAGGTTCGGTTAGGAAAAAAGAAAAAACTGAAATTATAATGAAATCCAGACCGTTAGCTGCTTACAGGCGTTGATAAATATCAACTACGACAGTTGAAAAATGTGTGCCTTGACCGAGACTCGAACCCGGGATCTCTTGCTTGGATCTCAGACGCTCTATCCGACTGCCATCGAGGAGATCCCGTGGATATTTATCAACGCCTGTAAGGAGCTAAAGGTCTGGATTTCATTATAATTTCATTCTTCGAGAGCTGCAAGATCATCAACGGTATCTGTATAGATACCAGCTTCATATCAAAAAGAAAAAAAGGAGGATGGAGCACTAGAGTATGACTGAAAGTCTTAGGTCCGTACAGAAGACCCGCTGTGAAATGAATACCAGGGATAAAGGGCAGAAAAAGGGATGGGCTTGCTACCCTAAAAAAAGATCTTACAGCACTTGCGCCCGCGGAAAGAAAAGGTCGCACGTTCGAGCGCTGGTGAGGCACATGCTTTGAATCTGCCGTTTTGTTAAATCCTGCCGAGTCGTTGTCAAATGTCGAGTGTCTAGGAAGCCACTTTTCTCGGATCGTTAGACAAAAATTCCGGCAAATTGTATTAATGAGTTTTATTGTAAAAAAGTGAATGACAATACTTAACTCTGAATATTACACAGATGTGTCGCAAGCAATGGGCGGCATGCAAAATAATCAAAGTTCTTCAGTGTAAACAGTCCTAATACAAGCGAAGTAATAGAGTTGGCGCTTCTCTCCAGGCCGCTAGTCTTGAAGCTTCTCTTCGACTGGGCCGCGACGAGTCGGGCGCGGTGCTTACGTCGTCTTCGCATAGAGCCCGATGCTGTCGCGTTGTCGTCCTGGAGAGGGGTCGGTCAGCGTGTGATTGGCTAAGGTTTTGTCACAGCCCTCTCACCTCTATCGTTCCTGAATGGCGTGCCGGCGCATGACTTTACGCCGTAACAAGTTTCACATATACGAACACTCCGCTGCAGAGTGAAAATTCATTCTGCATACTGTGTTGTTGTTGTTGGTGTCGCAGTTTACAGTCAGCAGAATGGTTTAAAGCAGCTCTCCCCGATACGCCGGTTCCCATCAGATCACCGAAGTTAAGCGCTGTCGTGTGTGGGCGGCACTTGGATGGGTGACCATTCGGGCCGCCATGCGCTGTTGCCATTTTGCTGGATGCACTCAGACTCGTGATGCCAATTGAGGAGCTACTCGACCGAATAGTAGCGGCTCCGGTCAAAGAAAACCATCGTAACGACCGGGAGAGCGGTGTGCTGACCACACGCCCCTCCAATCCGCATCCTCAGCTGAGGATGACACGGCGGTCGGATGGTCCCGATGGGCCACTTGTGGCCTGAAAACGGAGTCTCCATAATTCAGTCCCAGCAGCTCATCTACAGCTATCAGAGATACTTGACAGTGCGTGGCATAGGGTATTTTGTATACCACAGTTACTCAAAAAATGGTTGAAATGGCTCTGAGCACTATGGGACATAACTTATGAGGTCATCAGGCCCCTAGAACTTAGAACTACTTAAACCTAACTAACCTAAGGACATCACACACATCCATGCCCGAGGCAGGATTCGAACATGCGACCGCAGCGGTCGCGCTTCCAGACTGTAGCGCCTAGAACCGCTCGGCCACCCCGGCCGGCTACCACAGTTACTCCTGGCCTCTCTTGTAACAGCTGAGAATAGTTCAGAGGGGTAACGATTAAGAGTAAGCCGTGTGAGCTCGAAAGTTTCGTATTTTTACCTTCGCCAGTTATAAGTGGAAGGGCGCATTACATTGGCTGACAGTTCTAGGAAAGTAGGAATTTTAACAGTAAACCATTCATAATGCCTCATTTTCAGCGCCAGCCATTGGACATGGCTGAGTCTGTGACGATATCGCGCTTACTGAAAGAATCTGTAACGAAACAGGCACTTCTTCTTCGAATATTCTCTATTTCTACCAATCCTGTCTGGTGCAGATCCCAGAATGACGAGGGTTTTATAAACTACCTCCTTCGTGGGTGAACTACGTTTCATGAGGATTTTCCCAATGATCTCAGTCTGGCATCTACCGAACTTTCAATTAATGTTACGAGGCCGTTTCACTTAAAATCGCTCCGTACACATACTCTCAGATACTAAATGTATGTTACAAATTTCAGTTACTATTCTGCAATCCTTTAATAGTAGAATACTGGGCCATTCTGTCCATCCATGCACAATGCGTTACATTTCTCTACGTTTAGGATCGTTTCCCAGTTTCTGCAGCAATTGCCAGTGCTCTGCGTAACTTCCTTCACTTCGGTACAATTTCGTAGTATTGCTACTTGTCTGTGTGTAACAGCAGCATAAGCGAAAGCGAGCTTGCGCCCTTATGTACTAGGTCATTCTTATATACTGTGAAAGGTAACGATCCTATAACATGTCCTAGTGGTACGTGTGTACTTACTTTGACTTTTTGGGGTTCCCCAAGGTAGTGTTATAGGCCATCTGCTGTTCCTTATCTACATAAACGATTTAGAAGACAATCTGTGCAGCCGTCTTAGGTCGTTTGCAGATGATGCTGTCCTGCGCCCTTATGTACTAGGTCATTCTTATATACTGTGAAAGGTAACGAACCTATAACATGTCCTAGCGGTACTTGTGTACTTACTTTGACCTTTTGACGTTCCCCAACGTAGTGTTATAGGCCATCTGCTGTTCCTTATCTACATAAACGATTTATAAGACAATCTGAGCGGCCATCTTAGGTCGTTTGCAGACGATGCTGTCGTTAATCGTCTAGTAAAGTCATCGGAAGACGAAATTAAATTGCAAAACGATTTAGAAAAGGTATCTGTATGGTTCAAAATTTGGCAATTGACCCTAAATAATGAAATGTGTAGTGTCATCCACATGAGTGCTAAAAGGAATCCGTTAAACTTTGGTTACACGATAAATCAGTCAAATTTAAAGGCCGGAAATTCAATTAATTACCTAAGAACTACAATTACGAAGAACTTCGACTAAGAAGAACACATACAAAATGTTGAGCTCTGATTTCCCTTATTTTATTGTGGTGGTCGTTTCTCCCTATGTAGGTCCGTCAGAACAAAATGTTTTCGCGTTCGGAGGAGAAAATTGGTGATTGGAATTTCGTGAGAAGATTCCGCCGCAACGAAAAACGCCTTACTTTTAATGATGTCCAGCCCAAATCCTGTATTATTTCAGTGACACTCTCTCCCATATTTCGCCATAATACAAAACGTGCTGCCTTTCTTTGAACTTTTTCAGTGTACTCCGTCAGTCGAATCTGGTAAGGATCCCACACTGCGCAGCAGAATTCTAAAAGCGGACGGACAAGCTTAGTGTAGGCAGTCTCCTTAGTAGAACAATGAATAAATATGGTTGCTCTGGTTTTCAGTCCGAAGAATGGTTTCATACAACCCTCCACACCGATTCGTCCTGTTTAAGCCACTTCATCTCCGCGTAACAACTGTAACCTACATTCACTTGAAGTGTTTATTGTAGTCAAGAGATATTTATCCCCACCCCACTCACTTCTCCTATTATAATGAAATTAACGATTGTGTGTCTGTATGAGTCCTAATCGCATATCACAGACCCTATAGTAAATATCATCTTTCCCAGTTCGATACTGTACCTCTTAATTAGTTGAGCGATTAATCCGTCTAAACTTTAGCATCATTATGTAGCACACCATTTCAAAATCCATTTTCCATCTTTTCAAGACCGTTTACCGTTCACATATCACGTCCACACAGCGCCTCACTATGCAAATAATCTCAGTAGATAATTTCTAACATAAAATTGATGGCTAGATATTAAATTCTCTCTACTTCTCCATCCACAGTTATTTTTCTGTCGAAATAGCAAACTTCATTTACTACAGTTAGTTCCTCAGCTGTAAATAGTATTCCCATTAAGACGTCTTATTTAATCAGTCTAGACTCCATTGCACTTCTTTCACAGTTCTTGAAGTTGATAATAAAACCGCATTTCAAGGCATTCTTTATGTTCAGTTTTATACTAAAATTCCTTCGCCGTCTTAGACAGAATTACAGTATCATCGATTAACGAGTTTCTATTTCTTCTCCCTGCTCTCTCTCTCTTTCTTAATATCTGTTTGGTTTCCTTTAGTGCTTGCTCGGTGTACGACTGCTGCATATCTATCGGGGTATTGTACTTACAAGGGGAGGCCATGACGTTTGGGACGCGGATCTACTGCAAACTTCGTACACTCGTAGTACTCCACGAGAACAACAAAATGTGTAAGCAGTAGCGCGTACTTCTCAAACGTCACTGAGAAAATTGCAAGATAATTTCGGTCGTCGAATATACATTTGTGCGTGGCTATTTTAACCATGAAGCGGCTGCAGCCGAGTGGTGCCTGCACGGTAGCTCAGCGTGTTCGGTCAGGAAGGATCAACCACCGAACTTGCACAGGGTGTCTTGCGACGTCCGCAACGACCAAACACAACGATCAACAATGAAAAAAGAAGCGTGTTCGGTCAGAGCGTTAGCTAGCCTTTATAACAAAAAACTGAGCGAACAAACTGAACCAGTGTCATTGGACGTCCGCCTTGAACGAATTCAGTGAACAATAGAGAACAAAATGTATTTTTTTAAGTAGTTGGCGTTCAAGCCGCTGGATCGCTGAATCGAGTTCCGTTCGTCAGCTTTTTTCTTTTTTTAAACAGTCATTTTCTCTATTATTTATATTACAATTGATATAATAGGGAGTCGTACCCGTGGTCTAGGGATATCGTCTGTGATTCATAATTAAAACGTCTTCGGTCCCGGGGTCGATCCCCGCCACTGCCTAAATTTTGATAAATAATCAGCATTGGCGGCCGAAGACTTCCGGCATAAGAAGTCAGCCTCATTCTGCCAATGGCCTTGTCCAAGAGGGCGGAGGAGCGGATAGAGGTTCAGGGCACTCTCTTGTCCTAGGGGTGGGAAATTGCCCCTAAAGGCGGAAGAATCAGCAATGATCAACGACTTGAGGATGCAGAAGCCAATGGAAAGCACTGCATTAAAGACAAGTAACGTGTATCCATTAATTAAAGAAGTGTCATGATGATCTCTCCATTGGCAAAAGATTCCGGAATAGTCGCCCATTCGGATCTCCGGGAGGGGACTGCCAAGGGGGAGGTTACCATGAGAAAAAGATTGAATAATCAACGAAAGGATAACGTTCTACGAGTCGGGGCGTGGAATGTCAGATGCTTGATCGTGGTAGGGAAACTAGAAAATCTGAAAAGGGAAATGCAAAGCCTCAATCTAGATATAGTAGGGGTCAGTGAAGTGAAGTGGAAGGAAGACAAGGATTTATAGTCAGATGAAAATGGTTCAAATGGCTCTGAGCACTATGGGACTTAACATCTGAGGTCATCAGTCCCCTAGAACTTACAACTACTTAAACCTAACTAACCTAAGGACATCACACACATCCATGCCCGAGGCAGGATTCGAACCTGCGACCGTAGCGGTCGCGCGGTTCCAGACTGAAGCGCCTACTAGAACCGCTCGGCCCAAACCGGCCGGCCTGGTCAGATGAGTATCGGGTAATATCAACAGCAGCAGAAAATGGTATAACTGATGTAGGATTCGTTATGAATAGGAAGGTAGGGCAGAGGGTGTGTTACTGTGAACAGTTCAGTGACCGGGTTGTTCTAATCAGAATCGACAGCAGACCAACACCGACAACGATAGTTCAGGTATACATGCCGACGTCGCAAGCTGAAGATGAACAGATAGAGAAAGTGTATGAGGATATTGAAAGGGTAATGCAGTATGTAAAGGGGGACGAAAATCTAATAGTCATGGGCAACTTGAATGCAGTTGTAGGGGAAGGAGGAGAAGAAAAGGTTGCAGGAGAATATGGGCTTGGGACAAGAAATGAAAGAGGAGAAAGACTAATTGAATTCTGTAACAAGTTTCAGCTAGTAATAGCGAATACCCTGTTCAAGAATCACAAGAGGAGGAGGTATACTTGGAAAAGGCCGGGAGATACGGGAAGATTTTAATTAGATTACATCATGGTCAGACAGAGATTCCGAAATCAGATACTGGATTGTAAGGCGTACCCAGGAGCAGATATAGACTCAGATCACAATATAGTAGTGATGGAGAGTAGGCTGAAGTTCAAGAATCAATACGCAAAGAAGTGGGATACGGAAGTTCTAAGGAATGACGATATACGTTTGAAGTGCTCTAACGCTATAGATACAGCAATAAGGAATAGCGGAGTAGGCAGTACAGTTGAAGAGGAATGGACATCTCTAAAAAGGGCCATCACAGACGTTGGCAAGGAAATCATAGGTACAAAGAAGGTAGCTGCGAAGAAACCATGGGTAACAGAAGAAATACTTGTTGATTGATGAAAGGAGGAAGTACATGTTCCGGGAAAATCAGGAATACAGAAATACAAGTCGCTGAGGAATGAAATAAATAGGAATTGCAGGGAAGCTAAGACGAAATGGCTGCAGGAAAAATGTTAAGACATCGAAAAAGATATGATTGTCGGAAGGACAGACTCAGCATACAGGAAAGTCAAAACAACCTTTGGTGACATTAAAAGCAACGGTGGTGATTGTGATTCTTGAACAGGGTATTCGCTATTACTAGCTGAAACTTGTTACAGAACTCAATTAGTCTTTCTCCATGGTACTAGAGGTAGCTGTAGAGGTCAAAAACTGTAGAGGAAGACAGAGATTGGAATACGTCAAGCAAATAATTGAGGACGTAGGTTGCAAGTGCTACTCTGAGATGAAGAGGTTAGCACATGAAAGGAATTCGTGGCGGGCCGCAACAAACCAGTCAGTAGACTGATGACAAAAAATAAAATAAAAATAGGGAAATACGTGTAATCGGATGAACTTTTATTAAATTTACAATGTTACTTGGCAGTCTACTAATTTTTATCACAAATAATGTAATATTAATAACTGTCGACTAGTGAACGACCAAACGCATAAAGTCATACTGAAAATGTGTTAAATCACAGAAATCTAGGTTCTGGACTACTGGTAGATAGTGATGCTCTTTCCCGCGTTATCCATGATAGCTTTCAAATTACCAAGAGAGTATTATAGTCTACACTGTAGGAAGTTCTGTTTGGACTTATAAATGAACCGCTAGCATGCATGTTGTTCTCAAGTATAAGCTGATAATGAAGGACACTAGGCTGATTCAATATTTCTAGGTTTCCGGAAACCGTTTGACACATCACCACACTGCACACTGTTTTTCTCTTTTGTATGAATGCGTGGTGCCTGTGCTTTCGGACAAGTCGGTCCAAAAGAGCAGACACCACACACAATCCCGCAGATTGGTAAATTATATGTAAACTGACTGTGGAGAGCGGAATAAAAGAAAGGAAGAGATCACTGCTGCCAGCTTCGTCGGGGCATTACTCGGAATCAGCGGCGACGACTGAAAATGAGTACCGAACCAGGATTCGAACCCGGGACCTCCTGCTTACTAGGCAGGCGCGTTAACGACTGCGTCATCCGTGGCACAGAATAATCGCAGCTGCAGGGACCACGTCGGCATACCTCACGGCCGATTCACACTCCCATCTAGCGCCACCTCCTCGCAGTCCATTTCCACTATACTCCTGTTGACTCCTCTGAGTTTCCCACATATTTGTGCATCCACAATAAAGAAGGTGCATTCAGTGCCCACCTACGCCCATCAGTTACATGATTGCGTGGTGTTTGGTGTTTCTGACATGTCCCTCTCCACCTTCAATTTATATATAATGTTTTCTTTTTAATTAATAGAACTCACCAAGTTGTCCACTGGGGACTAGGACATCCCTAGAACTGCCGCAGAACAGTGAGAGAGGACTGTTCTTCTTCGCTGTATACATAAAAGCCTGACTCTTTCACGATGGCGCCGGCCGCTATGGCCTAGTGGTTCTAGACTCTTCAGTCCGGAAACGCGCTGCTGATACGGTCACTAGCACACTGGTCTCACATTCGGGAGTACAAGCCGGTTCCGGTCAGGTTTTCCGTAATTTCCCTAAATTGCTTCAGGCGAAAGCCTGGATGGTTTCTTTGAAAGGGTACGGCCGATTACCTTCCTCATCCTTCCCTAATCCGAGCTTGTGCTCCGTCTCTAATTACCTCGTTGTCGACGGGACGTTAAACACCACTTCAGACTCAGGCTACGGTCGCAGGTTCGAATCCTGCCTCGGGCATGGATGTGTGTGATGTCCTTAGATTAGTTATGATTAAGTAGTTCTAAGTCTAGGGGACTAATGGCCTCAGATCTTAAGTCCCATAGTGCTTAGAGCCATTTGAACCATTTCTTTCACGATGTTGCTGTACTGCATAAGGACAAATCGATGACTGTAAGAGAGTACAGGTTGACCTGAAATAATTTCTGTTTCATACATGAAATGTATTCGCAATTGTGAATAATGACTACCATCAGCTGTAGAATGGAATGACGACAATTAAAATTTGTGCTAGATCAGGACTCGAACCCCGGTTTCCTGCTTATATCGAGTGGTCGCCTTACCCGTGTGCGCCTCACGGCCAGACTCAAACGTACATATGTCGTCAACCATGTGCCTACAACCTGTACTCGCACGTCAGTTATGTATATTTACGCACAATGTAGACATTTTTGCAGGCGGATGAATACAATATTGTAGTCCCTGTATTATTCCGAATTACGATCCAAGGTTCGTCTGGACATGTATGTATGTGCAAAGGAAATAAGCATCGTGGTTCAAATGGCTCTGAGCGCTACGGGACTTAACGTCTAAGGTCATCAGTACCCTAGAACTTACAACTACTTAAACCTAACTAAGGACATTATACACATCCATGCCCGAGGCAGGATTCGAACCTCCCACCGTAGCGATTGCGCGGTTCCAGACTGAAGCACTTAGAACCGTTCGGCCACACAGGCCGGCTGGTAATTCAAAATAACACAGACACTGCAGTATCGTATATACCTTACATTTGGTTTCATGAAATGCAGCTTGTTCTAAGTGTGGAAAAATGTAAGTTAATGAAGGCGAATCGTGTAATGGTACCATCCCACACATCACCAGTCTATTTTCTGTCTCTTCATAAACATTAATTCCTATCAAAAGCTTCGAGAGGCGTTAGATGTACAAATAACGTTTTCACTTATCTTCATTTCTCGTTGTTTGCTGCAGTTCGTCACATATAGACGTAGATTCTTGTGTCTGAAATTTTTAACTTTTTGGGTTCCAGATGACTAGATGAATTTTAAGTAAGCCTGATGCACGATTTCAGATTGCGCCTGTTTTTTTATTATTTCACGTTCTTCTATAACACACTGACCTTACAATCACCACTTCCATAGAACAGAAATTTACATGGTTATTGCTGAACATAAAAACACATCATATTCCATCCGAGGCATGCCCGCCCACCACAACTACATTCTGTGGTAGTAACAATATTCCAAAGAATGTACAAAACGAATGAGTTTACCAACTTTATTGACAAAAGAAGACTCTTCACCAAGTTAACATTACCTTATAAATGAATCCAGAAATAAATTTAATAAATATCGTCAGATTATGCAATTAATAACATGAGTTTAAGCATGCCAGGTATTTCGTAATTTCAAATGTTTCTAAAAGAAGAGTAATTTTAACTGTACATACAGAGTTAATAGATATCGATTGTAACAAATTACCTGCTTTTTATACGTTTTAGCATGAAATACAAGGCATCGTATACAAAATCACATGAAATACTTTTGGTGAATCAGCTATTCAAGATTGGAAAACATTCATGGTATCGGCTATTGCTATTAAAGAAAGGTAATGCTGGAGGAAAAAAAATAACTGTAGTGTTCGAATACAATATTAGCGGTGTGCTCCTTTGCGTAATCGCGGCGATTAAATATATAGATGTCAGTTGTTGAGAGCCTTGAAATGGAAGGAACAAATAAGACAGGTAGTAGGAAACACGAATATCCGACTTCGCTTTATAGTGAGAAACCTAGGAAACTGTTATTCATCTATAAAACAGACCGTGTACAGAACATTTGTCCGACCTATTCTTGTGTACTATCCGCGTGTTTCAGATCCCCAATCGAACCATTTCAGAGGCTTTCTGCCAATTTTTTTACCGGCAGCTTCGATCAACAAGCTAGTATTACGGAAATTCCACAAAAGGAAGTCTATGGAGGGACAACAACGTTCTTTACGTGGAACACTGTTGAGAAACGTTAGAGAATCGGCATTTGCGACACTCTTTAGAATAATTTTACAGGTAACAACATCGCATTATGAAAAATCAGAACTCAATAAAGTGTATTCTAAATAATTCTAATTGTTGTCACACATGGTGCTGACAAACCATAAAATGAGATTTATTATGTTAAAGAAAAGTTTCATAGGCCAATAAGACAAAAGACCCGTTTGACAAATCCAAAGACAATACTACAACTAAAGGTCGTATGTAACTGCGTTGCATCTTAGTCCAGAATGTTTGGTACGCTGAACACAAGTTCCTTGTAAACAATGGTTAGTAGTTATCTGAAGATGGCCTAATAAGCCGAAAACTACACTACTGGCCATCAAAATTCCTACACCACGAAGATGACGTGCTACAGACGCGAATTTTAACCGACAGGAAGAAGATGCTGCGATATGAAAATGATTAGCTTTTCCGAACATTCACACAATGTTGGCGACACCTACAACAAGAGGAAAGTTACCAACCGATTTTCATACACAAACAGCAGTTGAGCAGCGTTGTCTGGTGAAACGTTGTTGTGATGCCTCGTGTAAGGACGAGAAATGCGTTCCATCACGTTCCCGACTTTGATAAGGGTCGGATTGTAGCCTATCGCGATTGTGGTTTATCGTATCACGAATTTTCTGCTCTCGTTGGTCGAGATCCAATGACTGTTAGCAGAATATGGAATCGGCGGGTTCAGGAGGGTAGTACGGAACGCCGTTCTGGATCCCAACGGCCTCGTATCACTAGCAGTCGAGACGACAGGCATCTTATTCGCATGGCTGTAATGGATCGTGCAGCCACATCTTGATCCCTGAGTCAATAAATGGGGACGTTTGCAAGACAACAACCATCTATCTGCACGAACAGCTTGACGACGTTTGCAGCAGCATGGACTATCAGCTCGGAGACCATGGCTGCGGTTACCCTTGACGCTGCATCTGACAGGAGCGCCTGCGATGGTGTACTCAGCGACGAACCTGGGTGCACGAATGGCAAAACGTCATTTTTTCTGATGAATCCAGGTTCTGTTTACAGCATCATGATGGTCGCATCTGTGTTTGGCGACATCGCGGTGAACGCACATTGGAAATGTGTGTTCGTCATCGCCATACTGGCGAATAACGTGGCGTGATGGTATGGGGTGCCATTGGTTACACGTCTCAGTCACCTCTTGTTCGCATTGACGGCACTTTGAACAATGGACGTTACATTTCAGATGTGTTACGACCCGTGGCTCTACCCTTCATTCGATCCCTGCGAAAACCAACATTTCAGCAGGATAATGCAAGACCGCATGTTGCAGGTCCTGTACGGGCCTTTCTGGATACAGAAAATGTTCGACTACTGCCCTGGCCAGCACATTCTCCAGATCTTTCACCAATTGAGAACGTCTGGTCAATGGTGGCCGAGCATCTGGCTCGTCACAATACGCCAGTCACTATACTTGATGAACTGTGGTATCGTGTTGAAGCTGCATGGGCAGCTGTACCTGTACACGACATACAAGCTCTGTTTGACTCAATGTTCAGGCGTATCAAGGCCGTTATTACGGCCAGAGGTGGTTGTTCTGGGTACTGACTTCTCAGGATCTATGCACCCAAATTACGTCAAAATGTAATCACATGTCAGTTCTAGTATAATATATTTGTCCAATGAATACCCGTTTATCATCTCTATTTATTCATGGTGTAGTAATTTTAATGTCCAGTAGTGTAGTTGATTCAAATAAAAATTCAGTACAACCAAAAACCGCCTAAGTGTTATTCAAAACTCAATAAGAACAAAAAATTCAGCATACAGACAGTCGTTCTCTCACTACTCCATTTGTAAGTGGAAGTGGGAAGGGATTTACTAGCAGTGGTGCAGTGTACGGTGGCCTGCGTAGTTTTTGTGCAGATGTAGAACATGTATACAATGCGGCTCTCTTGGAAACAATTCCATAACTCTGTGGGCATCATCATAGGTAAGATTGAACTGGATTGTTGTCGAGATTTACGTTCTCGAAAGCCTATCTTCAGTCCCACGGTCACTTATTTATTATCACAATATCGCTTTCTCATGTACACACATTTTTTTACGAAATGAAGTTAGATGCGTATTTAAAACCAAAACACAAGTAAAAGAAAAATGTAATAAATTTTACATCTCTCATAGCTTGATGAATTTTCTGCAAAAATAAATACGTTCTTTAATCTATCTATGCAGTTATAATGTAGATTTTCTGCGAAACGAATGAAATTGGGCCGCACAAATTAGTTTCAGAGAAATTCATTTTACCAGAACAGCCTTTCCAACACGCATAGGGGATTTTGGGGATTAAACGCATTTTTTTTTTCCAGAGCGCCCTGCGCTGGCTAAACTGAACATGGATTTTACGTGAAATGAAGCGAGCTCGAATTTTAAAGGCTCATCAATGTAATTCCGACAGTACGACGTGACGCGCATAATTCCGTGTGACCTGTGCATTACCAGTTTTATTCGCCAATTCCGTAGTTGCATGAAGCTTATGGTAGATGGTGGTGATATTACGCCGATACGCCTGAGCGAGTGGTGCGTCCACTGCGAGGTGATTAATTACCGCGTTTCTGATTTAACGTCGCGTCGACGTGAGAGTCATTAGCGCCAAGCCTCAGCCCTTATCTGACGGAGGCACAGTTGCTGCTTCAGCGTGGAGCACGTAATCTGACGTACTTTGTCCTCAAACAGGAAATACTAATGGTCCGACAGGACTGCCATCATCAATCAGGTCACGCATCTTAGGGTCATTCACGAAGAGAGACTTTGTATTTACGTTTTATTATTATCCTTTAATAATAATGATAACAACATTGACCGAAAGCAACAGTCAGTTGATAAGAACTATAATGATTGTCATTATGTGTGAAAGGAAAAATTAAATAAAAATATGGTTACATACTAATTTTGGTGAACAGGCTGATAATCGAACCGTTCTATAATTATACTAAATGGCACGACTTGTCTCATAGGTAACACTTCGACAGGTAGTCTTGCTACGCAAATCATTCCCTCGGAGATACGTAAAATAATGTACTAGCTTTCTTTATTTCTCTCTCCCTCTCCCTCCCCCCCTCTCTCTCTCTCTCTCTCTCTCTCTCTCTCTCTCTCTTTCTCACGCTGAAGCAGCAAGTGTGTTTCCTTCAGATAAGGGCTGAAGATTGGCGCCAATGTCTCTCACACACCTTTTGCGTTCTTATGGAGATATCTCCATAGCTACTTTCATCCCCTAACAAAAATTTTTTTTTATATCCAACCGAAGAGGTGCAATACCAGCTTTCACACATTTAGTTCTAAAATATTTTTAATGTAACGAAATATTTTCATAAAAATTTCATTCTCTATTGCACTCCCTTAGGGGTTGAATATACAGAAACCTTGAAACGCATATTTGATTATTTCTAACCAAGAAATCAAACACCAACTGTCGTAGATATAGCCTTAAAAATCCCTTGCACTTATTTAGTAATTATTTATTTTCAAAAAAATCTTTCATCCACAATTTTACCCCCTCAGTGGCTGAATTTCGAAAAACGCTGAAACACGTATTTTTTTTATTTTCTGACAAAAAACAAATACCAGTTTTCATAGTTACAGCTTCAACATTCACTTTATAGTGATATACTTTCAAAAAGCCTTTAGTCCCAAAAAAAAACACCCTCTTAGGGTTGAAATGTCCAAAAATCGCTTCTCCCCAAATCTGAAGTTTCTGTCCTTAGCGTTTTGGGCTGGGAGATGCGAGTCAGCATGTCAGTAAGTCAGGACATCGCCTTGTATTCCAGAGCCTTTGCATCAAACGTCTAGGGGTGACACTCTTAGTGAGCAACGTTAACGAAAGACTGTCACCCCCAGACGTTTGATGCAAAGGCTCTGGAATACAAGGCGATGTCCTGACTTACTGATAGGCTAACAAATGTACGCTGACGTTCCCCGAAGACAAAAATCAGAGTTTAATTGAGTCCGCCGGTCCTTGGGAGACGAAATTTCACCGACCTAGCAAGGTCTGTTAATCAAAAATGGTTCAAATGGCTCTGAGCACTATGGGACTCAACATCTTAGGTCATAAGTCCCCTAGAACTTAGAACTACTTAAACCTAGCTAACCTAAGGACATCACACACACCCGTGCCCGAGGCAGGATTCGAACCTGCGACCGTAGCAGTCCCCCGGTTCCGGGACTGCAGCGCCAGAACCGCTAGACCACCGCGGCCGGCGTCTGTTAATCAAGTGTGCTTCATACTACATGCCCCACTAAAGTGTTAGGGTCTTCTTCAATACGAAAATCCTAGGAACGAGTGTCTCTTTGCGAAGATCGATATTATAGAAACGAATAGAAATTTAATTTTTCGCTTTCACGCAGTAGCGATGACTAAATTATAGGCAACACACATTGCATACATATGTCACATGGTGCTTACTCCCTGTCTCTCTCAGGTGCATAACCGCTACAAGAGGATACGTAGCATCCCATACAACAAGAGAATATTTAGTCACTGTCTTTATTACTTTGTAATTCAAACAAGAACAATAAGAATATACACTCCTGGAAATTGAAATAAGAACACCGTGAATTCATTGTCCCAGGAAGTGGAAACTTTATTGACAAATTCCTGGGGTCAGATACATCACATGATCACACTGACAGAACCACAGGCACATAGACACAGGCAACAGAGCATGCACAATGTCGGCACTAGTACAGTGTATATCCACCTTTCGCAGCAATGCAGGCTGCTATTCTCCCATGGAGACGATCGTAGAGATGCTGGATGTAGTCCTGTGGAACGGCTTGCCATGCCATTTCCACCTGGCGCCTCAGTTGGACCAGCGTTCGTGCTGGACGTGCAGACCGCATGAGACGACGCTTCATCCAGTCCCAAACATGCTCAATGGGGGACAGATCCGGAGATCTTGCTGGCCAGGGTAGTTGACTTACACCTTCTAGAGCACGTTGGGTGGCACGGGATACATGCGGACGTGCATTGTCCTGTTGGAACAGCAAGTTCCCTTGCCGGTCTAGGAATGGTAGAACGATGGGTTCGATGACGGTTTGGATGTACCGTGCACTATTCAGTGTCCCCTCGACGATCATCAGTGGTGTACGGCCAGTGTAGGAGATCGCTCCCCACACCATGATGCCGGGTGTTGGCCCTGTGTGCCTCGGTCGTATGCAGTCCTGATTGTGGCGCTCACCTGCACGGCGCCAAACACGCATACGACCATCATTGGCACCAAGGCAGAAGCGACCCTCATCGCTGAAGACGACACGTCTCCATTCGTCCCTCCATTCACGCCTGTCGCGACACCACTGGAGGCGGGCTGCACGATGTTGGGGCGTGAGCGGAAGACGGCCTAACGGTGTGCGGGACCGTAGCCCAGCTTCATGGAGACGGTTGCGAATGGTCCTCGCCGATACCCCAGGAGCAACAGTGTCCCTAATTTGCTGGGAAGTGGCGGTGCAGTCCCCTACGGCACTGCGTAGGATCCTACGGTCTTGGCGTGCATCCGTGCGTCGCTGCGGTCCGGTCCCAGGTCGACGGGCACGTGCACCTTCCGCCGACCACTGGCGACAACATCGATGTACTGTGGAGACCTCACGCCCCACATATTGAGCAATTCGGCGGTACGTCCACCCGGCCTCCCGCATGCCCACTATACGCCCTCCCTCAAAGTCCGTCAACTGCACATACGGTACACGTCCACGCTGTCGCGGCATGCTACCAGTGTTAAAGACTGCGATGGAGCTCCGTATGCCACGGCAAACTGGCTGACACTGACGGCGGCGGTGCACAAATGCTGCGCAGCTAGCGCCATTCGACGGCTAACACCGCGGTTCCTGGTGTGTCCGCTGTGCCGTGCGTGTGATCATTGCTTGTACAGCCTTCTCGCAGTGTCCGGAGCAAGTATGGTGGGTGTGCCACACCGGTGTCAATGTGTTCTTTTTTCCATTTCCAGGAGTGTATATATATATATATATATATATATATATATTGTAAATATATTGTGTGTTTAGAGATGAATCGGATGGAAATCTTACAATTATTTTTACACACACACACACACACACACACACACACACACACACACACGTCAAAATGTTCTAGTAACTATGAGTAACAAAAATCATGGAATAATATCTTTGATATTTCCACTCGATAACTCTTGAAACACACAATATATTTTAATCGTTTATCGCAATTAACAGTCAAAGCCGACACAGATGAGAATACAGAAGGGTAACTCAAACTAAACGTCTTAATAATCTTGCATTCGCAAATAAACAGTCTGCAACACATGTGTTGCAATGATCCACCACTGACTTCAGGTTGAAATATTACCTTGATCGGTACAAATGCATTTGAAATATAAATTTTTCGATTAAATCGTGATGTAATACCACAGAAATCTTACGTGATCCTACGTGTTGTTCATATGCCACCACACCGTTTCCCGTTGACTGTTAGGTTAAGGGTAGCAGGTGATCATTTCATTGAGCCACACATATTTTCAAGAATACATAATGGTTCATTCAGTTTCTGGCGATAGACTTCCGATGTTATCCACAGGATAATTTATATATATTGTTAATAGCAACGATCCTACGACACTCCCCTGCGGCACACCTGAAATCACTCTTACCTCGGAATGACATGCTGCATTTTGTTGTCTAGGAATTCTTCAATCCAATCGCACTGTTGCTCTGATAATCCATATGCTCTTACTTTGTTCGTTAAAGGACTGCGGGGAAATGTATCAGACTTGCCTAAGACCTCATAACGTGGTTTTAAGAAATACACAGATGTATGTAGAACTTCGCAAGGAACCTGCCTACAAAGCAAAATTGCTCATGAACATCTTAAAAATAGTTCATATTAAATAAAATTTTATTTACGTTCCGGAATACAGGATGCAATTTTGTAATGAAATTGTAACATACCCGGCAATATAGGAAGAAGGAACTGAACATGACGGTGATGAACATACGCAAGACCAAAAGATAATTTGTGTAGAGAAATGAAATTTCGGGAATACATTTGTCTAGGTATACATTTAAGTAATTGACGTTACAGGATCACAGGTTGATGCAAGCGCAAGACAAGCCGTTGCAAATGTGAAATACTGTCCGCCGCTCGTGGTCTCGCGGTTGCGTTCTCGCTTCCCGAGCACGGGGTCCCGGGTTCGATTCCCGGCGAGGTCGGGGATTTTCACCTGCCTCGAGATGACTGGGTGTTTGTGTTGTCCTCATCATTTCATCATCATCCCGGAAAGTGGCGAAATTGGACTGAGCAAAGATTGGGTAATTGTACGGGCGCTGATAACCACGCAGTTGAGCGCCCCACAAACCAAACATCATCATCATCATCATGTGAAATACTGGTACATTAGTAACCGGTGTAACCACCACAATGTAGCATGAAACCATGGAACATGCATTCAATGTGTTTCGCAGGTGCCGGATGTCACTTTGTTGGATGGCATTCCATGCCTGTGGCACTTGGGTCGGTCAATACAGGGACGATTAGTGCTGTTTGTGGATGAAGCTGGAGTTGTCGTCCGGTGATGTCCATATGCGTGCGTTTGGATTAATATCTCGTGATCGAGCAGGCCAAGGCAACGTGTAGACACTGTGTAGAGCATGTTGGGTTACAACAGCGGAATGTAGGCGCGTGTTGTCCTGTTGGAAAGCGGGTCCTGCAATACCATAAAAGCCAGCACATCTGATCCAGACACCAGACTGACAAACAATTCTGCAGTCAGGATGCGTAGAAAACCAAAAGAGTGCTCCTGCTGTCATACGAATACGCACTCTACATCGTAACTCTGGTTACAGGTCCAGCTTGTCTACCATGGAGGCAGGTTGGTTGCACGCCCTTACCTGTCCTCCGTCTAGCCAACATAATGACGTCAATGGCATCAAGGCAGAACCAGCTCATCATCATCATCATCATCATCATTTAAGACTGATTATGCCTTTCAGCGTTCAGTCTGGAGCATAGCCCCCCTTATACAGTTCATCCATGATCCCCTATTCAGTGCTAACATTGGTGCCTCTTCTGATGTTGAACCTATTACTTCAAAATCATTCTTAACCGAATCCAGGTACCTTCTCCTTGGTCTGCCCCGACTCCTCCTACCCTCTACTGCTGAATACATGAGTCTCTTGGGTAACCTTGCTTCTCCCATGCGTGTAACATGACCCCACCATCTAAGCCTGTTCGCCCTGACTGCTACATCTATAGAGTTCATTCCCAGTTTTTCTTTGATTTCCTCATTGTGGACACCCTCCTGCCATTGTTCCCATCTACTAGTACCTGCAATCATCCTAGCTACTTTCATATCCGTAACCTCAACCTTGTTGATAAGGTAACCTGAATCCACCCAGCTTTCGCTCCCATTCAACAAAGTTGGTCGAAAGATTGAACGGTGCACAGATAACTTAGTCTTGGTACTGACTTCCTTCTTGCAGAAGAGAGTAGATCGTAGCTGAGCGCTCACTGCATTAGCTTTGCTACACCTCGCTTCCAGTTCTTTCACTATGTTGCCATCCTGTGAGAATATGCATCCTAAGTACTTGAAACCGTCCACCTGTTCTATGTTGTTCCTCCTATTTGGCACTCAATCCGTTTATATCTCTTTCCCACTGACATTACTTTCGTTTTGGAGATGCTAATCTTCATACTATATTCCTTACATTTCTGATCTAGCTCTGAAATATTACTTTGCAAACTTTCAATCGAATCTGCCATCACAACTAAGTCATCCGCATATGCAAGACTGCTTATTTTGTGTTCACATATCTTAATCTCACCCAGCCAGTCTATTCTTTTCAACATATGATCCATAAATAATATGAACAACAGTGGAGACAGGTTGCAGCCTTGTCTTACCCCTGAAACAACTCTGAACCATGAACTCAATTTACCGTCAACTCTAACTGCTGCCTGACTATCCATGTAAAGACCTTTAATTGCTTGCAAACGTTTGCCTCCTATTCCATAATCTTGTAGAACAGACAATAACTTCCTCCTAGGAACCCGGTCATATGCCTTTTCTAGATCTATAAAACATAGATACAATTCCCTGTTCCACTCGTAGCGCTTCTCCATTATTTGCCGTAAGCTAAAGATCTGGTCCTGACAACCTCTAAGAGGCCTAAACCCACACTGATTTTCATCCAATTGGTCCTCAACTAATACTCGCACTTTCCTTTCAACAATACCTGAGAAGATTTTACCCACAACGCTGATTAAAGAGATACCTCTGTAGTTGTTACAATCTTTTCTGTTTCCATGTTTAAAGATTGGTGTGATTACTGCTTTTGTCCAGTCTGATGGAACCTGTCCCGACTCCCAGGCCATTTCAATTATCCTGTGTAGCCATTTAAGACATGACATTCCACTATATTTGATGAGTTCCGACTTAATTTCATCCACCCCAGCCGCTTTATTGCACTGCAATCTATTGACCATTTTTTCCACTTCCTCAAATGTGATCCTATTTCCATCATCATTCCTATCCCATTCTACCTCGAAATCTGAAACATTACTGATCGCATTTTCACCTACATTGAGCAACTCTTCAAAATATTCCCTCCATCTGCCCAAGGCATCCACAGGATTTACAAGCAGTTTTCCTGACCTGTCCAAAATACTTGTCATTTCCTTCTTACCTCCCTTTCGAAGACTGCTAATTACACTCCAGAATGGTTTTCCAGCAGCTTGACCCATAGTCTCCAACCTGTTTCCAAAGTCTTCCCACGATTTCTTCTTGGATGCTGCAATTATCTGTTTGGCTTTGTTTCTTTCTTCAACATAACTTTCTCTGTCTACCTGGGTTCTGGTATGTAGCCATTTTTGATACGCCTTCTTTTTCCTTTTACAGGCTGCCTTGACTGTATCATTCCACCAAGCTGTTTGCTTCATCCTACTTTTACACACTACTGTTCCAAGACATTCTTTAGCCACTTCTAGTACTGTGTCCCTGTACCTTGTGCATTCCTTTTCCAATGACTGTAATTGACTACATTCAACTAACTGGTACCTTTCTGAGATCGCTGTTATGTACTTGTGCCTGATTTCCTTATCCTGAAGTTTCTCCACTCTTATCCTCCTACATATGGACCTGACCTCCTGCACTTTCGGCCTCACAATCCCAATTTCACTGCAGATTAAATAATGATCAGTGTCATCAAAGAATCCCCTGAATACACGTGTGTCCCTCACAGCCTTCCTGAATTCCTGATCTGTTATTATATAGTCAATGACAGATCTGGTTCCCCTGCCTTCCCAAGTATACCGATGAATGTTCTTATGTTTAAAAAAGGAGTTTGTGATTACTAAGCCCACACTGGCACAGAAATCCAAGAGTTGGTTCCCGTTCCTGTTGGCCTCCATATCCTCTCCAAATTTACCCATAACCTTTTCATACCATTCTGTTCGATTTCCAATCCTGGCGTTAAAATCACCCATGAGCAGAACACTGTCCTTGTCCTTTACTCTAACAACTACATCACTGAGTGCCTCATAAAAACTATCCATCTTATCTTGATCTGTCCCTTCACAATGCGAATATACTGACACAATCCTAATTTACTTGCTAGACACTGTCAAATCTATCCACATCAGTCGTTCGTTTACATACCTTATTGCAACTACGCTGGGTTCCATTTCTTTCCTGATGTAAAGCCCTACACCCCATTGTGCTATTCCTGCTTTGACTCCTGACAGGTAGACCTTGTATTCTCCCACTTTCTCTTCTTTCTCACCCCTTACCCGAATGTCACTAACAGCTAAAACGTCCAGCCCCATCTTACTTGCAGCCTCTGCCAGCTCTACCTTCTTCCCAGAGTAGCCCCCATTGATATTAATAGCTCCCCATCTCATTACCATTTGCTTGCCAAGTCGTATCTTAGGAGTCCCTGGTTTGTCAGTTAGAGGTGGGACTCCGTCACCTCCAAAGGTCCGAGGCATTTTGCTCTGATTGTTGCCAGCATCATATTTAAAGTACCAGGGAAGCAGGTTGCTAGCCTTACTTGCCCGGAGTCCCATTGGGTTTTACCCCTAACGGCTGAGGGACTAACCGGTGGATTTGGTAGTCTTTGCCGTATGAACACAAAGGTGACCACGACTCAGAATATGTCCGAGATGCCCAGCCTTATTCCAAAGTAACTGGTATCCCGACTGTCGGGACCACTTTCTTGGCCACTCATACGTTGCCCGTGGTTCATGAACTAGGACATGACTACAGGAACCCACACCAGAACCAGCTTTCATCAGAAAACACTACAGGCCTCTGGCTCACTCTCCATCGATTTGTCACTTCACACCACTGAAGACGCAAATGGCGGTAGTTTTAGGTCAGTGGAATGCCCGCTAGAGAGCGTCTGCCCAGCAGCTGTCTTTCAAGTAACCGGTTTCTAACAGTTCGTTGTGCCGGCCGTTGTGGCCGAGCGGTTGTAGGCGTTTCAGTCCGAAACCGCGCGACAGCTACGGTCGCAGGTTCGAATCCTGCGCCGGGCATGGATGTTTGTGATGTCCTTAGGTTAGTTAGGTCTAAGTAGTTCTAAGTTCAAGGGGACTGATGACCTCAGATGTTAAGTCCCATAGTGCTCAGACCCATTTTTGAACAGTTCGTTGTGTCACTGACCTGCTAACTGCTGCTCACATTGGTGTTACAGATGCAGCCGGATGTGCCACAGCCATACATGGAACACGATCTGGGTAGTGCCAGGTCTTCTTGTACAGTAGCTACATTCCTGCCAAGTCTCTGCAATATCGTGCCGCGCGGGTTACCCGAGCGGTCTATGGCGCTGCAGTCATGGACTGTGCTGCTGGTCTCGGAGGAGGTTCGAGTCCTCCCTCGGGCATGGATGTGTGTGTGTCTGTCCCTAGGATTATTTAGGTTAAGTAGTGTGTCACCTTAGGGACTGATGACCTTAGCTGTTAAGTCCCATAAGATTTCACACACATTTGAACATTTGCAATATCGCAGAAGGATCATTCAGGTTCTCGTAGCCGTGTTACACGATCTCGGTAGAACTCAGTGAGGTGCTGATACTGACAACTTTGTTTCCTTAAAGACATTCTCAACTAACATCAAGGCACCACTTCCAACGTCAAAGGTAACTAACGCTTACAACCACTACTGCCTGCATTTAAGGCAAATCTGATTTGAATCCCCTCAGCGGCGCTACTAACGACAGGCAAGAAATTTGAACAGACGTTTTTCAGATGTAGGAACAAGGATACAACTTTCGATTATCTCGCAGAAGCCCTTGTTGGTGAAGCGGCTTTTTTGCCGGAAGTGAATTTTGATGCAATAATGTTTCAAATTAGTTTGATTAAAGTATGTAAAATAAATTTATATCCTCAAAATATAAGGCTTCCTGATTTGTATTCCACATTGTTTACTGCGAAAAGGGCACGTGTCCAGTTGAAAAAATAAAAATTAAGCTGAAACTTCCTGGCAGATTAAAACTGTGTGCCGGACCGCAAGTCGAACTCGGGACCTTTGCCTTTCGCGGGCGTGAGTCGTGCTTGGGTAGCTCAGTTGGTAGAGCACTTGCCCGCGAAAGGCAAATGTCCCCAGTTCGAGTCTTGGTCCGGCACACAGTTTTAATCTGCGAGGAAGTTCCATAACAGCGCACACTCCGCTGCAGAGTGAAAGTCTCATTCTGGAAACATTCCCCAGGCTGTGGCTAAGCCATGTCTCCGCAATATCCTTTTTTCAGGAGGGCTAGTTCTGCAGGTTAGCAGGACAGCTTCTGTAAAGTTTCGAAGGTAGGAGACGAGGTACTGGCAGAAGTAAAGCTGTGAGGACGGGGCGTGAGTCGTGCTTGGGTAGCTCAGTTGGTAGAGCACTTGCCCGCGAAAGGCAAAGGTCCCGAGTTCGAGTCTCGGTCCGGCACACAGCTTTAATCTGCCAGGAAGTTTCATAACAGCGCACACTCCGCTGCAGAGTGAAAATCTCATTCTGGAAAAATCAAGCTGCCGGTAAAACCAATTCGATTATGGAAAGCACCTTTAACCACATATATTTAGAAAAAATGTAGAACAGTTTCGGTTTACAGGTTTTGTATAAAGCAGTGTTTTTGTCTCCCTCACTAAATTCGTAAATGGAGACTGGCGGGGAGCAGCATTATGCTGTGGAAAATATTCGAGTAGACTTCGTTGTCGCCTGTCTTACTAATTGACGCCAAGGCAACAAATTCCGAAGCCTTACTGTTGTTTGAGTACCGAGATGGTGTACTTTCGCTGATATCATTACCACCAAATTTGACTGATATGAACCCAGTAGAACACATCTGAGACGCTAAGAGGTGGCAGCCCTGCGGCCGGAGACCAGCAGGCAGAAATTTTCTCGAATTGAATGACCTGTGCGTACGCATCTTTTGTCACACACCTCTGGAAACCTACTGAGGACTTGTCAAATCCGTGACAAGCAGAATCGTTGCACCATTTCGTTCCAGATATCGAAGAACGTTCTATTACGCAGGTAGTAATAGTAACGGGAAAAAATCCGAGAACTGTTAATTTGAAATTATATCACACGAAAATATTTCTTTCTTCATTTGTTATCTGACATCAAACTCGAAATTAAAACAATCAGTAGTTCTGCATTCATGCCGGTTGGGTTGCAACGGTAGAACGTCAGGCAAGCAATGACTTCATTGCTCATATGACGCGTTCCGGAATTTATCCATCATCAGATATCCAGGAGCGATTACTGCACGTAGATATGGCGTTTCAAACTGTACGTGTAACAAACATTCGCAGACTAGTCATTCCTTGCCTGATGTTCAACTTTTACCATTGCAACCCAATCAGAACTACTGATTATTATAATAATGGCGGCTTGCCTCCTGCATTCCTTTATCTCACATTTATGTTACAGAAATTAAAAGATCATGGAATCATGGGATAGATATCTTTCTGGTACCAATGTCGATAACCGGCAAAAGTGATCCACATTCTTGATTCCCGTAATGGGTCAACTGTTTAAATACATAACTAACAGTTTTAAACATGGTAGTCTCTCAGCAACCGTATTACGTTTCAACATAGGAATCACGCAGCCAACCGGTTGCGAGTAACTGACTGGTACACTGACCAAGGTTTCGACAACTCTAAGTAAGTCTTTATCAGAATGAAATTTTAAGAAACCCTGTAAAATAATACATATAAAATTAAATTTGACAAAATTACTAACGAAGATGACAAGTGTCATGGCATACAAAGGTTACTTAAGTAAAATTACATTGCGAGAAAGCAATCGTCGTAGTTGCGAGCAGATATGACCAAGTCAAAAATCAAAATTAAACACGTTAAATTATTTGGCACCTAAGCCTGATCAGGAACATCAGACTTATCGGCCCAGTGGATATCATCGCTGGCACGTAAGCAATAAAAATTTCGCCATCTATCTGGCGCTGAGAGTGACATGTGCCCATTTGACACATTATAAAAGAAGAAACTGAATTAAAAAACAGTTAATTATAAAACAAAATGCAAAGGAAGAGAGATTAATGTACTTATGAAAGTACAAAAAAATTGAGCAAATGAAGTATAACAGAGCCATCTATTAGGCTATACAGAAATTGTCATTACGTAAAATACAGGATATTAAAGAATATTTATACAAACAGCTACACAATTCAAAAAATATCTGCATGAAGACAATTTTAGTATGTTCAAATGTGTGGGTAATCTAATGGGACTTAGCTACTAAGGTCATCGGTCCCTAATCTTACACACTACTTAACCTAAATTATCCTAAGGACAAATACACACACCCATGCCCGAGGGAGGACTCGAACCTCCGCCGGGACCAGCTGCACAGTCCATGACTGCAGCGCCCCAGACCGCTCGGTTAATACCGCGCGGCAGAATTTTAGTAGTATGCATCTATGAGACTCGAAGAAAAAGGTTTCTCTGAACTAGATTCTGGAAAACATAGTAAAAATTAAAGGAATAAAATCCCGCGAGTAGTGGATTAACTCTACAAAAAGTTTTTGTTACATAATGGTAGCTGTTCATTGAGGATGAGACCATCGATCTTGGAAACACTCGCATGCTTCAAAAGCTCCAGCTATTCAAGTGCGTCGAGCCTATGACCTTCCTCTTCCCAATCCGAAATTGAAATTTCTTCAACACGTTTCGGTTTGTGACCGGAACTTAACAGATGGTCAGCAAAAGTGTAATTATGCACTGTAGTGTCTCTTTTCTCCAATACATGTTCCTAGAGCCTGACACTCAAAGATTTTCCAGTTTGTCCTATATGATAAAAGGGACACCTATCACAAGTTATTTTATAAACTCCTGATCTGTGTATAAGAGCAAATGTAGACTTGAGAGCGTGAATAACAATTTTTTGCATGTTGTTAGTGGTTCAAAATGGTTCAAATGGCTCTGAGCACTATGAGACTTAACATCCATGGTCATCAGTCCCCTAGAACTTAGAACTACTTAAACCTAACTAACTTAAGGACAGCACACAACACCCAATCATCACGAGGCAGAGAAAACCCCTGACCCCGCCGGGAATCGAACCCGGGAACCCGGGCGCGGGAAGCGAGAACGCTACCGCACGACCACGACCTGCGGACTGTTGTTAGTGGGAAAAGCAACTTGGATCCATATGTTTTTAACTAGAAGACACGAATTATATATATGAAAGAGGGCCAAAAAATTGAATAGGAAAAAACTTTTTTTTAATCGTTATTGTCAGAAACAACATTGATGCCTAAAGTAGTCACTTTAGCATCCGCCTTAACTTCGGAAGGTCTTTTCAAGTAAAGAGGGACCATAACCGTCATATACTGCAACAGTTGTTATTAAACTCTTCCCTTCATCTTGCTTGTCAGGTGACAGAGATATAGAAATAGCAGGATGAACGGCTGAATGGAAAAATGCGTTTTCATAGGAATGAGGATGCGGGCACAATCTGATGTGTGTTAGTGGCTTTTCCAAAAATACTGATGAAAAATCTGTCGTTTCCAATGGAAATACTTAGGTCCAAGTAATAAAGCTGATGATTGTTATTTTCTGATCCACAGGTGAAGCTGATTTTTCATGAAGACTATTAAAAAATTCAAATTTAATTGTCTACACAGAATCCTCACTCCGCGTGTTACGGCCGCCTCTTGCCAACATTTCCTGACATCCACCCAAATCCCAGACAGGTTCTGTCTACAACGACTGGCCGCTATCGATCCCCAGCACAGCTGGGACTTGACCCCGACTCGCCGTTTAGGGGGCAGAAGGACTGCAAAGCGGATTTGCCGCTGTGCCGCTGGGTGGCTGGGTTGTTGCCCTGTGCTCGCCGGATGCAAAGTGGGGGTGGAGGCTGCGAGCTGGGAACCTTACCTCCAGTGAAGGGCGGCTTGCGGGCAGCCATGCTCTCGCTTCGTAATAGCCTGGAGAGTTACTGAGGAGCATCTATTGCTTTCTTTCAGAAAATAAAGACTAGAAAGGTATGGTAAAAAGGAACCGGGTGTGAAGAGCTCAGACGTAGGACTTTTCTGATCAGTAAACCAACAACAGCAAACTTACCTCAGGTGGGAGAGGATAAAGGGAAAGAAACAGTATGTAAGGTGATGAAAGGATAGCTCAATATACAGGGTGAGGCATTTAAAACTGCTTGTCGTAATATTTGGCGAAATGCTCATCGGATTTAGAAAAGTGGTAATAGACATTGTCCATGTCGAAGAAAGACATAGATTAACATAATGCTCGACCCCTTGCATCACCCCAGGTGACGGGACCGGGGGGGGGGGGGGGTTGACTTTGAACTCGTAAATAGGAAAATATATGTAACTTGTATATGATATATTTGTTTCATTGCATGGTAGATGACGCTGTAATCGGTGCACGTGAATATCTGGTGACAATTGTTGCAAAACGGTAATATTTCACAAAAATGCGCATCCGATGAGGAAAATCAAAGTACATTGTTTCATAATTGGGAAAATGCTATAATGTGACACCGTCTACCCTCCCACAGTGCATTCTTACACTACATTTAGCGCTACCCAGGAACAACGACGAGGACGTAGTAGTAATCTGTTCCCTTCGGCGTGCTAGATTTTTCTGAGTCCTCTTGGCTCTCACTATCTCGGTGCACTTGATTACTATGAGTGCCGTTGCCTGTAACTATCTCGGGGTATATTTTTGTGAGATATTACAGTTTTGTAACAACTGTCACCCCATATTCATGTGTGCCGATTACAGCGCCATCTATCACGAACCGAAAGAAATGTTTTGTACAAAAGGTACATATTTTTTCACGGTGGACCCAAAGCTGCAATAAAGATAGGGAATCCTGCTTAAGATTTCGAAGCCACCTACTCCCCCGTCCCCCCACACGGCCAGCCAGGATTGGCGCAGGGAGGGGGGGGGGGGGGGGCGAGCGTTTTGTTAATGGCTCTCCTCTTCGAGGTGACCAATATCTATTGTAATTTTTTTTAATCCGATGTGTATTTCGCCAAATATTCTGACAAACAGTCTTAAATGCTTCACCCCGTATAAACGAAGAACAGCTAATAATCATTTAGGATTTCAACACGGTATTGGAAGAAGGAATGGAACACAGGGTTAGGTAAGAACACGGCCCCATGGTAGCAACCAGCAAACACTCTATTAATTAAGAACAGGGTCTCATTCAAATGAGCAAAACACAGGCAAAATTGGGAAATTTTTTTTTTGGACAGTGACAAGACATAAAAAGGATCTGTTCTAAGATTATAACTAATCGCACTTTGAACTTTATCTTAGATTTTTAAAAAAATGGCGCCCGTAATTAAGGTTTGATCAAGGACCTGCGAGTTTGAAGTACGAGGTGTGTAGCCCAAAAGGAGTTATCTGAAATAAAAAAATGGATAACATCAGGAGATTATACCTCGCCACAATGAAATAACCTTAAATTTAACGATATAGTGCTAACTGGAACTTGTGTTTTTTCACTCTTTAGTCTTTAGAAAAAAAGTTGATATTAACAAATTTCATGTATTATGGGTATAAGCTCCTACCGAAAGTGTTTACTTTTCGGTGGTCAAATGTAGAAATTAAGAGGTTGAATCGTTTTTATTCCATGTTCCAAGCAGTTTTCAAAGATCGTACCGCGAGAAAAACCTGTTTAAAGTTTAGGGAAATTTTCATATGTGTTATTAGTTAAATCTGAGTAAGAATTACATGTTTTTATATAGTTTTGATGTCGCTGAGCAGAAATGTGAAGTTATATCTTCAAAATTCAAAGTGAACAATACAATATGGCGTACCAAAAATTATGTTTTTGCCAATTTTCAGCATAGTTTCACAAAAAAAGAGTTTCCGGTACTGACGTTTATTTTGCAATTCCAGGACCTATGTCAACCTTTCCTTTAACTCGAATTGTTTCTGGAGAACGATTCCCTCTTTCTTCTTGGCGAGAAAAGCCTATCTGGCTCAGCTGAAGATGCTGCGTTCGGCAGCCTGTACACTTTGTTCGTCAGCTTCTTCGGCGAATAAGTTTATACTACAATATAAATCGCTTTGTGAACGTGCGTCACGACACGACACCTTTTCTGCCTTAGCCGGGTGTCTCCGGTTGAGAGCGTCCCACGGCGGAGTGACACTGGTTCGAACAACGAGCTGTATAAACTTTTTTAATGCACAGACCAAAAAACATTTTCGTCCTAAGATTATAGACAGATACGTTTCAAAGGATCCAATAAAATCCAAATTATCGATCATTTATAATGAGAACCTGGCCTTAAAGAATCAAACTCCTATGTGTGAGACGCTTCAAAAGTCTGGTTACTAATTAACTGACGTATTAAATACATAACGTTGTACATGTAAGCGAGATAAAGTTCACAAAAAAGTTTCAAACTGTGCTACTAGTTTGTTGGAAATCGCTAAATAGTCTCATTACGAAACACTCGAATGCAGCTTGGGTAAATTGCGCTCCATTTTAATCAATAGCGCTTAAATGCTTATGATATCTCTCGAATTACGTGTTGTGCGGTAATTAAATGTTGCAGATACATTCAGTAACAAATGTAGATATTGTCTGCGAAGCCAATTGCGGATTTAATCACTGCTAAAGAATTAATGTATTAAAATGTCATGCCTCATGTTGAAGTTCTGTTCCGCGCCGTACTAAGCGAAAGCTATTTTTCCACGTGTTTTACGTTTATTGCGTCGTATCTTCTCATCCGTGTGTCGTACTCTGACATATTACTCCAGGTACATTCAGTGGTGTTTGTGGATACTGCCTGCATACTGTGTTGCCATAGAGTCGGCAGAAATGAAGTGTTAAATTGAAAGGCCATGCTTGATTCATAATTGTTATTGCGTGAACAGTGACAATATAAAGTAGTAATACTACAACTTTTATTTTATTTTCATCAATCTGTGAGGGGTGTCAACAACAAATAGTTTAGTGAATCTGCTATTATAGGAACAGAATTATTTTCGGTTCAATAATGAATTAAAGTGAATGGGCTAAACATTAACAATGTTAGGTTTGCTGATGACACTGCACTACTAGCTGGAAACCTCAAAGATCTACAATTACTTCTTGACAAAGTCGCAGAAAAAAGTGAAGAATTTGGCTTGACTCTTAACGTAAGCAAGACTAAGTTCATGGTGATATCTAAAACACACCAACAAGAAAATCTTACAATCAATAGGGAAAGAGTCGATCAAGTACGTAAATTTAAATATCTCGGAACAATTGTAAATGAGGAGATTGAAAGCTCAGAAGAAATTAAATCGAGAATAGGACAGGCCAGAAGTATCTTTAATAAGATGAAAAATGCATTCTGTTCGAGAGACATTTGTTTAAACACAAAAATGAGGTTGCTAAGATGCTATGTATTCTCAAAATTACTATACGGAATGGAAGCGTGGACATTGAAAAAGAAGGACATGAACAGTTTAGAAGCTTTTGAAATGTGGGCATATAGAAGAATACTTAGAATTAGTTGGGTGTCGAGGATTACTAATCAAGATGTCCTAAGAAGAATGGGAAAGGAAAAAGAATTAATTAAAACTATTAAAGTAAGGAAGCTACAATATTTAGGCCATGTTATTAGGGGAGTAAATTACAAAATATTGCAAATAATACTAGAAGGGAAATTTTGTGGGAAGAGAACGAGGGGTAGAAGACGGACATCCTGGATTGACAATTTAAAAAATTGGTACAACTGCTCAACGTCAGAACTCCTTAGATCAGCCAAATCAAGATCAGAAATTGCCATGATGACAGCCAACCTTCTTAGAGGAGACGGCACATGAAGAAGAAGAGAATGAATTGTATTTACAAAGGGAAGGATTACCAATGGGATCTCCAGTGTGCGAAACCATAGCAAACATATTTATGAACCATGTAGAACAGATTATATTTAACAAAATAGTGCCAAATAGATACAACAGCCTATACTGGATGACACATATGGGTGACATCTTGTGCCTGATAGACGAACCAAACAATAAAATTGGCCAGTTACACACAGACATAAATTCTGTTCATGATAAGATACATATTACAATAGAGAAAGACCTAAATAGTTTAATTTCTTGGAATCACCATAAAGATTGAAAACAACCAACACACATTTCCCATGTACCGAAAACCGACAACAACAGACACAATTGTACATGAGACATCACAACACCCCAATTCTCAAAAGCAGGCAGCTCCTAGATACATGCTCCACTAGCTAAACACAGTACCGTGAGATACAGCCAATTACAAAAAATTAATGAATACTATAATACAAATAGCCGCATACAATGGATACAAAGAAACAGAAAAGAACAAACACCTAACTGTCACCAACACAAGGAAAAAATCACACACAAACAAGTACATAAAGTACAAGAATAGAAACAACACAAAGTAAATAATGTATAATAACAGATGTTAACAGGTGCCACGGAAGATGGCCACACAAAAAAGGTTTAGCAAATGTTTGAAATTATGTGTAATGTTTCTTGGACGTCACTAAGTCTATCATTCTCGATTAGTGGATGCATATTTG
This sequence comes from Schistocerca cancellata, assembly GCF_023864275.1. NCBI lineage: Eukaryota > Metazoa > Arthropoda > Insecta > Orthoptera > Acrididae > Schistocerca > Schistocerca cancellata. Next base: position 167,231,506 of record NC_064635.1, read on the forward strand.
CGCGGCATCATTTAGACGGCCTCAAGACAAAAAACACACAGTTGTCTTATTGCCTTAAAATTTTCACATAAGACTATACTTCTTAATGAGTAGAGAATGGTAGAACTTCAAATTTTAAATTCAATCGGTAATTACGAAAAGTAATGAATATAAATTTTTTGATGCCTCTCAAAGTCGCTAGACGTGCAACCTGAAACTGGTTCAGGATCCTGTGTTAGTGGCTTAGTAAAATGTGTGAGTGTATAGAGAGACAAAGTAATATTCGTTACGGTCATTTCGGCGATACGGCACTCAAGCTCCCGTCTTCTGGCTGTCTATCAAGGAAACTCTTTAGTGCGACGTTGCGAGTTCAGTCTATAGTAAAGCCATTTGAAACTTTTGTGTTAAGGCTTATGGCAGGAAAAATATTAGCTGCTAATGACTCACCGCGTGCATCAGGAGAGTGACAGAAAATGAGTGTGCGGGAAGGTATCAACCCTGTATGAGATGTATGTATGTATTACACTCCACAAAATGGACATCGTCTACATAGAAAAAATGTTCAGAACAAATCATTAACTCGCGCCATGAACACCGAATGGAAAATGGTGCACTACAGTGATCACAAAGATTCGCACCATTAAGGTCGAAGGCGATATCTTTGCTGGTTACAGAACGCGCGAGACATTCAGCTACGTATCCTTTAAGCCGTAACTGCAGATAGCGCGGTAATATGTTTCACAGGCCCGGAAAAAACTAACATTCAGAGACTGAATTTGTCCAGTGGCTTCAGGTAGTATCAAATGCAATGCCACACACTTTTCAGAAGAGGCAGTTTGCTCTAAAGGAGTGCGATATTTGTACGCAGACCAGCAATTGGTAAAAAAGAAGTGCTCATACTATAGCTGCATCTAAAAAATGGTTCAAATGGCTCTGAGCAGTATGGGACTCAACTGCCGTGGTCATAAGTCCCCTAGAACTTAGAACTACGTAAACCTAACTAACCTAAGGACATCACACACATCCATGCCCGAGGCAGGATTCGAACCTGCGACCGTAGCGGTCGTGCGGTTCCAGACTGTAACACCTTTAACCGCTCGGCCACTCCGGCCGGCTATAGCTGCATCCCTCTTAAGCTCATTTTCTCACTCATACCTACTGTGACGCAAATATTCCCTACTGCCCCTGCAAGATCACGCACACGAGAAAGAATCGTAAGGGTCAGGCTGCCTCTAACTTCTTTTACGACAATAACTGACTTTCCAAACAATTTACCATCCAAATGGACAGTCGGCATAATCGCACAGGAATACGTTAAGGTATTATTGCTAGTTGATCTCTATACAACTTTGCTACCTCTAATTCCCAGGGTTCCTTTCATATACATCCGTAATGGCCCGCTTAGGACAAGTCGTGAAATTTTCTGACAAACTGCCCCTGAACGCTAGTATTCCTGCAAAACTTACTTTTCAGAAGATGATAACAAAATGGCGATGCATGGCGATGTTCGTAATTCTAATCATAGCAGCAAGCCTTCAGTTACACTTTGCAGAAAATTATTGCTAGTTCTAATAAATCCGTTAGGCTGCTTTTGCTACAGGCAGGTGTTGAACGTTCATATCATCGTTCTGTATTGAGAACCTTACACCAGAAACCTTACCGTGGTTGGTGTTGGAGCATTACTTCCAGCTAGTAAAAAGAATAGTATCAGGTGATTGCTGTGGTTGTATAAAAAGACTGTATTTGGCGAACTTAACTTCACCTTTCGGGTCATGTGAATAGTCAGACTAATTGGTGCTGGTACATCCGAAACCCACACATTTTGCATCAAATTCCCATTCACGATAAAAAAAAATTGTAGGCTTTTATCTTCTGACGTTTGTGAACCGTTTTCACGGTTAAAGAAATGCTAGATGCCGCCCTCCTGCTTTGCAACAAGATGGAGCTGATTCCATATGTCTCTCTCGTACTCATGAAGTACACTAAGCAAAGCTCGTGGCTGCTTCGTTCGCTGCACTAGCTGCTTGTGATACTCACCCATGGAGGTGTTTAAAACGGAAAAAGTGCGAAAATAACCGCACGTCAGTATACCTACTGATGGGATACGTATACCTGAGATTTGAAGGAATCGATGTTAGAAAGCTTGAAGAATGACAGTATGGCGTTATTGTCCGGGAGTGCCCAGTGTTGTCTGGCCTCTTGGTACAAGTCATTCTGTTTGACGCCACTTCGGCAACTTGTGCAACTTTGTGATGAGGATGAGATGAAATGATCGGAACGACACAAACGCTCAGTGCCCGAATGAATAAAATCTCCGACCCCGTTGCGAATCGAATTCAATACCCCCACGATTTAGAGGCTCTAGACCAAGAGATGTGACGGATAACAATGTTACAGTATTATGTAAAGTAGGTATTAATGTGATTTCACATCGAGGGCTAAAATATTCAGTATATGCTGAGATTTTTAAATTGTAAATGTTGATTTTTTAAAGTTATTTACACACTATAAATAAAATAAGGGTCTCTGCAATTTAACCTCGGCTGTACCTGTAAATACATCATCCTATCATATAAAGACTAAGCCCATTTGGGTAAAGAAGTGATTACGAGTACCGCAAAATGGAGTAAATGGAAGCAGTGGTACCGAACAGAAACGAAAGTCCCAGAAAAGTTCCATGCTAGTGTTTCGAACGAATTCTGGGAGTATCATCCAAATAACGAGGAAATTATGAATTTCAAAGCTTTCGAAATTGTTAGTCGATATTTTTTTCAGTCTGTGACCAACAGTGGATGGGTTGCTCAATTTGCCTAAATCGCACTTTATTTGTAAGTAAGAATCTCAATTGTGTTGTATTTGTTTACATATACGGCAAACAAATATGCAATTCTGTTTCATTAACAAAAAGTTCAGTTTTAAACTATAATTTATTCTGACTTGTGTTTCGGCTAGTTAAAAAATATAGTCCTTTTGCAATTTGTGGAGTGAATAGAACCGGTAATCATCGTCTTTCTTAAGAAGACATATAACTTCGTTGTACTTTTATTACAGTGCTTTTATTTTACCTGTATGTCCCCTCTATGTTTATAGTACTATATATTCCAGAGTATAGTCTGAAGACGATTCGATTTTTACCTAAACTGGTCAGCAATAAATGTGATTTGTGCGATCTATACTGTTTTCCGAAGTACAATTAGGAAACCACTGGTTTTTCTAAAATGTTTCCGAAAATATATGTGGAATCTCTGAACGAACGGAAGAACTGATTGGGATTTTTTTTGTCTGATATGAACCCAAAAGAAATCTTGTTCCAACACGACAATGCACGACCAAACACAAGTCTCAGAAATCGGTAACACATCACTAATTTGGGTCGGACGTCATTGGCTCATCAACCCGACAGCCTAAACTTGGTGCTCTCCAGCAATGTGTGTGGACCACTTAAATTTTCTCTGCATTGTACACATTTTGAACGTACTGGGATAAAATAAGGGAAATCGGAGCTCGTACGGAAAGGTGTAGGTATTCATTCTTTCCGCGCGCTGTACGAGATTGGAATAATAGACACTTGTGAAGGTGGTTCGATGAACCCTCTGCCAGGCACTTATACGTGATTCGCAGAGTATCCATGTAGATGTAGATGTAATTCATACAGTGATAATTTGGCTGCGAGGACAAGACAACAGCTTTTACCAAAACGGTGCAGATGTGCTTTCACAATGCCGGCGTAAGGCCACAAAAAGCATAATGGAGCAATGTAGAAAAATACGACATAGAAAAGTGATGGTGAAGCACACCGGCGTAAAATTATAGCTCTTAAGAGCAAATCTGTTCTCGGAAAACAACTGTAGGAATTATATACTGAACAATATATATAAATGACCTAGTAGATAGTGTCGGAAGTTCCATGCGGCTTTTCGCGGATGATGCTGTAGTATACAGAGAAATTGCAGCATTAGAAAATTCTAGCGAAATGCAGGAAGATCTGCAGCGGATAGGCACTTGGTGCAGGGAGTGGCAACTGACCCTTAATATAGACAAATGTAATGTATTGCGAATACATAGAAAGAAGGATCCTTTATTGTATGATTATATGATAGCGGATCAAACACTGGTAGCAGTTACTTCTGTAAAATATCTGGGAGTATGCATGCGGAACGATTTGAAGTGGAATGATCATATAAAATTAATTGTTGGTAAGGCGGGTACCAGGTTGAGATTCATTGGGAGAGTCCTTAGAAAATGTAGTCCATCAACAAAGGAGGTGGCTTACAAAACACTCGTTCGACCTATACTTGAGTATTGCTCATCAGTGTGGGATCCGTACCAGATCGGGTTGACGGAGGAGATAGAGAAGATCCAAAGAAGAGCGGCGCGTTTCGTCACAGGGTTATTTGGTAACCGTGATAGCGTTACGGAGATGTTTAACAAACTCAAGTGGCAGACTCTGCAAGAGAGGCGCTCTGCATCGCGGTGTAGCTTGCTCGCCAGGTTTCGAGAGGGTGCGTTTCTGGATGAGGTATCGAATATATTGCTTCCCCCTACTTACACCTCCCGAGGAGATCACGAATGTAAAATTAGAGAGATTAGAGCGCGCACAGAGGCTTTCAGACAGTCGTTCTTCCCGCGAACCATACGCGACTGGAACAGGAAAGGGAGATAATGACAGTGGCACGTAAAGTGCCCTCCGCCACACACCGTTGGGTGGCTTGCGGAGTATAGATGTAGATGTAGAACGATACCCGTATATGTGGCTGAAACTGAAAACACTTTGTGGGAAATCTTCCACCACAGTAATACTTCCTGCTAGTGTGGCAAGCACTACGAAAGAAGGTGAGGTTAGCATGATTCGCTAGATGAAGGGAATAAAAATTGGATTTGACGTTAGAAGTGAGGCTGGCGTGTGCTTTTGGTAACAGAGGGGTGTTCATGGAGTGCACTGTCACACGTCACCGCTGTTCGTGAGAGTCGGACAGGAACAGTCACTGCGATGTAATCCACAGAGGAGGGGGCGGCTGGGCTGCAGCCGACAGCAGAGCAGTGCTGACGCGTTTCTGCTGACATCGCCTGACGTGTGGCGTATTTTCCCGGTGGTACAGGAAGCAGGATACAGCGGGACACGTGACACGTGTCTGATATGCGAACGGGAAAAGAAAACGCGGAACAGGTCCGTGGCGCTGAAGGCTGGTTAGCTCTTTTCATCTGCATCCACACCCACATCGTAACTGTACCCTACAGTTTCACCATGTGTTTCAAATCCTGACGCTTAAAGTCTTTTCAGAAATGTGGTTTGCACGACGTTAATAACGAAGGTATGTTGAGAGAAATCATACATGATAACCGCCGACTGCTACTGATAAATAATTTTTTGTTGTTTAGATCTTAAGGGTAACTTAAATTGGAAGGAACACACGGAAAATGTCGTGGGGAAGACTAACCAAAGACTGCGTTTTATTGGCAGGTGTGGTATGCGTACTGTAAGACCTTCGGTACACACACCAACAGATTATTTGACTTGTCGCTCTAACGAAGTAGGCGACAGTCAGCAATATGTCTCGTGGTCTTATCGTGGCGTGTTTATCTTCCGCCGTTAGGTCACACGATAGAAATGTCACTTGCACACTTAGAGCAGCATCTTGACGGTTACCATATTTAAACAGAACGTGGTTAATTTCCATACACATTTATTAAAATAATAACAATCATAAAATTGTTTAACTTGATTCTGGATGCTATTTACAATTGACAATCTGAAGTTCCTTTGGTCTTGGTACGTTAATCTTATTCTCACTTATCTCTGATACTTGACAAAGTGTCTATACATTTCTCTTCATGGCTATGTACAGGAATATGATAATCTTACTAGGCGCAGAGTGAAACTTGACTATTGACCGGTACAGACAAATGCAGACTAATGCAGACTGACTAATCGGAGGTCTGTACACTCGTTATAATACCTCGCGCGTTCAGGTATCACTGCGCGAGTGTGATCAGCGAAGAGAAAAGGTTCTGCGTTAGCAGCAATCTCATTGGCTGCGTACATATTAATACGCAGATCGGCGGAAGCAGAATTCGGTCCGTCTTTATGACAGCGCCATCTCGTAGAGAGGAGACAGACGAGCGCTGCGCCTGCGCTGTTGTGTTTAGCGGGGCGCGCTATAGTGGGGAAGTTGTGTACGCGCTGACTACGCGGAACTATGTACACAACAGCAGGACACTTAGAAAATGTAACAGATCTACTAAGGAGACTGCCTACACTACGCCTGTCCATCCTCTTTCAGAATACTGATGAGCAGTGTGGGATCCTTGCCAGATAGGACTGACGAAGTACGTCGAAAGAGTTCAAAGAAGGGCAGCACGGTTTGTATTATCGCGAAATGTGGGAGAGAGTGTCATTGAAATGATACAGGATTTGGGCTGGACATAATTTTTTCAACGGAATCTTCTCACGAAATTTCTATCACCAACTTTGTCCTCCGAATGCGAAAACATTTTGTTGACACAGACCTACATAGGGAGAAACGATCACCACAATAAAATAAGAGAAATCAGAGCTCGTATGGAAATATACAGGTGTTCGTTTTATCCGCGCTCTGTACGAGATTGGAATAATAGAGAATTGTGAAGGTGGTTCCATTAACCCTCTGCCAGGCACTTAAATGCGATTTGCAGAGTATCCATGTAGATGTAGATTTTCGAGTGTCATAGAATTATGTAGAACAGCCTATGCGATACCTGGACATGGTCATCAGGCCGGAACCTACACACGCACCAACCAACAGATCAACAAATTAACTTTGTGTAGGCGCTCTCTCCAAACAACCGACCAACCCTTCCTGTGATCAGGACGTCCTTTGGGCTTAACCTCACAGGCATGTGATCTCACGCCCCTCCCCTCTCCCCTCAGCCCCCACCCAGAAAAATTCACACAACAAATTGTACCGTGTGTAGCGCTGACGTGTCGACGACAAACCTTTTGTCACTGTGCGTGGAGTTCAACGCCGCTCAAATACGGCTAACATTACAGAGTACGAGATGGACTAGATGTTGATGACAGCGCATCTGCAGATATTTAACACTGCTGATATTTGTGGGACACGTCGCAAGGGGAGTAAAGCAATAGAGAAGCAAGAAATGAAGCACTTTTTTCAGTTTTTAAACAAATCCATAATGATTTGACGTGCCACAGTAAAATACGTGTATTTGTGAATAAAAGTCGGTCGACATTCTGCAGTACAGTTTTTAGGTTTTACTTCCCATAGGCCAGCTTATATGAAATGAAATCTCAAAGCCAAAATAAATTGCGATCAACGAGGTCATTAGAGGTGGACCAGAAGCTCGGATTTGGGAGGATTGGGAAGGAAATCGGCTGTACCCTTTTCGGAGGAACCATTCCAGCCTTTGCCTGGAGTGATTTAGAGAAATCACGCAAAATCGAAATCAGAATAGCAGGGCGCGGGTTTGAACCGTCGTCCACCGGACTCCACTGCTCCACTTCTCTCGATAAAGCCCTAATAGAGATAGGATGGATCTTACTTTTCGTTTCCAATACGTATCGGAAATAACCATTTTGGATGGTAATTTTGAGGATGCAGCTGCAAAGAATTTAAGGCCCTCGAAACATCTGCCAGTTGCCGGAAACCGTAGCACATTTAATAGTCTCCCACTGCACATTACAGCTTTTCCCATGACTGCATTATATCATGTCAAATATTTTTCATGATACTCAGCAGTTCCGAAAAGCATGCTTCTCGTCCATTCTCAAACACTTCCGAAAATTTTGGCTCCGAGGCCCTAAGCAATAGAGCGCGGGTGAATGTCTTCCATTGCATTAGCCGTTTCTTTGCTCACGGGTTTGTCTCGGACCTTTTTGGCCGTGTTACTTCTAAAACAGACAAGTTAAAGCCCTGTTTTACTTTTTAAAAAAAATACAAAGGGCATAACCTCAATGAACTGGCTTAAGCAATTCACAGACAGCGGTAGAAATAGGGCGGCTCTGTAATCGCTAAGAAAAGTCGGTAGGGCCACTCGTAGACTGCGCATGAAATTGGTCTAGTGGTCGGTTGGTTCATGTTTGCGAAGGGCGTTTACGGTATCATAAAATTAATCACAAAAATCTGCACACCCGAAGATAAGTATCAGACAGTATTCAAAAGTGAACAGTATATTATTTACCTACAGCTCGTGACATTTTTCAAATAAAACTGCTTCAAATACTCACGGGATAAGCACCATCATCAGCACAAAATACACTACCACACAAAAGAAGTGGAGCACGTGCATTGAGGGGGGGCACAAAATGAATACTCATGGTTTTGGAGGATATCTGATGTTCCTTGTATGATAACAAAATGGAGTCAAATTGCAAAGAACAAGAGGTAACTGAGAGTTTCAGATGCAGCTTTAGGCAGCGTTGGATTGAAACGGGAGAAAGCAAAATGGGAAAAACTCTACGGAGAACGAATGAGTAGCTCTGAGAGATAAAATACTGCAGGCAGCATAGGATCATTTATGTAGATAAAAAGAAAAATCCTAGCACAGATTCCTGGATACCACTGGAGATATAAAATTTGGTTGCGGAAAATGTGCGGCAAATGAATCAAGTAAAGGAAATACAGCACGCTAAATGTTTACAGAAGGTACTAAATGAGTAAGGAGTTATTGTTTGAAAATACATGCAAGTTCGTGGAAGCATGCATGAGAAAAAAGATAGGAAAATTAAAGAGACCTTCGGAAGCAGAGGTTTTCTCCCTCTCTCTTTTTTTATTTTTTTTATTTTGTCATCAGCCTATTTACTGGTTTGATGCGGCCCGCCACGAATTCCTTTCCTGTGCTAACCTCTTCATCTCAGAGTAGCACTTGCAACCTACGTCCTCAATTATTTGCTTGACGTATTCCAATCTCTGTCTTCCTGTACAGTTTTTGCCCTCTACAGCTCCCTCTAGTACCATGGAAGTCATTCCCTCATGTCTTGGCAGATGTCCTATCATCCTGTTTCCCATATATTCCTTTCCTCTCCGATTCTTCGTAGAATCTCCTCATTCCTTACCTTATCAGTCCACCTAATTTTCAACATTCGTCTATAGCACCAAATGTCAAATGCTTCGATTCTCTTCTGTTCCGGTTTTCCCACAGTCCATGTTTCACTACCATACAATGCTGTACTCCAGACGTACATCCTCAGAAATTTCTTCCTCAAGTTAAGGCCGGTATTTGATATTAGTAGACTTCTCTTGGCCAGAAATGCCTTTTTTGCCGTAACGAGTCTGCTTTTGATGTCCTCCTTGCTCCGTCCGTCATTGGTTATTTTACTGCCTAGGTAGCAGAATTCCTTAACTTCATTGACTTCGTGACCATCAATCCTGATGTTAAATTTCTCGCTGTTCTCATTTCTACTACTTCTCATTACCTTCGTCTTTCTCCGATTTACTCTCAAACCCTACTGTGTACTCATTAGCTGTTCATCCCGTTCAGCAGATCATTTAATTCTTCTTCACTTTCACTCAGGATAGCCATGTCATCAGCGAATCGTATCATTGATATCCTTCCACTTTTTTTTTTAATTCCACTCCTGAACCTTTCTTTTATTTCCATCATTGCTTCCTCGATGTACAGATTGAAGAGTAGGGGCGAAAGGCAACAGCCTTGTCTTACACCCTTCTTAATACGAGCACTTCGTTCTTGATCGTCCACTCTAAGCAGAGGTACAGACATCAATAGCGCTGTTGTGAAGCCAGTGCTAAGCGATGAAGGGAAAGTTGAAAAGTGCAACGAACACATAGAAGAGCTATAAAAGGGAACTGAAGACCATAGAAAGCAAAGGGTAAGTAATTTAGGATTTCATGGGAGACATTCTGTGAGACAAATTTGATATGGCACTGAAAAACCTAAGCAGAAGCAATGCCGCTGGGGCTGACGACATTCAGAATTACTGAGGTCATTGCGAGAGCTAGCTACGACGGAAACGTTCCACCTGTCTTAAAGGCTATGAGAGAGAGCCAAGATACACTCAGATTTCGAGAAGAGCGTAATTTATCAATTCCAAATAAGACAGGTGCTGACAGGCGCAAACATTACTAAACTACCGTATTAATAAGCCATAGTATCAATGTACTTACGCGAATTATCTACAACAGAATGAAAAACGACTAACAGATAGCTTCAGAGAGGATCAATATGCGTTCTGGAGAAACGTAGGATCACATAAGACCACAGAGATCTTCCAACTTATCTTAGACAGAAGAAAGGTAAGCATATTTGGCGATTTAGAGGCAGCATTTGAAAACTTTGACAGCAATACACGGATTGATATTTTGAAGAAGGATAAAATACAAGGAAGAAGTTTATTTACGAATTTCACGTGCACCAAAATGCGGTTTAACCGCAGAAGGACATAGAAGGAAGTAGTAGCTTATAGGTCTGTACCCCATAGATGAGGTCTTCCAATCCGTTCATTGACCGAGCAGTTTAGAAAACCAAGGAGAAATCTGGAAACAGGAAAAGAGAATTAAAATATACGGAGAAGAAATAAAGAGATTGAGGCTTGCTGATGACTGTATAATTCTGGCAGAGACGACAAAAGACTTGGAAGAGTAATTCAATGAATGAATAGCGTCTTGGAAAGAAGTTACAAGATCTGCGTTAGCAAAAAAAATCTTAAAGTAGTTTACAAGTTTTGCTGTTTGGGTGCAAAATAGGTGATGATGGCCGAAGTAGAGAGAATGCAAAATACGGACTGTCAATAGGAAGAAAAGAATTTCTGTAGAATAAAAGTCTGTTAAAATTGAATATAAAGTTAAGAAACAGTTCAGACAGGTAGGGAATAAAATTATCTGTGATGTGGTGCTCAGGAGCGACGTTAAGGATTTAATGGGCAGACCGAATAACTAATGAGTACGTATGCAGAGATCAGTTCATGCGACAATTCTTGAGGCCTTATGGGATTGTTTATTTGATAACAGAGGAACAGGTGGTGGGTACAAAATTATGCAGCAGTAGGCCAAGACTCTAATACAGTAGCCAGATTTATATGGATGTAGGTTGCAGTAGTTATGTTGAATGACTAGATGAGCGCAGACAGCAGCAGTAAATCATTTTGGGCTAAAGATCATAACAAAAACGACAGTATAAGTCAATGTACGAAAAAAGTCTCACACAGACTGCAATGGCAGGCTCCAGACGAAAATTCCTTTTTTCAGATTTTTTTCGGCTAACTGTTTAGTCAATAAGCAATGAGTTCACGACCCCATAAAGAATGTAACTCCCTCATATGAAACAGCGTCGGACGTCTGATTACTTTGCAAACGTCGTAATGTCTTAAATGTTTAACGTTAATCATGTATGTGAGTAGAGGTTGAAAATGTTTGAAATTATGTTTAAAGTTTGTCAAGTTGCTTACTGCTGTCATTCTGAAACAATGAATGAATATAGTATGGTTAACTTACGCTTCAGTTTAAACAGAAACAATTTTTTCAAGCATCTCAAGTTTTAAGACTTCATATCTGCTGGACTATGTGCCGTACAACAATATAATTTAATGAATTTTATCCATACTGGATGCTGTCGAACTACGTGGCTGTTCCTTTATGGGTCTTTAGCGGATATTGTTCTACAACCCCTCAACATAATTTTGCAGGTACTTCAGTGGTATACATGGATACTGTTTGCACGGTGTGTTACGAACAGAGTTAGTTGCGAAGATGTAATAAAAGGAAACGTCACGCCTCATGTTGAATTTTCGCTATGCACCATATAAAGCAGAAGTTAAACTTTCACGGATCTAAAAGATGTCATATCTCCTTAGCGTTGTGTCGTACAATGATGTAATTTTGCAGGTAAATTCAGTGGTATATGTGGATACAGCTCGCCTAGTGTGTTGCAAATAGGGTTATTAGTGAAGAAGTAATGAATTCAAATGTCGTGTTCGGTGCGAAGTTTTACTGCATAGACACTGAAAATGTAGCAAGCAATATCAATCTTTTTCATTTACTTCCAACTATGGCGGTGTCATCGAGTAAACGTGTCGTGAATGTTTGTTGCAAGTTGCTAAGTTTTGATATTCTCAAAGAGTGGATGAATAAAGCCCGGGTATTTGCGCGGTGTCAATTATATTGCCTCTATACAATCACACAGTTTCCGATTGTAGTATCTTTGGTAATGTGTTATAGTCTTAACATAAGAATATACTTCTGAATGAGAGCATTACGAAAGCATTTTAAATTTTTGACTTCGTTCACTACCGAACCGAAATATTGAAAATCCAATTTATGTTGTCCTCTGGATGTCGTTAGGTAGGCAACCTCACATCGAGTTCCTTGTTCCGGAATAACCGCTAAGTAATGCATATTACCGTCAAATTGCATTTCGTTTACAAGAACGACTATCTGAAATCACATGTACCCAGAACAGACAAATGCATGTTATCGCTCGGACAAACTGCCGCATAGCTGAGTTCTTGTTTTGTCACATTAGCTCGATGATGTTCGCTGGACAAAGGAACAGCATCAGATCTTCATAATGTGATAATTTTATTTATGATTGAGTCAGTATTATGTATCTCCTACTCGCCACTTGTGAACTACTAAAGAGAGACGATAGCTCCATAACACATCTTTTTTATTTTAGATATAGTCAAAAAAAAGAAGAAAATAACATATTTTGCTGTGAGAGGATATTCGTCATCTTGTGGCCAAAGCAAATCAAAGGTTCTCTCGCCTACTTTCCATATCAGCAAACAGAAATTTGAATTTAATCTTCTTATTTTAATGAAACTGTCGAGATATGGGTGGAAGCGAATGCAGATAAATTGTTCGCCTATAGCACCTCACTGTTTATTTTTCCTGTTATCAACGTGACGTGTACTCTATGTGTGTGTGTGTGTGTGTGTGTGTGTGTGTGTGTGTGTGTGTGTGCGTGCGTGCGTGTGTGTGGCTCACTATGAATGTCGCAATATTTTGATCAAATACAGGGAGATATCCACTACTTTCGTTGCTATTCACACTTATCGTCTACCCTGTGTCCCAGACGCCTTCATGCGTGGTGTTTAAAAAAAAAGTCCTAAGTGCATAATTCCAACTGTGAACCATGGAGAGAGTTCTCTGATGGCATGAGGATCTTTTAGAATGAACAAAATCGGAGATTTGGTGAAAGCAGACGTAAAAATGAACCAAAAGGATTATCATGATATTCTCCAGCGACAAGCAAAGAGATCTGGGTTTGTCTTGGGAAAGGGTATGTCTTGCAGCAAGACAACGACCTGAAACATACGTTCCGCTTGTGTCAGAACTATGTGAAGTTTCTAGACGTTCAAAAAATTCAGGAAAATATGGACTGACTTCCATAGCCCCCTTATTTTTAACTAATCGAGCTACTCTGAGATTAGTTGGACAGGAGAATCTATAAGTAGGGAATCGTGAGAAGGCCACACTTTTGGGATATCCTGCAGCAAGAATGGAGACGAATTCCAACTGAAACCCTGAAAATAACTGACCAGTCACATGCCGAGAGTATGCAAGGCAGTCATTAAAGCAAAGGGTGGCTATTTTGAGAAATCCAGAATTTAATTTTATTATATTTTTCCTTTTAATTGCCCATAATTACTTGGTATTTCCCAACTTATGGAGGGAAGTGTCTGTATTTGCTTTCATTGCATGGAAAAAGTCAACTACGTATTCATTGTCATTTCACGAACAGAAATAATGAAACTTGAAATTTTGTAACGTATTACCTGTTGGCATAATACAGGGTGATTCAAAAAGAATACCACAACTTTAAAAATGTGTATTTAATGAAAGAAACATAATATAACCTTCTGTTATACATAATTACAAAGAGTATTTAAAAAGGTTTTTTTTTCACTCAAAAACAAGTTCAGAGATGTGCAATATGGCCCCCTCCAGACACTCTAGCAATATCAACCCGATACTCCAACTCGTTCCACACTCTCTGTAGCATATCAGGCGTAACAGTTTGGATAGCTGCTGTTATTTCTCGTTTCAAATCATCAATGGTGGCTGGGAGAGGTGGCCGAAACACCATATCCTTAACATACCCCCATAAGAAAAAATCGCAGGGGGTAAGATCAGGGCTTCTTGGAGGCCAGTGATGAAGTGCTCTGTCACGGGCTGCCTGGCGGCCGATCCATCGCCTCGTGTAGTTGACGTTCAGGTAGTTACGGACAGATAAGTGCCAATGTGGTGGCGCTCCATCCTGCTGAAATATGAATTGTTGTGCTTCTTGTTCGAGCTGAGGGAACAGCCAATTCTCTAACATCTCCAGATACTGTAGTCCAGTTACAGTAGCACCTTCGAAGAAAAAGGGACCAAAAACTTTATTGGCTGAAATGGCACAGAAAACGTTCACCTTAGGCGAGTCACGTTCATACTGAGTTGTTTGCCGCGGATTCTCAGTGCCCCATACTTCGTTCGAAATGGGCTGTCGATTCACTTCTGCCGTACTCAATAACACAAAAAGCTTTCTGTTGAGCGGTCGCCATCTTAGCATCAACTGACGCTGACGCCTAGTCAACAGCGCCTCAAGCAAACAAATGTACAACTAAATGAAACTTTATAGCTCCCTTAATTCGCCGACAGATAGTGCTTAGCTCTGCCTTTTGTCGTTGCAGAGTTATAAGTTCCTAAAGTTGTGGTATTCTTTTTGAATCACCCTGTATATCTTTCTGTCTACAGTAGAGCATATACTAGTCCTAAACTTACTGGCAGATGAAATCTGTATTTTATTAAGAGACAAGATACTGGTGAAGTCCAACTGTGAGGAGGGTGCGCGGAGGGGGGGGGGGAGGGGGGGAGTGATTCGTGCTTGAACTGCTCAGTCGGTAGATTAATTGCCAATAGAAAGCAAAGGTTCCGTGTTCGAGTACTGGTTCAGCTCATGAGTGTATCAATACACCTTCCATGCCAATGTCAATAAGGAACCCCTTGAATGCGATTTCGGAAGTTAAATCTTAAGGAAACCTCTTTTTAAAGTGTTGTGTTAACGATTACGACAGGAAAAATACTAGCTACCAATGACTCACCACGTGCATCAGGAGAGAGACAGAAAATGAGTGCCAGGCGGGTGCAGAGATCAACCTTCAACGGAAGGATCACTGATCACAAAGTTTGGCACCATCAATATCGAAGGCGAAATTCTTGGAAGTTACAAACTGTGCACGACACTCAGCCAGATATACACTCTTAAAGAATGCACATATATCTATATTGGTGTAACAGAATAATGAGAACTAATGGAATGTGATACCATGTAACTGAAGGGGAAACTGTCAGCTGTGCAGCTTTTCATGAAACTAGCTGTCCTTTAAGGCGTTGCTGGAGCCATTCCTACGTTATGTTTTATAAGCAAGGCAAAAACAAAATATGCAGACGACGAATTTGTCCAGTGGTTACAAGTGGTATGAGCTGCCAATCATCCACTTTTGAGGAGGGATAGTTTCCTCTTAGAGAGATTTTTATCCACAGAATAAGAACAAAGCAAAGGCAAGTTATTTTCACCAGCCACTCGTCCAAATAAGTGCTCATACTATAGTAGTAGTTCTCTTACGTCTATTTTTCTACTCTTGCTTGCTGTGACGTTAATATTCCTTACTGCCCTCGCAAGATCACGCACACGAGAAAGAATCGTAGACACTCACAGCAAATGCATCATCCAGATTAATAGTCTGCATAATTGTATTCGAATGCGTTAAGTATATTCCGGTGTTACTAACCTCTGTAGACTAAAACTACTTCTTCTTGATGAATAGGGACACCAAATTAACGCTGATTAGGGACATGTCGTTTCGCTGATTTATTATTCACTATTTTCTGGCAGATGGATAGTGATAGAGGTGGTTGGACGGAAGATGATATACACAAAGTCATTACTGCATTACGACAATAGAGCAGCGAGGATACGTCATGCTGCAGACCTATCTGGGGTGCCTCGTTCATGTCTTCACCGTCGTCTACAAAGTGGTAATGATGATCATCTGAAGAACTAGGGTGGATAATCTACGTTTACCGTCGAGCAAGAATAGTATTTAGGAGAACGGATGTTTAGGTTCTCAGCTTGTGGGTTCGGGCTCGGATTCTGAGGTTTTAAGAAAATCTGCCATTTTCTTTGCGGATCAAAATGGAATCGGATATAACTTTTCGAAACTACATGAAATGGCGGGAATTCACTGGCTTATTGCTTTTCGTAATCGTAATCCTGAAATAACATTCAGGAAGCCTGAAGGTTTCTTTTGAGATCGTTGCAAGGGCCTTGACGTTGAGTAATATTTTACTTTATTGTGTAAAACCATGGAAAGTTGTCCTGAGACGCTCAGAGGTATGGACACCATATCGCAAATACGAGAAGAAGAAAAGTTATTGCGATACTCTGCTGATTCATCTCAATGAATATTTGGTTCATCTGTGGCAAGGAAGCGATGGGAAAAAACCAACCGATTAAAACTGATAACGATATTTTACTTTTGAATAACCAGCATTTTTCATTATTTGCTTGGTCTCTGTTGTAGCAAGCATTTTTCTTATTTTTTACGGATAAACTAGTAAAAAAATGGAATACCAGTTAGCCATAGCAGCACTGTTAAACTTTTCGTCTTCAAATAAACCTTTTTTCTTTAAAAACGGAGTTTTTTTACTATTACAATTTGCATTGGTATGAAATATTGCGGCTATTGTAGAAAATGAGAAAAAGGATCAGTGCTATTTTAATGACAACGCCGTCAGAAATGAGCAACATACAAATGGCCGAGATGATAATGTCCCTTTTGGCCCGTGTTGAGGCTTAAGATACTTATGTACGTGGAGAGTGCATGACTTGCATGTCGTCAGACATGCATTGCCCGCCGCTCGTGGTCTCGCGGTAGCGTTCTCGCTTCCCGAGCACGGGCTCCCGGGTTCGATTCCCGGCGGGGTCAGGGATTTTCACCTGCCTCGAGATGACTGGGTGTTTGTGTTGTCCTCATCATTTCATCATCATCCAAGAAAGTGGCGAAATTGGACTGAGCAAAGATTGGGTAATTGTACGGGCGCTGATAACCACGCAGTTGAGTGCCCCACAAACCAATCATCATCATCATCATCACATGCATTGTATTGCAGAACGGACCAACGCTATTCTGAAAATATTTTTACGAAGTTGTGTAGCAATTAAGTACAACGCTTCATTTGCTTTAAAAGCTTAAACATTTGGTATTTCTACGAAACGACGACAAAAAAGGAAATTATGGTGACAGAAACACACCAAAAACTTAACAACGATTCATTCATAGAGTACACTAAAAATAGAAAGTAGCTGAACTGATGCGTGAGTGTACATAACATGGGTTTATCGACTAGTAGCTCTTGCAAATGGACAAATTAATACTAAAAACAGAGCTCTTCTTCACCCTTTAGCACTGTCTATTCTCAAATGTGGCGAACAGTGGACTGACTGTTTTCGTTTATTTCTTCATTTAATTTAAAATTTTGATTCTGTGTGTCTTGAAATTGACAAAGTCAGTCTTTCAATTTTTGTTGAACTTCTGCGTTTATTACAAGAAATAACAGGAATGAATAACCGAAAATTAGTTATGTCAGAAACCATTTATTTTGAGCGATTTTAGCAGTCAGGTTAAGCTGGCGTGGAAAAAGTATACATAACCGAAAACCATTCCTATGGCGAGGGTAAACAGGGACACGTGGTATCTAATTGTTACCTTTAATACATTTTTTGTGTGTCTGAGTACAAAAGCAGCTCACCCTGTAATTTATTCCGTAAATACAGGGCCATTCAAAAAGGTGGAACAGATTTCAAACATTAATTACTCCAAACTATAAAAGATAGACAATCTCTACGTTCCTGGAAAGAGCAAAATTAAAATTTCTAAGCACTTAATGCGAGCACCATGTGTTACACGACAAATATCAAAGCGGTAGCTTATTTACAGCCACACACGATGCAGCTGGTCTGTCGTTATCCAATTCACAGCTTCAACAACACGATGGTGCAGACTTTAAAGAGCGTCAGTCATAGAGGTGGTGAAAACGCGATCTTTTACGTAAGCACACAGATAAAAGCCTGGACGATTTCTCTAAGCACGTTCAACGTTACCTGAATGACACCACGATGGACTGGAAGAGGAGGAGAGGATGATGAACATCACCAGCGGCCTGCCAGAGCTCCACACGTCACACCTTGTTTGTTTTATCCGTTGGATGACGCAAAACACCGCGTTTTTATCCCCTATATGCATGTCACTGTTGCAAGTCTGCGACGTCGCGTTCTTGAAGCTGTGAATTCGATAGCGAGAGTCCGGCTGCTTCGTTTGTGTAAAGAAATGAGTCACTGTTTTGATATCTGACGTGTAACACGGCGCTCACATTGAATGCATAAAAATTTGAAGTTTTTTCTTTCCAGGAACTTTGGAATTGTGTTTCTATCTTCTTTAGTTTGGAAGCAGTGAACGTCTAAAATACGCTCCTTCTTTTTGACTATCGTTGTTTTATGGAAAAGAATAAAATAGAAACTGTACAGTTTCTGCTAAGAATAAAAGGAGTACCATAAATTTTTAATTGTTTGTCTACATTTTGGCAGGCTTACCCTAACCTTATAGAGGATAGATATATTTGAATATATGGAATATACATCGACGTAACAACTCGTATTCATAATTTTGGTTTGCAGCTCCTTGTGTTAGCCGTGTTTGCGGTTAAAAATGTTAGATGTGAGGTCCGTCAGTTATGCAAAACACCGTTTTTTCTCCGTAACCAAACATGTTTCGGCACCACTGCGCCATCATCAGTGGGTTTTCATTTTTCTTTATTCTGCAATGTGAACATTTTTGTTTAGTGATTATAAAGTTATGTGCATCTTTAGTTCAAACAATAGATCGTTTCTTTTTGTAAATGCCTTTACATTTGATGTGCATGAATTTTCTGAATCACTTGTGTACTAATTGCTACACGTAGCTTGTCATCTGCAAACAAACAACGTTGATAAAGTTTTCTGCTGGGGTTAACCTAACTTCTAGAACGTAATTTAGTTTGTCGCGATTTTTAGCGCCTATATTCGTTTTTACTACCTTTTTCGTGTGGCAAGCATTTCCATTCTCCGCATCATGCGGACGTGTTGTGATGCACACGTAACTATAACAAGTATTTTCGACAAATAACGTGGTAAAACACTTTTCACTTCAACAAAACACAGTGTGATTGTGGTTTGTTGTGTGTCCCAGCCCAGTCAGTGTTAATTTGTTCACCAGAGAGTTGGCGCCAAATTTAGGTTTTGTTCGCATTTTATCTTTGTGTGTGCGTGTTTGTGTTTGTGCGTGTGTGTGTGTGTGTGTGTGTGTGTGTGTGTGTTCTGTGCGCTTCTTAGCTATGTGTATTGTCTTTTATATGGTATTCAAAAAAATGGTTCAAATAGCTCTGAGCGCTAGGGGACTTAACATCTTAGGTCATCAGTCCCCTAGAACTTAGAACGACTTAAACCTAAATAACCTAAGGACATCACACACATCCATGCCCGAGGCGGGATTCAAACCTGCGACCGTAGCAGTCCCGTGGTTTCGGACTGAAGCACCTAGAACCGAACGGCCACCGCGGCCGGCCTACATGGTACTCCTTCTGTATGTAAATGGAGCGTCTTTCCGGATTTCAGTATATTTTTGGTCTGTGTGTGTGTGTGTGTGTGTGTGTGTGTGTGTGTGTGTAGACTTTCCGTTTGTGCTGTTTTTATTTGTAAAGTTCCTTTAATGTGTTAAATAGTGTGCACTCGTAGTGTGTAGCGTAATCGTTTATGACCTGTTTTCCTTGTGCTATGGAAGTTTTCTCAATGGTCATTTAACAAAAAGGGTTCAAATGGCTCTGAGCACTATGGGACTTAACATCTGTGGTCATCAGTCCCCTAGAACTTAGAACTGCTTAAACCTAACTAACCTCTGGACATCACACACATCCATGTCCGAGGCAGGATTCGAACCTGCGACCGTAGCGTTCACGCGGTTCCAGACTGAAGCGCCTAGAACCGCACGGCCGCACCGGCCGGCGTCATTTAACAAAAATGTTCACATTACAGAATAAATAAAAACGAAAACCCACTGATGATGGCACAGTGGTGCCGAAACATGTTTGGGTACTGAGAAGAAACGGTGTACAGCATACCTGGCCGACCTCACATCCAACAATAGTAGCCACGCATATCGGACAGTAGGGAACGGTTCGTGATCGTCTTGAGTGAAGACAGGATCCTGTACGGCATTGCAGTGTAGTGGCAGCCACAGGTCTGGAGGCGGATCCACTGTGCCCGGTGCTACGTGCTGCCGGTCCTCCGGGCTCGCCTCGAGCCGCCCCGCAGATTAGACGTCCCGGTGACCTCTGACCCCCTAACCCCCGCTCCCTGACGCTCGGAAATCGGCTTTGGTCCCCGGGGAGTATACAAGCGGCTCTGGGGCGTCCCACTCTGCTGCGCTGCTGCACTCGGCAGAGTTCTGTCGATACTCGCAACCGGCGACAGGAGACGAGCGACCGCTGTCAGCGGTGCGCGTCGGCAGTACCTCCCGGTCCGCCGGAAAAAACGATCACCACTTCACAACCCGCCGTTCCCGTCTGCCTCCTCGAGAGGATCGCCTCAAGTCATGTGACGGCCGCTATCCTTCCGATAAGCAACGCTCGTTCACCTCACACGAAAACATTAGTCGGCTGTTCTCGTGACATCAGCTTCCTTCGTTATAAGGCAACATATACACTGAAGAGCCAAAGAAACTCATATAGACAAGCGTATTCAAGTACAAAGATATGTAAACAGGGAGAAGACGGCACTGTGGTGGGCAACGCCTATATAAGTCAACAAGTGTCTGGCGCAGATGCTACATCGGTTACTGCTGCTGTTACAGCAGGTTATCAAGATTTAAGTGAAACTTTCTGGCAGATTAAAACTGTGTGCCAGACCGAGACTCGAACTCGGGACCTTTGCCTTTCGCGGTCAAGTGCTCTACCAACTGAGCTACCCAAGAACGACTAACGCCGCCCCCCCCCCCCCCAGCTTTACTTCTGCCAGTACCTCGTCTCCTACTTTCCGAGCTTTACAGAAGCCCTCTTGTGAAACATGCACAACTAACACTCCTGAAAGAAAGGAGTCCCAAGTTCGAGTCTCGGTCAGGCACACAGTTTTAACCTGCCAGGTAGTTTCATATCAGCGCACACTCCGCTGCAGAGCGAAAATCTTATTCAAGATTTAAGTGAGTTTGAACGTGTTATTATAGTCGGCGCACGAGCGATGAGACACAGCATCTCCGAGGTAACAATGAAGTGCGGATTTTCCCGTACGAGTGTACAGTATATATCAGGAATCCGGTAAAACATCAAATCTCCGATATCACTGCGGCCGGAAAAAGATCTAACAAGAACGAGGCCAACGACGACTGAAGAGAATCGTTCAACGTAACAGAAGTGTAACCCTTCCGCAAATTGCTGCAGATTTCAATGCTGGGCCATCAACAAGTGTCAGCGTGCGAACCATTCAACGAAACATCATCGACATGGGCCTTCAACATAGCAGCGGGCCAGCAAACGTTGGTTAATATATTAAAAAACTAAAAACCCGCCTCGATTGCAAAAAAAGCACCTAGTGTTAACCCAGGTTTCGGCATAGATAACTACACATTCTTCAAAACAACGGCCGGCCGCGGTGGTCGAGCGGTTTTAGGCGCTTCAGTCCGGAATCGAGCGACTGCTACTGTCGCAGGTTCGAATCCTGCCTCGGGCTTGGATGTGTGTATGTCCTTAGGTTAGTTAGGTTTAAGTAGTTCTAAGTGATAGTGGACTGATGACCTCAGATGTTCAGTCCCATAGTGCTCAGAGCCATTTTTTTCAAAACAACAATAAAACCCATAAGTGCCTTATGGGAGAAGGTGTAGTTATCTGCGCCGAAACCTGGGTTAACACAAGATGGTTTTTTCGCAATCGTGGCGGGTTTTTAGTTTTTTAATATCGATATGGCCTTTCGCAACTGAAGGGCCACTTGTGTACCCTTGATGATTGCACGACACAAAGATTTACGCCTCGCCTCTGCCCATCAACTCCGACATTGGACTGTTGATGACTGGAAGCATGTTGCCAAGTAGGACGATTATCATTAAAAATTGTATCGAATGGATGGACGGGTACGGGTATGGAGACAACCCCATGAATTCACGGCACCTGCATGTCAGCAACGGACTGATCAAGCTAGTAGAGGCTGTGGAATGGAGTGGGGCGCTTGCAATACGAGTGATATGGGATCCCTGACACGTCTAGATACGACTCCGACTGATGACACGTACGCAAGCATCGTGTCTGATCACCAGGGTCTATTCATATCCACTGTGCATTTCGACGGACTTGGGCACTTCCAGAAGAGTAATGTGACTCCCCAAACGTCCACAATTGCTACAGAGTGGTTCCAGGAACACTCTTCCGAGTTTAAACACTTCCGCTGGCCACCAAACTCACCAGACATGAACATTATTGAGCATATCTGGGATGTTGTTCAGAAGAGATCTCCACCCCTTCGTACTTTTACGGATATATGGACAGCCCTGGATGATTCGTGGTGTCAATTCCCTCCAGCACTACTGCAGACATTATTCACGTCCTTGCCACGTCGTGTGAGGCACTTGACGTGTGTTCGCGGAGGCCCTACACGATATTATGCAAGTGTACCAGTGTGTTTGGCTCTTCGGTGTTTCTGGACACAACCTCATGAATCCATGGTATTATAAACACCCTGGAGACCAAATCCGGATGCAGCGTCAGCAATGAAATACCACATTTAGCTAATGAGAGCACGTTTATCAGGAACAGCGTCCTACAGCCACAACAAAACTGACCTCGTGAACAGAGAAGTCAGCTACTTATAGAAACAATGAAAATTCCACGATTCTTGTATTTATAAAAACTTCCAATGTTCCAGAATATAAAAGCATTACAAATGGCTCAAATGGCTCTGAGCACTATGGGACTTAACATCTGAGCATCAGTCTCCTAGACAAGACGGTCTAGGGTTCAAAAATCAAATGGCTCTGAGCACTATGGGACTCAACTGCTGAGGTCATTAGTCCCCTAGAACTTAGAACTAGTTAAACCTAACTAACCTAAGGACATCACAAACATCCATGCCCGAGGCAGGATTCGAACCTGCGACCGTAGCGGTCTTGCGGTTTCAGACTGCAGCGCCTTTAACCGCACGGCCACTTCGGCCGGCAGACGGTCTAGGGCGCCTTGTCACGGTTCGCGCGGCTGCCCCATTCGGAAGTTCGAGTCCTCCCTCGGGCATGGTCGTGTGTGTTTAAGTTAGATTAAGTAGTGTGTAAGAATAGGGACCGATGACCTCAGCAGTTCGGTCCCATAGGAACAAACCAAAAACATCAAGGAGAGATTAAAAATGAGATTTTTGAACGAATAAGTTGATTAGTACATTACGTGGCGGGGCATAGCCCTTATGTTACGGATCTACACAAAATCAGAAGAGAGATAAGTGGTAGCTGCGCTTGTGGCAGTGTGGACACACCAGAGGACACATTGTTGGACTGCGTGCACTATAGAGAAGCAACGGATAATGTAAGTCACGTGTTAAGGATACTGGATCCCAAAGCAGCAGGAACGACTCGATGTGGCGCATCTTGGACGATACTGCAGTCACAGTATCCAGGAAGGCCAAGGAAGACTTCACGAGGCATTCAATAATAAGTCTTCAAGCTGCTATCTAGGCTAGAACACATGCTTTGCAGATTTTGGAGGATAACTGAGGTCAGCAACCGCCGAGGGAAATACTGTCCCAAGAATCTACTTTGCGTTGGTGTAAGTGGTCATGGAAGTGTGGACTTTAAGAAGTAACAGTGAAGGGTGGAATTACTTGCAACATTGGTAACATTGTTGACGTGCTGACGGACGCCCAAGGAATCCAGCAGACTGTGGCTTCTGACCGAGTTAGCACGAGGGCCAATCCAGTTGCGGGGACAACCATCAGCAAGTTAAATGCACCATAAAAACTGAACAAATTCTGTGCAATTTGTAGCAGATTAGTAGCTGGGTAACTGGTTAAGGGCTTAATGTGGTTTTGTGGCTTGTAGTTTTACTTGTAGAATATATACATATATATATTACTTAAGAGTCAGAAATAAATAATTAGTACGTGATTTATTACTATGGAAGGAAATATAATTTGGTTGGTTGGTTGTTTGGGGAAGGAGACCAGACAGCGTGGTCATCGGTCAAATATAATTTGTTTGGAAAATTTTAGCTTTTCAGATAGTAGCCTTAATTATGAAGAATAGAGAAATAAATAAAAAATCACTATCATCTACAGTTTCGGATCTTGATGAAGAATGGCCTGCTATTCCTTCACAGAGCTTCAGACATCCCGCTGAAAGTGTCTTCCTCAGAGATCAAGCCGTGATCCTTGTAAATAATCGTCCACAGAGAGGTTTGGATACTTTTGATCAGCTAGTGTATATTCGGGCATATATGCTCAGTTTCGGATGTAAACTACATGTGGACACGTGATCTGTGTAGACAGTATACATTTATGGATATGGCAGGATGTCAGAGAATTTTATATGCGTACTTTGTGTACACTGGTTCCAAGGTCACATGAAATGAACATGGCATTCATTACTGTCTGTAGAATGAGACTGAACCTTCATACTACAAACGAAGATGGTGTATTGACAGCCATTGTGCGCTTGACAATGGCAAATTTTCGGAACAAACTAGTAGTTCTGTATGAAGTACTTATTTTTACTAACATCGTAGTTGAAATGAAGTCATTCTTTAAATTTATATTTAATGATAACAATGTTCTCGTCTGCAGGAAAGTATTCTCTGGATGATGCTATTTATTTCGCAACTATGCGTAAAAGAAACACTGTTAATACAAGGTGAGTGAGGAGGAAAGTAAAAACTTTGCAGAATGATAGTATTAGTGAGTTTGAAGAAAAAGCATCATATGGACATATCCCCATTCCGGATGGTTTCCGAGACAGAAAACGTTTAATGGAAACTGTTACTTAATTTTTGTATTATTCAAACGTTACCATTGTTTTCAGTACTGTAGATGAAGTTCAGATGAAGAATTTGATACAGGATACTTGTGGTCTATCAAGTCAGGATACTAACTCAAACTGGCGTACAAAAGTTGCAGCTCATGTGCGTCGCGCGAGATTCTCAATATTCTCGCACACTCTTCGCGACAGTTGTTAGTCCTAAAGAAAAATCAGTAGAACCTTTCTTGTAGGAAGTTTCATGTAGTTTAATTTTGGACTGCACCACGCTTTCGTTGCAGGGTGTGGTTTTGGATTCATTCACCGAAAAGGTAGAAAAGTGATGTTGAATGCGCTGGAAACGTTTCTGGGTAGCACATATGCCCTCATGAAATGTTTTGCTCAGAATCACTTATACTGTCATCCCTCAAAGCATGTGCCTTTCCCCCTCTGTTCAAAAACTGCTTTGTAACTTAATCACCATATAAATTTTTTCTCCTGTCTATCACCGTTTTGATTCTACTGAAATGAAATGCTCAAGAAAGAAATCGTATCAAATTAAACGATCCTGGTGGAGTTGGAATAGGAAATGAGGTTTTGAAGTGCTACCTGAGTTTCGATGCTCCTTCAGGAACTTACGTGTCCAGAGAGGGTGACAATAGTGAGATAATTACTTCTGGAAAAGACAAATATGTTAAATTGATATGTAGAATATGTAGAAATATGTCTTTAGAAGTTTGTCAGGAAATACTTCTCTGTAGCCGCATATGAAAGTGAAACATAGGACACAAACAATATAAGCAAGAAGACATCAAAAGCATGTGAAGTATTGGGTTGCAGAAGAGTACTGAAAATAAGATAAACAATAAATTGATACTGTATCTAGCATGCAACAAGTGATCATTGAGGCACAACTGAATGTAAAGAATGAATTTGTTGCCAAGACAGAGACAGAGGCATAAAGAAATAATCCGGCAACAGAGGAGAGTGGGTGGGATAAAATTTCGCAGAGGGGGACCAACGCCTGAGCAGTAAGCAGGTTGAAGGAAACGTAGGCTGCATTAATTATGCATGGTGTGGTACACATCCAGAAGATTGAATAACTTACCTATTGATATGAAACGTATGATTTATTCATCTGACAGTGTCGTTTTTGGGAGCAGCTTTTCTTGGTTTATGATGCGAGATGGCACCTCCACTGTGTCTCGTCTTTGCCTCTGTCGTAAAGCGAAGGCGAAAACGAGCACTGTGCTACGGCGTGGCAGGTGCTTCCCCTGGGACGTAGGCTGCGCCGCGCAGCCACGGCTCGCTGCGTGTGAATGGCAGCTGAGGATGAGCGCGCCAGCTGAAACTTCTGCCGACCCCCACCCCCTGCACTCTCCGCAATGGGGGCGTCAGACCGTGACTCTCCCCCTCCTGTCTCTTCCACCGCCTCTCTCCATCCCACTGTGGCCTGACACCCGCCTCTATCCTGAAAGCTCCCGGCGATGGGACGATATCGTCCGCCTGGCTGAACAACGATCAAAGCTCCCAGACTCCGCATTCAACTTAAGGAGGCAGTAATTCGTGCGGCATTATGTGAGGGTCAGTACCTCCCAAGGAATAGCTTTGTGACTCACTGCATGGGACCGCAAAGAAGTCCTGAGACTTTTTCTCTCTCCGTAAATTAATGTAGTCAGTACATATTTTCTGCAAGGTCCTCATCATAATGAATTACCAGAAAGATGGAATTGGACTCAAAGCAAGTAAAGCATCAGTTACATCAAACCCCCCTCAAGTTAATGTTACGCTATTAAATACGAAATAGTCACTATTTACAAAAGTGAGGAAGGCTTAATAAGAAAATTTTAGAGATATTTAGAAAGCAAATAAACAGCAAATAAACAATTTTTTCAGCCTTCAGTTGCATGGTAATTTTACTCGTTTACCTAGGTTTCGATTCCAGTAATGGAATCTTCTTCAGAACAAAAAATAAAATTATTTTGTGAGCCAAACACTGGCCATGTCACAGATTAAAAATTAAAACATTAAAGACGCATAATCATAAGATTATGTCAGTCAAAATTAAAACCATTAGGGCGAACGTAGACGGAGCTGCGCCGGCCATAAATCAGGACCACACGTATGCGGCTCGAAAACTCAATCTGTGACATGGCCAGTGTTTGGCTCACAAAATAATTTTATTTTTTGTTCTGAAGAAGATTCCATTACTGGAATCGAAACCTAGGTAAACGAGTAAAATTACCTTGCAACTGAAGGCTGAAAAAATTGTTTATTTGCTGTACATTTCACAGTTGCTGACACGCTGCAATATGTTAAAGATTTGTATATTTAGAAAGAGGTGGACAGTAAAATTAACATAGAATGTGGGTTAAGGATTAACAGCCGAAGGTCATGAAGGATAGCAGAGAGGAGTATAACAACATGAAAAATACCAAACCTGGAAATGACACACTGTTGAAAACAGTGAATGAATTCTTTCATCTAGGTTCAAATGGTTCAAATGGCTCTGAGCACTATGGGACTTAACATCTGAGGTCATCAGTCCCATAGAACTTAGAACTACTTAAACCTAACTAACCTAAGGACATCACACACACCCATGCCCGAGACAGGTTTCTAACCTGCGACCGTAGCAGTCTCGCGGTTCCGGACTGACGCGCCTAGAACCGCACGGCCACCACGGCCGGCCCTTTCATCTAGGAAGCAAGACTACTGTAGGAGGGTTAAAACAAGGAAGATATCAGTAGTAGATTAGCTAAGGAGAATAAAGCTTTCTTCAAGAGATCAGCTTCACTGATATCAGACATTGACACTGACAAAGGACAACGAGGAAGTTCAAAGAAGGACAGCTCGTTTTGCACTAACGAGAAAAGAAAGCGAGAGTGCAACGGATGTGATACGCGAATTGAGCTAGCTATTATTCAGCAGTGATGTTTTAGATCTTCTCATGAATTTGCAATCACCAACTTCGTCCTCCAATTGCTAAATTTTTTTGCTGGCACCCTACCTACACAGGGAGAAATGATCATCATAATAAAACAGGAGAAATCAGAGATCGCACGCAGAAATTTACGTGCCTGTTTTTCTCGCATGCTGTGAAATAGCGTAACAGTTTCAAGGCGGTTCGATTAACACTCTGCTAGGCACTTAATTGAGAATTGCGGTGTAATAATGTAGACATAGATGTAGATAACTTGAGAACTTTCCTGAGTCTGGAGATCTGCAGTACAGCATATGATATAAGTGAAACGTGGCTCGCTGGAAACATTCGAAACGTAGTGCGCCGTCGAAGAATTTTAGAAAGTATTTTTTGGAAAGACATCGTATTTACGCCCCTGACTGTTAAACTTTTTATTTCCACTACTTCAATTTCAGCCTTAGGCCATTATCAAGTGCATATGTTTTGGCTTTAAGCCATTTCAGCTTTATACAGGCTGACACATTTATATGTCGTTGTCATATACATGTCCGTATGTATGCTCGCACTACTTAGCAGCTTTATGACTGTATATAACAGCAAATGACAACGACATATAAATGTGTCAGCCTGTATAAAGTTGAAATGGCTTAAAGCCAAAACATCTGCACTTGATAATGGCCTAAGGCCGAAATTGCAATAGTGGAAATAAAAAGTTTAACAGTCACTGGTGTAAACATGATGTATTTCGAAAATTTTACATGACTATGAATCCCATTTATGAAAAGTTAATTTAGAAATTGAGAGTAAGGAGTCTGTTACAAGAAGAGGAGAGGAGTTAATGGACATACAGGAATAGATAATATGACGCTGAAACAAGTTGTAGAGCAGAAAAGTATTGTATATCGAAAACAGTTTATTCAGTATAGTAGTTAACAGACAGTAGGTATAGACGGGAAGGTAGGAAAACGTTGAGTGCAGCATCGAGACTGTCGAAATAAAATTAAAAAGAAAAATAGCTGAGATGTTTTATACTAACCAAATATGTGAAACAGGTAACAGTTGCTGGTAGAAGTTTCTAGAATAAAATGTGAATCTTAAATAAACAACATTTCTCTTACTTCCAAGATCTGCTTGTAAAACAAAAGGGATTGTCCGCTTGGCGGCCGGCTGCGGTGGTCTAGCGGTTCTAGGCGCTCAGTCCGGAACCGCGCGACTGCTACGGTCGCAGGTTCGAATCCTGCCTCGGGCATGGATGTGTGTGATGTCCTTAGGTTAGTTAGGTTTAAGTAGTTCCAAGTTCTAGGGCACTGATGACCACAGATGTTAAGTCCCATAGTGCTCAGAGCCATTTGAACCATTTTTTGTCCCCTTGGCGCATAGGTAATGTTACTATAGACGAAATTTTGTTTCCATTATGTTAACACACGTCACACTCTCACACTAACCAACTGTGATCTTGATCTGATTAATAGCTGAGTGACTCCTGCTTTTTAAAGTGGCAGGGTTGTGTATGGTGCATTCTCTTGTGACGACACTGGAATCACAGATTTACGTCAAACTTTGTACACCGTTAGAAGGCGATTAAAACATCGTACTGTGGATGTAGTGAGGTAGAGGGGGGAAGATCACATAAACTTCAAGCAACACGTGATAACGACCTATTGGACACGCTTGCGAATGACTCGATATGGACACCTACGTAAAAAATTGTTGATACGTATCATAAGAGATTGGTGGTGGTTTTCCGGCGATGCTCTCGTTTTTATCATTGTCTTTTATTTGTTATTTTCTATCACATTTTATTCTCCCACTTGCAGCTTATATTACAATTTGACTAAGGTCTACTGAAGTTTCATGATAGTACCAAATACTTCGGCAGTGGAAACAACAAGATCAGTAACCGTTAATTTTCGACGTTGCACTAATCACGGCTTCAATATATACACCCTCTGGGGCAATTAGACCTAATGTGTCCTCTTTCATTGAAGTAGGTTCCCTCTTGACCAGTATAAATGATACAGTCGCGGTAACCACACACTTGTAAATGTGATGGAATAATGTGTTTGATATGCATTTCCACTGAACAAATTCCACTGCAACTCTGTAATCTATGCTGAGTAGACCAACGATCACTACGGACGTTTTTCACGTTACCAAAAAGAGCCAATATGTCCTTTAGAAAGTTGTCACCAACTTCGGTCGGGAGGTGATACAGGGTGTTTCAAAAATGACCGGTATATTTGAAACGGTAATAAAAACTAAACGAGCAGCAATAGAAATACACCGTTTAGTGCAATATGCTTGGGACAACAGTACATTTTCAGGCGGACAAACTTTCGAAATTACAGTAGTTACAATTTTCAACAACAGATGGCGCTGCAAGTGATGTGAAAGATATAGAAGACAACGCAGTCTGTGGGTGCGCCATTCTGTACGTCGTCTTTCTGCTGTAAGCGTGTGCTGTTCACAACGTGCAAGTGTGCTGTGGACAACATGGTTTATTCCTTAGAACAGAGGATTTTTCTGGTGTTGGAATTCCACCGCCTAGAACACAGTGTTGTTGCAACAAGACGAAGTTTTCAACGGAGGTTTAATGTAACCAAAGGACCGAAAAGCGATACAATAAAAGATCTGTTTGAAAAATTTCAACGGACTGGGAACGTGACGGATGAACGTGCTGGAAAGGTAGGGCGACCGCGTATGGCAACCACAGAGGGCAACGCGCAGCTAGTGCAGCAGGTGATCCAACAGCGGCCTCGGGTTTCTGTTCGCCGTGTTGCAGCTGCGGTCCAAATGACGCCAACGTCCATGTATCGTCTCATGCGCCAGAGTTTACACCTCTATCCATACAAAATTCAAACGCGGCAACCCCTCAGCGCCGCTACCATTGCTGCACGAGAGACATTCGCTAACGATATAGTGCACAGGATTGATGACGGCGATATGCATGTGGGCAGCATTGGGTTTACTGACGAAGCTTATTTTTACCTGGACGGCTTCGTCAATAAACAGAACTGGCGCATATGGGGAACCGAAAAGCCCCATGTTGCAGTCCCATCGTCCCTGCATCCTCAAAAAGTACTGGTCTGGGTCGCCATTTCTTCCAAAGCAATCATTGGCCCATTTTTCAGATCCGAAACGATTACTGCATCACGCTATCTGGACATTCTTCGTGAATTTATGGCGGTACAAACTGCCTTAGACGACACTGCGAACACCTCGTGGTTTATGCAAGATGGTGCCCGGCCACATCGCACGGCCGACGTCTTTAATTTCCTGAATGAATATTTCGATGATCGTGTGATTGCTTTGGGCTATCCGAAACATACAGGAGGCGGCGTGGATTGGCCTCCCTATTCGCCAGACATGAACCCCTGCGACTTCTTTCTGTGGGGACACTTGAAAGACCAGGTGTACCGCCAGAATCCAGAAACAATTGAACAGCTGAAGCAGTACATCTCATCTGCATGTGAAGCCATTCCGCCAGACACGTTGTCAAAGGTTTCGGGTAATTTCATTCAGAGACTACGCCATATTATTGCTACGCATGGTGGATATGTGGAAAATATCGTACTATAGAGTTTCCCAGACCGCAGCGCCATCTGTTGTTGACAATTGTAACTACTGTAATTTCGAAAGTTTGTCTGCCTGAAAATGTACTGTTGTCCCAAGCATATTGCAACAAACGGTGTATTTCTATCGCTGCTCGTTTAGTTTTTATTACCGTTTCAAATATACCGGTCATTTTTGAAACACCCTGTACACTCGAACATTGGTATAGTCAACTTAAGCATCTGCGAGTGACAACATACTAACGGAATTATCACGATTTTTGAACGGCACTTGAGAACCATGCCTCGACAGTAATCCTTGAAGGAGATCCATAAATTTCACGTAAAACACTTACTCGTCTTCGTCAAAAGAAGCGGTGTGGACGTGATCAGAGTTCACATGAATTGCATCGACAGGCCATTCAATGATTTCTAGAAACCCGGTCTGCACGTGTCGCTTTGTTTTACTGAAAGTGAAGCTCACAGTACCTTTCCGTGGAACGCACGTGGAAACCATGGGGGACATAGTGCTGCGACCGACGCCGCTGCAAGTAGACGAACACGAACAGACAGTGTGGCAGAGCGGAGGCACTACGACCCACTCGGCAGACAGAACAACACTAACGAGGAAAACTTCACACAAGCGACGCTGCGGCAAGTGGAATAAACAAGGACCTTCCCGCTCGGCGCTCGCTGTGGAACTGACCATCAACTCTAACTCCGACACCTATGCAAAGATACGTCAGTTAAATAACAGATGCTGAAACTTGTCTACCGATTTTCTCGGAATTGCCATAGTGGTGCACCGTACTACTTGTTGTTTTAATAGCCTACTAAAAGTGTACAGAGTTTGAAGTAAACGTCGGGGTCATACTCCCGTGAGTTGAAGTTCCCTTACATACTGCCTGCCAAAAATGTGAAGAATGCCGAATGCGAGGAGGAAACGAATTTAAACTTCACCATTTGAAGCGGTATGTGATGTTATTTCAGCGATTACAATATGTAGTCGAAATTAAAAGAATAAACACAGTTATCAGTCTGGTGTTTCACGTCCTCTGGCCGGGGTGTCTGCACTGATTCTGTTGGGAAGCGTATCACAGGGCACATGCTGTGCTGGAGATAGATGTGGGGGTCCTTGCGACCTGCCAGGCAGATTTGGTGCAGTACAAAAATGAAGTAGTAAATAGTAGGATTACGGGTAGCACTTGCAGAGAAACATACATAAATGAATATATAAGGGGCGTTCAAAAAGAAACGAGCCGGAGGCATAATTGCAGAAACCAGTACCTGTATGTTAGAAGTATTGACCCTGGCTGTTGAGACACTTGTCCCACTGTGACACAAGGCGATGAATGGTTGTCTCACAGAATTCCCGGGGCTGCGATGTTATCGTCTACGTCTACGTCTACATTTATACTCCACAAGCCACCCAACGGTGTGTGGCGGAGGGCACTTTACGTGCCACTGTCATTACCTCCCTTTCCTGTTCCAGTCGCGTATGGTTCGCGGGAAGAATGACTGTCTGAAAGCCTGTGCCCGCTCTAATTTCTCTAATTTTACATTCGTGATCTCCTCGGTAGGTATAAGTAGAGGGAAGCAATATATTCGATACCTCATCCAGAAACGCACCCTCTCGAAACCTGGCGAGCAAGCTACACCGCGATGCAGAGCGCCTCTTTTGCAGAGTCTGCCACTTGAGTTTGTTAAACATCTCCGTAACGCTATCACGGTTACCAAATAACCCTGTGACGAAACGCGCTGCTCTTCTTTGGATCTTCTCTATCTCCTCCGTCAACCCGATCTGGTACGGATCCCACACTGATCAGCAATACTCAAGTATAGGTCGAACGAGTGTTTTGTAAGCCACCTCCTTTGTTGATGGACCAGTTCCTCACGTACAGCTGAATTTCGTCGTCAGAGGTGAGTCGTTTCCCCCTTCTTTGATTAAGATGGCCCCCTTCAGATTCACTTCCTGCAGCACGGGAGAGCAGTGAATGGCCAGCGTTACTCGCAAACCTTAACCACCCTTCGTAAAAGAGATCAAATCAAAACGCCCAGGCAATCTCACATGTGTGGTCATTCTGCTCCACAACGATGCAAAGCCTCATACGGCCAACACAGTCGCGGCACTCCTGAAGAAATTCAAATGGGAGGTTCTCGGCCACCCGCCATACAGTCTGGACCTCTCTCCTTGTTCAATGGCTCCGAGCACTATGGGACTTAACTTCTGAGGTCATCAGTCCCCTGGAACTTAGAACTGCTTAAAGCTAACTAATCTAAGGACATCACACACATCCACGCCCGAGGCAGGATTCGAACCCGCGACCGTAGCGGTTGCGCGGTTCCAGACTGTAGCGCCTAGAACCTCTTGGCCACCCTTGCCGGCTCTCTCCCTGTGATTACGCCATTCTTGGTCCCCTTAAAAAGGCTCTGAGGGGCAAACGACTCACCTCGGACGACTACGTCCAGCTGTACGTGCGGAACTGGTTAATAGCACAACCCCGGGAATTTTATGTGACGGCCATTCACCGTCATCTGTCACAGTGGGACAAGTGTCTCAACAGCCAGGGTCAATGCTTCTAACATGGAGGTACTGGCTTCTGTAATTATGCCTCCTGCTCGTTTCTTTTTGAACGCCCCCTAGATAAGAGAATAAGTGGGAGCCGACGATTTTACTTTCTTTGCTTGTTTCTTTGGTTGTTTGTGTTGCACGTGATTAGAACCGCACGTCATTCAGTAAGTTCTTTGCCTATTCTATGCCCTTACACAGTATAACTTGCATTTCACAAATAGTACTTGCACTTTTGGTGCAAGTACAGTTTACAGGCATAAACATAAAAAGATACTTCATTATTGTTGTTATTTTTTATTCAGCAGAACGTTCTTCATCGTGATAAAAGGCAAGAGTTTCCTCTGTTATTACTGATAAATGCGAGAAACGAAAACATGTTTTATATAAGCTCGACGAAGCACTGACGTGATGTCTGATATATTTTGCGTTTTTATTATTTTACCCTTTTTTAGGAAATTACGTTTCCTAGAGGTACATTATAAATCTGTATTGTTTTATTTAGTTTCACTACAACGCCCCTCTGTTTCACGTTACAAATAACACTTTCCGAGTAAAACCAAGATTAAACATTGAGAATTCCAGTTTTACTGTAAATATATATTATTTTTAAGTAACACATAAGTATAACTATGTAGAACAAAATGTTCCATAGGTTACGTGGTCCTTTATATATCCTCAGTCAGTTTCTAGGTGATTCACCACTTCCAGTTCTTAGGGGAATCTAGTAAGCCAGTGACAGTGACGGCACACGTGAAGAAAGTGCTTATTACGAGGTAGCGCCCAATAGGTGTGCAGCATATTAACGTGCAGGTAACGCAGGTACAACCTTAACTGACCGAAGCTACTAGGAAAACTACAGCACTGTACGCTTACTTATGAGGGCGTAGTTTAGCCTTCGGTAGTTTTAGAACTCTACTCGCCACACCACGACGGCACGTGTAACACCCAGTGCCTCTCCAAATCACTGGATGAACGGGACTGCCGAGGTCGCCAGAAGTCTCGCAGACGATGGTCACGATGTCACACAGGTGACACCGGACTCATCAATTCAAAAGAATATGGAAGCGATGCTTCAAAATCTCATGCAAATGATGGTGAAACAAAATAAGAAAACCGATCAGTTCAATGAACGATTTAATAAGAAATGACGAACACATTTCCAGCATACGAGAAATACTAGATGCCACCACTGCTCAGTTGAATGAACGATATAATAAAAATGACGAACAGTTTTCCCGCATACGTGACGACCTTAAATCGTAAACAGAAACGACTGATAACCGTTTCAAACAGGTATATACAGATATTAAGGACAGTGAAAACTCTTTCCGGTAGAATTGAAGGTATAGCCAGGCACCACGCAGACAGTACCAAACCTTTGAGAGACGACATTAATGCTTTAAGACATCAATGTAGTGAAACCTATAAAAAGCTTACAGATGAAATCTAATCAGTTAATGAAAGAATAGATCAACAAGACACTCAGTTAGATGCACGTCTTAAAGAAATGCGATAGTAAAAAGTTTCTCCGTAAACACAGAGGTAAACAATCGGTTTTTGCAATCATTAGCTATATTAAGACAGGAGGTAGAACAGCTGTTGATCAATAGTCTTACAACCCATGTCGACGCTAGTATAAACTCCGTTACAGATGTTGCCACGCCGCAAAACTCACGTCCTATTAAAAAACCCATCGACAATACAGAACTATTTTAGTGAGAAATTAACCGTGACCTCTATTAAGCGGGGTGATTTTGTCAGTTTTCCTCCGACGCTACTGTCAACGACAGCAGTTTGATAATATCGGAAGACATTAATGAACCCTTTGTGCCTATCAAACCTGATAACAAAGCTAAGTTTCCCACGTCAGAAAATTTCATTACATTTCATCGATACTAACGACAATGCCGTCTGGAGTGACGCTCATGGCCGCACTGGTGAGCCACCCAAGCAGTCTGAAACGGTTTATAGTGAACGTATCAAGCTCCATATTAAGCATGATGACACTAACGGTAAAGAAATTTTCTGTCAACCCAAAAATGGTACACACAACACCGGCTTATGTCATGAAAACCTTCCGTTCACACCACGGCTTTCCGCTTCATCGTGTGCCAACATTTCTGCTTCAGTCGAACTTAGTGCCGATAAATGCTATTCCCCTCCGATTGTTTTGCAGACCAGATTCATACACCATAATCAGGCCTCAACAATTAACTTTTATTTACCTCAGATTAATGATGCGAACAGTCAAACATCTGACGCCACATTCAGTGTCAACACAGAACAAGTTTGTTTCCTTCCGTGCTACATACCAGAAATATTAGATTATCACTGCGTCACAATGCTAAATTTTTTGAAGAACTAGACGATTTTACTTACACTGAAATTTTGAATCGCGCAACTAATACTGCGCAAAAGCAAACTACGTAGGCTCCTCACAGCCCACTGACATACGTAGCAGCCCATTACGAGAAGCAACATTTTTCTAACAACAATTCTGTTCGATACTATTGCTACGGATTCCTGTGAAACCACGCAATTTATCACCTTTCCGTTTATCTCTTTCAAAGTAGCTACGTTTAATCATGACAAACTACACTCAGAACTCAAAATTAACAACTACAAGAAGACGATGTCCATTACTACAGAAAATAAGACACAGAAACTTTGTGAAAGTCGCATTCAGAATTTCAGCACATACACAGATGTTATTTTGAGCAGAGTTTTAATATGGACGATATGCCAGCCCAATCTGATGTCACAGCCCATAAGAATGATGCTCACAACTGTTCGAATTTATTTCAGCAACCCACTTATAATTCTAACGAACAGCATATTCACACTGATTACGTTAGAGAACTACAACTGACAGCAGCTTTCATAAAAAAATTATCTTCTGTCACAGTTGACCTTACACTGTCCAGAAACATTTGTGACATTTCAGACAACATTTGTGAAACCACTCAGAATAACACTTTCAGCACCAGTACAAAAAAAGCCTAAGCCACGAAAGAAAAGTCGTAGGAAGCATATTCAGATGACCAGTATATATGCAGATGTCATTCTGTGTGAACAGGATTTTACTATCGACGATCAATCAGCTCTGTCTAACGCGACAGCCCGTCAGGGTAATGCCAAAAACAGTTCCAAATTATTTTCACAACAGACTACGCAAGGGGAAGAAAATATTTTACATTCAATTCCCCACCCATTATTTATTTAATACAAGCAAACACACGGATTCCGATATACCGACCCCGCACATTTAGAGTAACACGCCAAAGATGAAACCCTCATAGCATGGAAAGAAACAGAGCTGATATAAACAAGTGATCGGACTGAAAACCACTCCAACAAGCCACCGTATTATATTTATTTTTTTACAAATATTAAGTTGTTATACACAAGATTTCATATGTTGGCTGAAACTGGTTATTTCTTAAGAAGTTCGAAGGAGTGATGGGAAACAGTGCCTCCGAATTTCTTACGTGTAAACTCTTAAAGATTTTTAAATAAAACAAACTTAATTAACACTCTGCATCCTTATTCTTGATGTCCTAATATTTACTCCTCAACATAGTCATGCCAATCAGACAGAAGTATGTTGATACCGTCACTGTAGAATGTCTGCCTTCGTTGGCGGAGCCACAACCTCACCTGTGGTTACCGTTCCATCACTATCAAAGTGAAGTCGCCGGAGCTGTTCTTTAAGTTTTGGAAACAGATAATAATCAGATGGGGTCAAGTCGGAACTATATGGGGGACGATCGCTAACAGTGAAGGCAAGGAGTCGGATTGCTGCATATGTTGCAGCGTTCGTTTGTGGTCTGGCGTTGTCGTGCTGAAGCAGAAGGTGCTCCAGGTGTCGACGAACTGCTCGATTACAGCACGCTGTTTCTCAAACACCGACAAAGTTACGTTACACACCGCCGTGTTACACGCTACAAGTCGGAGGCCTCTAGCGCTATGAAGACATGACGAATATGGATGTAGAATGTTAATAATGTTTGTTTCGTTTAAAAAGCTTGAAGCGTTTTCACAAAACAAATTCGGGGCAGCGTGAAACAAGACTATCGGACCAGATGACTCTATTGTACTGCTCCATTGTCCAGATTTCATGGATTCGATACCACGTTTATCTGTGTTAGTCATTTGTATCACTGATGGAAGGAAGTGGAAGGAAGACAAGGATTTCTGGTCAGATGAGTATCGGGTAATATCAACAGCAGCAGAAAATGGTATAACAGGTGTAGGATTCGTTATGAATAGGAAGGTAGGGCAGAGGGTGTGTTACTGTGAACAGTTCAGTGACCGGGTTGTTATAATCAGAATCGACAGCAGACCAACACCGACAACGATAGTTCAGGTATACATGCCGACGTCGCAAGCTGAAGATGAACAGATAGAGAAAGTGTATGAGGATATTGAAACGGTAATGCAGTATGTAAAGTGGGCCGAAAATCTAATAGTCATGGGCGACTGGAATGCAGTTGTAGGGGAAGGAGTAGAAGAAAAGGTTTCAGGAGAATATGGGCATGGGACAAGGAACGAAAGAGGAGAAAGACTAATTGAGTTCTGTAACAAGTTTCAGCTAGTAATAGCGAATACCCTGTTCAAGAATCACAAGAGGAGAAGGTATACTTGGAAAAGGCAGCGAGATACGGGAAGATTTCAAGTATATTTCATCATGATCAGACAGAGATTCCGAAATCAGATACTGGATTGTAAGGCTTACCAAGGAGCAGATATAGACTCAGATCACAATATAGTAGTGATGAAGAATAGGCTGAAGTTCAAGACATTAGTCAGGAAGAATCAATACGCAAAGAAGTGGGATACGGAAGTACTAAGGAATGACGAGATACGTTTGAAGTTCTCTAACGCTATAGATACAGCAATAAGGATTAGCGCAGTAGGCAGTACAGTTGAAGAGGAATGGACATCTCTAAAAAGGGGTACCACAGACGGTGGCAAGGAAATCATAGGTACAAAGAAGGTAGCTGCGAAGAAACCATGGGTAACAGAAGAAATACTTCAGTTGATTGATGAAAGGAGGAAGTACAAACATGTTCCGGGAAAATCAGGAATACAGAAAGACGAGTCGCTGAGGAATGAAATAAATAGGAAGTGCAGGGAAGCTAAGACGAAATGGCTGCAGGAAAAATGTGAAGACATCGAAAGTGATATGATTGTCGGAAGGACAGACTCAGCATACAGGAAAGTCAAAACAACGTTTGGTGACATTAAAAGCAACGGTGGTAACATTAAGAGTGCAACGGGAATTCCACTCTTAAATGCAGAGGAGAGAGCAGATAGGTGGAAAGAATACATTGAAAGCGTCTATGAGGGTGAAGATTTGTCTCATGTGATAGAAGAAGAAACAGGAGTCGATTTAGAAGAGATAGGGGATCCAGTATTAGAATCGGAATTTAAAAGAGCTTTGGAGGACTTACGGTCAAATAAGGCAGAAGGGACAGATAACATTCCATCAGAATTTCTAAAATCATTGGGGGAAGTGGCAACAAAACGGCTATTCACGTTGGTGTGTAGAATATATGAGTCTGGCGATATACCATCTGACTTTCGGAAAAGCATCATCCACACAATTCCGAATACGGCAAGAGCTGACAAGTTCGAGAATTTTTGCACAATCAGCTTAACAGCTCATTCATCGAAGCTGCTTACAAGAATAATATACAGAAGAATGGAAAAGAAAATTGAGAATGCGCTAGGTGACGATCAGTTTGGCTTTAGGAAAAGTAAAGGGACGAGAGAGACAATTCTGACGTTACGGCTAATAATGGAAGCAAGGCTAAAGAAAAATCAAGACACTTTCATGGGATTTGTAGACCTGGAAAAAGCGTTCGACAATATAAAATGGTGCAAGCTGTTCGAGATTCTGAAAAAAGTAGGGGTAAGCTATAGGGAGAGACTGGTCATATGCAATATGTACAACAACCAAGAGGGAATAATAAGAGTGGATGATCAAGAACGAAGTGCTCGTATTACGAAGGGTGTAATACAAGGCTGTAGCCTTTCGCCCCTACTCTTCAATCTGTACATCGAGGAAGCAATGATGGAAATAAAATAAAGGTTCAGGAGTGGAATTAAAATACAAGGTGAAAGGATATCAATGATACGATTCGCTGATGACATTGCTATCATGTGTGAAAGTGAAGAAGAATTAAATGATCTGCTGAACGGAATGAACAGTCTAATGAGTAGACAGTATGGTTTGAGAGTAAATCGGAGAAAGACTAAGGTAATGAGAAGTAGTAGAAATGAGAACAGCGAGAAACTTAACATCAGCATTGATGGTCACGAAGTCAATGAAGTTAAGGAATTTTGCTACATAGGCAGTAAAATAACCAATGACGAACGGAGCAAGGAGGACATCAAAAGCAGGCTCGCTATGGCAAAAAGGCATTTCTGGCCAAGAGAAGTCTACTAATATCAAATACCGGCCTTAATTTGAGGAAGAAATTTCTGAGGATGTACGTCTGGAGTGCAGCATTGTATGGTAGTGAAACATGGATTGTGGGAAAACCGGAACAGAAGAGAATCGAAGCATTTGAGATTTGGTGCTATAGACGAATGTTGAAAATTAGGTGGAATGATAAGGTAAGGAATGAGGAGGTTCTACGCTGAATCGTAGAGGAAAGGAATGTGTGGAAAACACTGATAAGGAGAAGGGACAGGATGATAGGACATCTGCTAAGACATGAGGGAATGACTTCCATGGTACTAGAGGGAGCTGTAGAGGTCAAAAACTGTAGAGGAAGGCAGAGATTGGAATACGT
This sequence comes from Schistocerca cancellata, assembly GCF_023864275.1. Taxonomy (NCBI): domain Eukaryota; kingdom Metazoa; phylum Arthropoda; class Insecta; order Orthoptera; family Acrididae; genus Schistocerca; species Schistocerca cancellata. Next base: position 167,272,334 of record NC_064635.1, read on the forward strand.
CAAGCAAATAATTGAGGACGTAGGTTGCAAGTGCTACTCTGAGATGAAGAGGTTAACACAGGAAAGGAATTCGTGGCGGGCCGCGTCAAACCAGTCAGTAGACTGATGACCAAAAAAAAAAAAAAAATCACTGATGAGTGGTTTTGGAATCCCGGTTCACCACGCAATTTCCTGATTCAGGAGCTGCTCGCGGGTTGTTTTGGTGCTGACAGGGTTCGAGAGGGCGACAAGCAGTTCTGCAGTAACTTTTGCAGGTGTCGTCATTTTATTTTTCGTGACAGTCCTCTCAAGTGAACATCTGTCACGATGCCCTTAATAAACGCTTCTGTCTGCGTTATGACTTAGTGGATGATGTTTTTTCCTGTTTCCCTGTTGGTTGGTTGGTTTGGGGAGAGGGGACCAAAAACCGAGGTCATCGGTCCCATCGGATTAGGGAAGGAAGTCGATCGTGCTCTTTCAAAGGAACCATCCCGGCATTTGCCAGAAGCGATTTAGGGAAATCAGCGAAAACCTATATCAGGATGGCCGGACGCGGGTTTGAACCGTCCTCGCGAATACGAGTCCTGTGTGCTAGCCACTGTAGCCACTGCGCCACCTCACTCGGTCCGGGTTCCCTGTACGCGGTATAAATGTTCGATGCGGTGCCTCTTGAAACACCGAGCATTTCAGCTCCATTGGATGCGGAACCTACCACCGTACGAGCCCCAACATGTTGCTCACTTTCGGACTCATTTACCTCGACATAACTCACTCACAACTACACAGGACGCTGTTATTATCACAACGGACACTTGGAACGTGTCCAGGACATTGCACAGGTGCAGTTCGTATTCAAATGCAAAAACGTAACCTGCAGGCTTGACCAACATCTGATGTATGCTGAAGCAGTATTTTCATATTACTGTCCAATCCCTGCGTAAGAACTGCAAAGGAAACGGTGACCTTTGTGAACGACCAAATAGCTGTGGTGATAAAACTGTTGTTGCTGTAGTGAAATAGTTAGAGTCAGTAGTGTGACAAATGGTTAAGGGGTCGATGGTAGTTTAATTCTGGCTAGTTTTCAACTTTTCCTTTCTTCCTGCATTTTATTACTTTTTTGTAAAAGCAGGTTGGATTTATTCAGGATGCCAACGAACAGCATTACATCCCACACTTCTGATTGCGAAACCCTATTTTTCAACGTAATCTCCGTTCAATTTGACCACATTACGCCTGCTTACTGGTACCACTCTTCTGGTCGACGTAGGAATCAACATCTTGCTGCATCAATAACCTCCCCATAATCCATGTACTGCTTCCCGTGGAGTGCATCCTTCAATGGGACCGAGTCAGGCAGCGCAGTATGAGATTTTCACTCTGCAGCGGAGTGTGCACTGAAATGAAACTTCCTGGCAGTTTAAAACTGTGTGCCGGGCCGAGACTCGAACTCGGGGCCTTCGCCTTTCGCGGGCAAAGTTTGGAAGGTAGGAGACGAGGTTCTGGCAGAAGTGAAGCTGTGAGGACGGGGCGTGAGTCGTGCTTGGGTAGCTCAATGGTAGAGCACTTGCCCGCGAAAGGCAAAGGTCCCGAATTCGAGTCTCGGTCCGGCACACAGTTTTAATCTGCCAGGAAGTTTCAGGCAGCGCAGTGTTTAGCATACTGGACTCACATTCGGGAGGACTGCGGTTCAAACCCGCTTCGGGCCATCCGCATTTACATTTTCTGTGATTTCCCCAAATCGCTTGAGGCGAATGCCGAGATGGTTCCTTTGAAAGGGCATGGCCTATTTCCTTCTCCATCCAATTCGGCTTGTATTCCATCACTAATGACCACGTTGCCGACGAAACGTAAAATGCATGACTCCTGCTCCTCGTCCAACTCCTCCTCCTTCAATCGGCCAAACAAAAAATGGTTCAAATGGCTCTGAGCACTATGGGACTTGTCATCAGTCCCCTAGAACTTCGAACTACTTAAACCTAACTAATCTAAGGACATCACAGATATCCATGCCCGAGGCAGGATTCGAACCTGCGACTGTAGCAGTCGCGTGGTTCCAGACTGAAGCGCTTAAAACCGCTCGGCCACACCGTCCGGCTGGGCCAAACAGATGGAAGTCAGAAGGTGTGAAATCCGTGATGTAGTGTGGATAAGGAAAAACAAAGCAATGAAGTATTGTGAGATCCTCACGGGTACGTATACTTATGTGAGGCTATGGGATGTCATGGAGAAGTACAAGTTCGTGTGCATTTTTGTGGCGATGAACACGCTGAAGTCATTTCTTCAATTTCCTGAGGGTAGCACAGTTGATCATTGTACTTTGAGAGAAAACATCGAACAGAAAACAGTCGCCATCACTTTACTGTCTTCTACAAACAAAGATCGCAGATAGCTCCCGGTGACCGGTATGTACATTTATATCTCAATGTTTGAACCTCAGTTTATGTGCCTCAGCGTCTGTACCTCAATTATTGTAATCACAGTAATCGTGCTTCATTGTATTCAACAATAGTAGTTTATATAACTTATTGGCTCTATCTTAGTACTTGCACCTCAGCGTCTGCAATTCAGCATTTTCTGCCTCATTTTTTGTAACTCCGTGTATTATACCTTGTTGTTTCTACGTAATTATATTACGTCTCAGTGTTTATACCTCGGAGTTTCACAAGTCTCTATTTATACATAAGCGTTAATACCCTAGTATTTATACCTTGGTTTAGAAAAGCTGTTTGTTTATGTCTCAGTATTTATTGCTCAGGGTTTATAACTCAGACCACATTTTCGCTGATACTACTTCAGTCTAGCGCACCTCTGTGCTTATAGCTCAGCGTAATGTATTTGAGTGTACGAATTTAACAGTATTATATCTCTCTGCTCATTTTTCAGTGTTATACATCAGCGTTTGTCCCTTAGTGTTCTATAGCTATGTGTTTATATCCCAGTTTATTTATACAGTACTGCTTGTAACTCAGCGTTTGTGCCTGTTTGTTTTACCTCAGCTCAGTATATTGTACTCTGCCTCAGTTCTGAAAAGATCGCATCTACAGTTATTGGATAAAGATTGCTCCATTTCGCTCTCTACTAATGCACTACGTTAAGCACGTTTCGTATTTTATTTCATTGACGTTTAATGTACAGGGCCTGTACCCAGCGCCATATTACTTAACTGATACAGCTAAAAAAGACTAACACAGATTTTTGTTAAGTCTATACAGTGGATGTACGCTTAAGTCATTGCATGGCCATATGCACAAAAAAGAAGGCCGTAGTATCGCGTACACAAGGTATGCATGGGCAGTGCACTGGAGAAGCTGTCATTTGAACACAGGTTATTCATGTGAAACGCTTTCCAACGTGATCACGGCTGCAAGACGGGAATTAACAGCCTACGAGTGCGGAATGGCAGTTGCAGCTAGACGACGGAATATTGCTTTTGTCATTACTTACGTAATTCAATATTCTGAGATCCTGAGTGTCAAGAATGCGCTGAGCGTACCAAATTTTAGGCATTACCTCTCACCACAGAGAATGCAATGGCCGATGACCTTCACTTAACGACCAAGAGCAGCGCCATTTCGCGTAGAGTTGTCAGTGCTAACAGACAAGTATCACTGCTTGAAATAACTGCAGAAATAAATGTGCGAGTACAACGAACTTATCCGTTAAGAGAGTGTGGAGAAATTTGGCGTTAATGGGCTGTGAAAAATGAAGTGAATATTTGGCGTTATTGACCGGGAAGCCCCTTACGGGGCACGTCCGGATGCCCGGGTGAAGGTCTTATTACATTCGACGCCACATTGGGCGACCTGCGCACCGGATGGGGATGAAATGATGATGAAGACAGCACAACACCCAGGCCCTGAGCGGAGAAAATCCTCAACCCAGCCGAGAATCGAACCCGGGTCCATTAGGACGGCAGTCCGTCACGCTGACCATTCAACTATCGGGGAGAAGTTAAGAGGCTGTGATTGCAGACGACCGACTCGAGTGCCTTTGCTAACAGCACGACATAGCTTGGAGCTCCTCTCCTGGGCTCGTGACCCTATCGGTTGGACCTCAGACGACTGGGAAACCGTGGCGTGGACAGATGTTAAGAGCTGATGATAGGGTTTGGGACAGACGTCATGGTGCCATGGACCCAAGTTATCAACAAGAAACTTTCCAAGCTGGTGGTGGGTCCACAATGATGTGGGCTGTGTTCATATGGATTGTGCCTGGGTCCTCTGCTTCAACTCAACCGGTCATTTTCTGGCTACCTGGAGTCCATTTACAGCCATTCGTGGACTTCATGTTCCCAAACAATGCTAGAATTTCTATGGCTGACTATGCGCCATGTCACCTGGCCATAGTTGTTCGTGACTTGTCTGAAGAACATTCTGCACAGTTCGAACGAATGATTTGGCCGCCTAAATCGGCCGACATTTATGGGACATAATCGAGAGATCTGTTCGTGTACAAAAGTCTGCACCTGCAATACTTCCGCAGTTACGGACTGCTTTAGGGGCAGCGTGGCTCAGTATTTCTTTAGGGGACTTCCAACGACTTGCTGAGCCCACTACCTCACGCAGGTCTGAGATGATATGAGAAGGTATCCCATGACTTGACACCTCAGTGTACTAGTAGATTTTTATTTTATTTAATCGTATGGCTAGGGCCCCCCGTCGGGAAGACCGTTCGCCCGGTGCCGGTCTTTCAATTTGACGTGACTTCGGCGACCTGCAGTCGATGAGGATGATAGAATGATGATGAGGACAGCACAAGACCCAGTCCCTGGGGGGAGAAAATTCCCCGACCAAGCTGGGAATCGAACCCGGGCCCAGAGGATTGACAATCCGTCATGCTGACCACTGAACTACCGGGGGCGGACTACTTGAGCCGTGGTAAAAATTGCTGGTTTGAAGAGTGCGCCGCAGTGCGTAGTGTGAAGCAGTCGCCCTCCGTTTCTGGCGGTGGCGCCGCTGTGTCAATCGCAGCTTTGGTGTCTCCCTCTGGTGGGAAAGGGGAGGGTTGCCTGTTCACGTGCATTTAAGGGACGCTATGAGCTCGCCACTCGGTCAGTCTTGGTCAGTCTCTCGTCCCCAGCTTGCTAGTCTGTCTCTCGTCGGCATTTATTAGGCAGTTAGTGTCTGTCTGTCGTTCAGAGTGCTAGTATGTCGTTCGGATCAACCTTTAAAGCCGGCAAGAGAACTCAGCGAGTGGTCGCCCAGTCGGGGCTCAGTTCCTGCATCTGAATCTGCGCTTTATGCCGCCAGTCTGCTCGAGTTTGCTCAGGCAATGGTCATTGGCGGTTGGATCGATTGGTTGGTCGGTCGCGCACTGAGACACAAGATGGCTTGTCCGTCTTGAGCGTCGGCGCATGTGAGGTCGCCACGTGAGTCCAGTGGGCCGCGCCGTATAGCGAGGAGTAGTGGCTTCACGGTCGACACGAGAGCAACAGGAGTCAACCCACGACATCAGTCTGGCCGGTGCGAGCTGCGACGCCGTGAGACGGGAGATCGGCGCGCCTTCCTGCGTCCGTTTGAAGCGGCTGGCGGCGGACGGTTCGGGAGAGCGATTTGGGGGTGCTGCGCCAGGTCTTCTCGAGAAATCGTAGTTTATTAGAAGTTATGTGATTGGTGATATGTTGTTTGATTTACTCTTGTTAAATTCTACTTGTTTTCTTGGTGAGGTCACCAGCCGTTTTGCTTTGGGGTCGTCCCACCATTCTTCTCCGTTTGCCCACCCGTGGGAAGGTGGTTGTTTATAAATTGGGTGGTCCGTTTTTCCCTTGTGGAGCAGGGGCAGGTTAGAGAAACGTGCGGTTCGGCTTGTTCGGTAATCTCCCTATCAATATACCATACGTTAGTAGCTGTCTCTGTCATGTTTGTCGGATTTGGTGTGTTAACGAATTTATTGCTTGGAGTGTAGCGGCCTAATACCTGAAATATGTTTTGATCTTTGGGAACTTTGATATTAATTCCTATGATCTTGAGAGGCGGTATCTATGTACTGTAGAGCATCTTAACTATTGTTTGGCCAACCTTGTAAAATTTTATATAAGATTGCATTTCATGGGCTTTTATTTAAATGATCATTTTAGTATATAAAGTTGCCACCCTTTCACTGTAAGACTTTTCTTAGAAGTTAAAGTCAAGTTACACCTTCGGTGGCAAGGTTTATATTTTAATTGTTAGTGTTTTTTTCATCCCTCCTACGGGAGGGGGGGTGCATAGTTTGTGTGCTTGTGTAAATTGTTACAACTCTTAGTTTAATGTTATCTGGTGTGTTGCAGATTTGCACCAGTGTAGTCTTTCAGGGGCTGTTGTGAGGAATCGTAACTACGGCCGTGTCAAAAGGGAGCGGCAAGGTTCTCTGCCTGAAAGCTCATACAGTCAAAACTTGTTTGTTTCTGCCTCTGAGTAAATTGTAAATTTGATATTTAGAGGGTGCTTTCCGATTATAATTTTTAAAAATGTTTTTAGGCACTATTGAAGTGAATAAAATTCCCATTTGTTAAAGGTAATTTGGTTATAATTTCGTCAGTTACTCCCTGGCAACTACTTCCATGCTTACATAGTGTGATTAAATGTTTTAATGTTCTTGATGAATCGCTAGTAAATAAAATAAATTCTTAAGAATATTCTTTGAAAATAAATCACGGTTCACTACTAGTAGATGAAAGGTCGTAATACCTAAGTAAGAGGAAAAAAATACTGAGGAAATGTAAAGGTTAAATTACACAAACGTACCAATCTGTTAAGGAATAATTTCTTCCTTCTGTAACAGGGATGGTAGCACCTATGCTCTGTTCAAGTTGGAACCACCGTTTTCTTCCCAATACGTTTACTCCAAGCGACAATCGCCACTCACTGCTACAGGTATGAGCTGCTCCCTGGGTCGGTGTCAAGGAACGGAATAGCTGGGGGTCAGTTGCGGTGAGCGAGCAGCCGCGCTTACAGTAACCCACGTCTGACAGAAATGTCAGAGGTCGAGCAATGCGCGAGCCCGGCGCGGCCATGTAAACGCGTCTGTGCGCTGTGTGATGAGGTTACCCGCAGCGGCCAGTCCCGACTCACACACACTCGCCAACACACTGACACGTATACGCCCACGCGCAACAGGTAGCTAGCCTCACCAGCTCCGCAATCGCTTCCTCCGTCTGTCAGCTTAACAGTCACTCACGTGCCTAACCCCTCTCATTTCCTATATCAATTCCTCATTCTTACGAGTGCTCAGATGCTGTTGTCTGCCTTATACTACATGATGCCAAATTTACTCATCTGTCCGTAACTACTGCACTACCTCTGATTTGCTACTCATACTCCAATTTTGGTCCGCCGTTACTGTTTTCCTCCTTCCAGCGTAAAATTAGCCTACGTGCCAATCTCAGTCTCTTCTCATTTCTTATATCAATACATCATTCTCACTTTGATGTCCAGCTCTTACTACCTCGTGCCAAACTCTTCATCCGAACGCAGCTACTGCACACACGATGCCCTGTTCAAATGGTTCAAATGGCTCTGAGCACTATGGGACAACATCTGTGGTCATCAGTCCCCTACAACTTAGAACTACTTAAACCGAACTAACCTACGGACATCACACACATCCATGCCCGAGGCAGGATTCGAACCTGCGACCGTAGCGGTCTCGCGGTTCCAGACTGAAGCGCCTAGAACCGCACGGCCACACCGGCCGGCCGATGCTCTGTGATTTTGTTACTAGTATTACAATTTTGGTCTGCCGATACTGCTTCTCTCCATCTAGCGGCAAGTTAGGCCCTAGTGGATTCCAGGCAAATGTGCGCATAAGTTATTAGCTAGGTTTCATAAAACATGCGAGCCCGTTTACTTACAACAAGAACACAATGTGGAGCTAGAAAAGGTAATACTTCCAAGTACACAGGATTCCAGGAACAATGAGAAGGAATGGCCGACAACACAGAAAGTTTTACTTCCTTTCACTGGTTATTGACCATTCCAGAAAGGTCGTGGTCGAGCATGGGGTGAAATGATATGCTCACCATTAAAGTAGACGAATTCCTTATATGAGTAAAGAATTTATGTAATTTTTAGGCAATTGCTGATTTGTACCACTTTCCGTACGATAGTGGCCAAGTGTATACTGCGAGCAGGAAAACAAATACTAACACCCGGTGAGTCGAAAACGAAAAAAACTGTAGTCCAACGTAGTTTTCAAAAGAAAACCATGAAATAAACTTCAGTAACATCAGCTATTAGACGCAGACGATATGCGTTAGTGGTTCAAATGGTTCAAATGGCTCTGAGCACTATGCGACTTAACTGCTGAGGTCATCAGTCGCCTAGAACTTAGAACTAATTAAACCTAACTAACCTAAGGACATCACACACATCCATGCTCGAAGCAGGATTCGAACCTGCGACCGTAGCGGTCACGCGGTTCCAGACTGAAGCGCCTAGAACCGCACGGCCACACCGTCCGGTTATGCGTTAGTGCATAGAGTCCATTAAAACTTATGAAGAACGTCATTAAGTTGATGGGGAACAAGAGAAAGTCAAAATGAATAAAAATAAGGTGTCAAATATGTACCAAGATACTAATGAACGATTATTTTCAGTCGAGAATACCATCGCCTGCCAGAGATAATCACGCACTTGCCGCCATAGGATGTAGCGTGCTTCCTTCTACACAAGTTACAAACCTTCTTTAACTTCACTAGTAGTGAGAACCTACACAGTGTTAATAATCAGTTGCGCATTTCAACGCGTGATCCATAGACCTCTATTAGCGAAGTGGTTCTTCTCGTAGTTAGAAAGATTTCCCGTCCGGCTCTGCGCTGCTTATTTATGCTATGTGTATAGTCACCTGACTGAAAATGACTTACAAGTTCGTGGCGCCCTTCACCGGCAATGCTGGAATTCTACGTGGTGTTAGCCAACCATTAGTTTTGATGACAGCTTCCACTGTCGTAGGCACACTTTCGATCAGGTGCTGAAAGGTTTCTTAAGGAATGTCACCCCATTCTTCACGGAGTGCTGCACTGTGGAGAGGTATCGATGTCGGTCGGTGAGGCCTGGTCCGATGTCGGTGTACCAAAACATCCCAAACGTGTTTTGTGGGATCAGGTCAGGAATCTGCCCATTACAGGGATGTTACTGTCGTGTAACCAGTCCTCCACAGTCCGTGTATTATGAACAGGTGCCCGATCGTGTTGAAAGATGCAATCGCCATCCCCGACTTACTCTTCAACAGTGGGAAACACGAAGGTGCTTAAAACATCAGTGTAGGCCTTTGCCACGCGAAAGAACAAGGGGTGCAAGCCCCTTCCAATAAAAAGACGACCACACCATAACATCACCGGCTCCGAATTTTACCGTAGGCACTACACACGCTGGCAGATGACGTTCACCGGGCACTCACCATACCTACACCCTGCTTTCGGATCGCAACATTGTGTACCATGATTCGTCACTCCACACAAGGCTCTTTGACTGTTTAATCGTCCAATGTTTACGCTCCTTACACCAAGCGAGGTGTCGTTTGACATTTACCGGCGTGATGTGTGGCTTATGAGCAGCCGCTCCACCATGAAATCCAAGTTTTCTCACCTCCCGCCTAACTGTCATAGTACTTGCAGTGGATCCTGATGCAGTTTGAAATTCGTGTGTGAAGGTCTGGAGAAATGTCTGCCTATTACACATTACGACCCTCTTCAACAGTCGGCGGTCTCTGTCAGTCAACAGACGAGGTCGGCCTGTACGCTTTTGTGCCGTCCCGTGTCTCTTCACGTTTGCTGTTCAGTGTCACACCGGAAACTGTTTATCTAGGGATGTTTAGGAAATCTCGTGAACAGACGTATGGCGCAAGTGACACCCAATCACCTGATGACATTCGAAGTCTGTGAGTTCCGCGGAGCGCCCCATACTGCTCTCTCACGACTGCTGAGTTCACTGATATGGAGTACCTGGCGGCAGGTGCAACAATGGCTGGTTACTAAGACTTAAGTGAGTTTTAACGTGGTGTTATAATCGCATCACGAGCGATGGGAAACAGCAACTCCAAGGTACTGACGAAGTGGGGATTTTTCCATACGACGATTTCACGAGTGTACCGTGAATATCAGGAACCCGGTAAAACATCAAATCTCCCACGTCCCTAAGGTCGGAAAAAGGTCCTGCAAGAACGGGACCAACGACGGCTAAAGAAAATCGTTAAAGGTGACAGAACTGCAATCCTGTCGCAGATTGCTGCAGATTACAATAAGAGGCCATCAACAAGTATAAGCGTGCGAACCATTCACCGAAACATCATCGATGTAGGCTGTTGGAGCCGAAGGTCCACTCGTGTGTCCTTGAATACTGCACCCCTCAAAGCTTTACGCCTCCCCTGGGCCCGTCAACACTGACATTGGACTTTTGATGACTGGAAACATGTTGCCTGGTCGGACGAGTCTCGTTTCAAATTGTATCCAGCGGATGGGAGTGTACGGGTATGTAGTCAACCTCATGAAACGGTGGCCCCGGCATGTCAGTAGCGGACTGTTCAAGCTGCGCACTTGGAGTGGTATGGGACCTCTGATACGTCTAGATACGAGTCTGATAGGTACCCGTGGTATAGGGGTAGCCTCTTTGATTCATAATCAAAACGTCTTCGGTCCCGGGTTCGATCCCCGCCACTGTCTAAATTTTGATAAATAATCAGCATTGGCGGCCGATGACTTCCGGCATAAGAAGTCAGCCTCATTCTGCCAACGGCCTTGTCAAAGAGGGCGGAGGAGCGGATAGAGATTCAGGGCACTCTCTTGTCCTAGGGGTGGGAAATTGCCCCTAAAGGAGGAAGAATCAGCAATGATCAACGACATGAGGATGCAGAAGGCAATGGAAACCACTGCATTAAACGTAACGTGTATTCACAGGACATGTGGCTTGTAATTGAAGAAGTGTCATGATGATCTCTCCATTGGCAAAAGATTCCGGAATAGTCCCCCATTCGGATCTCCGGGAGGGGACTGCCAAGGGGGAGGTTACCATGAGAAAAAGATTGAATAATCTACGAAAGGATAACGTTCTACGAGTCGGGGCGTGGAATGACAGAAGCTTGAACGTGGTAGGGAAACTAGAAAATCTGAAAAGGGAAATGCAAAGGCTCAATCTAGATATAGTAGCGGTCAGTGAAGTGAAGTTGAAGGAAGACAAGGATTTCTGGTCAGATGAGTATCGGGTAATATCAACAGCAGCAGAAAATGGTATAACAGGTGTAGGATTCGTTATGAAAAGGAAGATAGGGCAGAGGGTGTGTTACTGTGAACAGTTCAGTGACCGGGTTGTTCTAATCGGAATCGACAGCAGACCAACACCGACAACGATAGTTCAGGTATACATGCCGACGTCGCAAGCTGAAGATGAACAGATAGAGAAAGTGTATGAGGATATTGAAAGGGTAATGCAGTATGTAAAAGGGGGACGAAAATCTAATAGTCATGGGTGACTGGAATGCAGTTGTAGGGGAAGAGTAGAAGAAAATGGTACAGGAGAATATGGGCTTGGGACAAGGAATGAAAAAGACTAATTGAGTTCTGTAACAAGTTTCAGCTAGTGATAGCGAATACCCTGTTCAAGAATCACAAGAGGAGGTGGTATACTTGGAAAAGGCCGGGAGATACGGGAAGATTTCAGTTAGATTACATCAAGGTCAGACAGAGATCCCGACATCAGATACTGGATTGTAAGGCGAACCCAGGAGCAAATACAGACTCAGATCACAATATATTAGTGATGAAGTGTAGGCTGAAGTTCAAGACATTAGTCAGGAATAATCAATACGCAAAGAAGTGGGATATGGAAGTACTAAGGAATAACGAGATACGTTTGAAGTTCTCTAACGCTATAGATACAGCAATAAGGATTAGCGCAGTAGGCAGTACAGTTGAAGAGGAATGGACATCTCTAAAAAGGGCCATCACAGAAGTTGGGAAGGAAAACATAGGTACAAAGAAGGTAGCTGCGAAGAAACCATGGGTAACAGAAGAAATACTTCAGTTGATTGATGAAAGGAGGAAGTACAAACATGTTCCGGGAAAATCAGGAATACAGAAATACAAGTCGCTGAGGAATGAAATAAATAAAAAGTGCAGGGAAGCTAAAACGAAATGGCTGCAGGAAAAATGTGAAGACATCGAAGAAGATATGATTGTCGGAAGGACAAACTCAGCATACAGGAAAGTCAAAACAACCTTTGGTGACATTAAAAGCAACGGTGGTAACATTAAGAGTGCAACTGGAATTCCACTGTTAAATGCAGAGGAGATAGCAGATAGGTGGAAAGAATACACTGAAAGCCTCTATGAGGGTGAAGATTTGTCTCATGTGATAGAAGAAACAGGAGTCGATTTAGAAGAGATAAGGGATCCAGTATTAGAATCGGAATTTAAAAGAGCCTTGGAGGACTTAGGGTCAAATAAGGCAGAAGGGAGAGATAACATTCCATCAGAATTTCTAAAATCATTGGGGGAAGTGGCAACAAAACGACTATTCACGTTGCTGTGTAGAATATATGAGTCTGGCGATATACCATCTGACTTTCGGAAAAGCATCATCCACACAATTCCGAATACGGCAAGAGCTGACAAGTTTGAGAATTATCGCACAATCAGCTTAACAGCTCATGCATCGAAGCTGCTTACAAGAATAATATACAGAAGAATGGAATAGAAAATTGAGAATGCGCTAGGTGACTATCAGTTTGGCTTTAGGAAAAATAAAGGGACGAGAGAGGCAATTCTGACGTTACGGCTAATAATGGAAGCAAGGCTAAAGAAAAATCAAGACACTTTCATAGGATTTGTCGACCTGGAAAAAGCGTTCGACAATATAAAATGGTACAAGCTGTTCGAGATTCTGAAAAAAGTAGGGGTAAGCTATAGGGAGAGACGGGTCATATACAATATGTACAACAACCAAGAGGGAATAATAAGAGTGGACGATCAACAACGAAGTGCTCGTATTAAGAAATGTGTAAGACAAGGCTGTAGCCTTTCGCCCCTACTCTTCAATCTGTACATCGAGGAAGCAATGATGGAAATAAAAGAAAGGTTCAGGAGTGGAATTAAAATACAATGTGAAAGGATATCAATGATACGATTCGCTGATGACATTGCTAGCCTGAGTGAAAGTGAAGAAGAATTAAATGATCTGCTGAACGGAATGAACAGTCTAATGGGTACACAGTATGGTTTGAGAGTAAATCGGAGAAAGACGATGGTAATGAGAAGTAGTAGAAATGGGAACAGCGAGAAACTTAACATCGGTATTGATGGTCACGAAGTCAATGAAGTTAAGGAATTCTGCTACCTAGGCAGTAAAATAACCAATGACGGACAGAGCAAGAAGGACATCAAAAGCAGACTCGCTATGGCAAAAAAGGCATTTCTGGCCAAGAGAAGTCTACTAATATCAAATACCGGCCTTAATTTGAGGAAGAAATTTCTGAGGATGTACGTCTGGAGTACAGCATTGTATGGTAGTGAAACAGGGACTGTGGGAAAACCGGAACGGAAGAGAATCGAAGCATTTGAGATGTGGTGCTATAGACGAATGTTGAAAATTGGGTGGACTGATAAGGTAAGGAATGAGGAGGTTCTACGCAGAATCGGAGAGGAAACGAATATGTGGAAAACACTGATAAGGAGAAGGGATAGGATGATAGGACATCTGCTAAGACATGAGGGAATGACTTCCATGGTACTAGAGGGAGCTGTAGAGGAAGGCAGAGATTGGAATACGTCAAGCAAATAATTGAGGACGTAGGTTGCAAGTGCTACTCTGAGATGAAGAGGTTAGCACAGGAAAGGAATTCGTGGCGGGCCGCATCAAACCAGTCAGTAGACTGATGACCAAAAAATAAAAGTAGGTCACCCCGCACACTTAGGCCCCAGTCCAGTACGATCGCCCGAGGTTACAACTAGCCTTCGAAAATTTTGTGTGTGCGATTCGATACATTGACGCTGCCACCATGTGAATGAGGGATCGGAGTTGTCCAGGTAAGGGGCAGAGCAACGGCGATGTATCTCAGCTCAGTGTATCGATTTTGGAGACGCGGTTGCGTCACTTTAATGGGCACAGTGTTAGACGAAGACGCCCTTTATCGATTCGCCCACCAGTTAACGTAGTCGCTCGCTCGCGTCCGGCCCTTCCCTATTGATTATAGTTACCTTCGAGGAGCGGCAACTGTGAAGGATAATGAGGAATTTTTCTTTCTTTTCCCTCTTTCTTTTCTTCTGCTGCATTTACTCTGATGGCTTATAATATTCGTTGTTTTCTTCTACAGTATGAAATATAACTGCTTTTTCTGTCTTTTTCTTTGCTATCTTAATATTTCTAAATGAATCTCCTTTAATTGAGTATGCGAAGGTTCAGTGTATGTATGATCTCCTTCGTGAGGTTTTTGCGAAATGTGCTCTGTATAATCAAAATTAAACGAAATATAAATGCGACACTGTTGTATGAACTGCGAAAGCTATATCAAAAATGGTTCAAATGGCTCTGAGCACTATGGGACTTAACGTCTGAGGTCATCAGTCCCCTAAAACTTAGATCTACTTAAACCCAACTAAGGACCGTAGCGGTAGCGCGGTTGCAGGATGGAGCGACTAGAACCACTCGGCCACAACCGCCGGTGCGAAAGCTATATCGATAGCTGGCAGTGAACGATTACAGTGGATTCTTCATGTCCATGGTGTACGAGCGCGTGTTTTGTGTAATCGTGATAGACACGAAAATCTGCGATCTTGTTCTTATTTATCGGTCGCAGTATTAACTAAATTCCGACAAAATGTCAGACTGTGAACAGTGTTAAGTTTCATTGAGTACGATAAACAGTAGTGACAATCCTAACGCAAATCGACTGTGAGTGTCATGGTTATAACCGAACTGTTTTACGAGTAACTGAGCTGCATGAACTGATGAACTTGTAAGTTATTATCTTGTGTTAAACTTAATGAGCTGTAGTGTATTTCGCCAGAAATCTGATTGCACTATCGTGATTGCCAGGAAAGCAGACGGACTTCGCGATCGGCGAGTAAGGGTACATCGTATGCTGTCTTGAAACTGTATCCGGGATCATTTATTAAGCAAGGGAATGTGTCAGTTGCTGTTTCATGACTTGTGGAGATACTTTAATTACGCCGCCAGTACCGACGAACCACCAACGACGTCACAACGTACAGACCACGCTGAGAGAAGCTGCAATGGCAAACTCTATCCCCTGCCCCCACCCTCCTTCCCTGTAAAAATTTGAAGCACGTCATGAAGTTCCAATGTTAATTTCTTTCTCTTTTGGAACAAGCTTTTCTGAATATTTGCTATTCTTTTAAAATTACACAAAATTTATGTTAAGTGTTTTCGCAATGAGTATTGACATTTTTGAGTCCACCCTTAATAATAGTTATTACTATTTACTTTCTCTCTCTTATTCATATGTGTTGATGTAGTTATTATTGGGTATGTTTTACATATTCTTCATCTACATCTACATTACACTCCGCAAGCCACCTAATGGTCTGTGGCGGAGAGTACTTTCGGTATCACTATCTGATCCCTCCAACCCTGTTCCACTTGCGTAGGAAGAATGATTGTCGGTGAGCCTCTGTATTGGCTCCAATTTCTCGAATTTTCTCTTCGTGGTCAATACGACAGAGAACAGCAGGGCTTGCATAGGGTTGTCAGTGCTAACAGGCAGGCTACAATGCGTGACATAACGACAGAAATCGATGTGGGACGGCCGTATGTGGGGGGGGGGGGGGGGGGGAGTAATATGTTGTCAGACTCCAGCTGAAAAGTGCTGTACCGACATTTCAATAGTAATCCTCTGCGGGATGCACAACGCCTGTCTTGTAACGCCTGCCAGTGGAGTTTGTTTAGCACCTCCGTAGCGCTCTCTCACCGGCTAAACGAGCCAGTGACGAAACGTGCCGCTCTTCTTTGGATCTTCTCTGTCTCCTCTATCGGTCCCACCTATAGGGATCCCAGATGGATGAACAATACTCAAGAATCGGGCGAACAAGCGCCTTATAAGCCGCTTCTTTCGTGGATGAGTTAGATTTCCTTAAGATTCTTCTGATGAGTCTGAGTCTGGTATCTGATTTGCCCACGAGATTCTTCATGTATCCCACATCCAGCTGAAGCCAATCTACACTGAGCTGACAGAAGTCATGGGATAGTGACATGCACACACACACATGGCGGTAGAAGGAATAAAAGGGCAGTTCATTGGCAGAGCTGTAATGTGTACGCAGGTGACTGATGTGAGAAGGTGTCCCAAGAGGTTGTGACCGCACAACGGGAATTAACTGACTTCAGTATTCAGTATTCCGAGATCCACGCTGCCAAGAGTGTGACGCATTTCAGGCCTTAACGACAGAGAACAGCGGGGTTTGCATAGGGTTGTCAGTGCTAACAGACAGGCAACAATGCGTGACATAACGACAGAAATCGATGTGGGACGGCCGTCCGCTGTGGCCGAGCGGCTCTAGGCGCTTCAGTCAGGAACCGCGCTGCTGCTACGGTCGCAGGTTCGAATCCTGCGTCTGGCATGGATGTGTGTGATGTCCTTAGATTAGTTAGGTTTATGTAGTTCTAAATCTAGGGGACTGATGATCTCAGGTGTTAAGTACCATAGTGCTTAGAGCCACGAATGTGGGACGTACGACGATGGTATCCGTTAGGACAGCACAGCGAAATTCGGCGTTAATGGGCTATGCCTGCAGACGACTGGCTCGAGTGCCTTTGCTAACAGCACGACATCGGCTGGAGCTCCTCTCCTAGGCTCGTGAGCATAACGGTTGGGCCCTGATCCAGCTGAACAGATCAAATGTTTTATGTGGTCATTCCACTTAAGGTCGCTCTGGATAGTTACGCATGGATATTCTACGGCGGGGGCCGTCTCCAGCTGTTTGCATCAGTATTGCAGCTGTACAGTAGTGGATTTGTTTTGTTATACAAGCTCAATATGTTACATTTATTTACGTTCAGGGTCAACTGCCAGATCCTGCAACATTCATCAATTCTCTGCAGTTCGTTCTACAAATTCTTATTATCTTCTGGCGTTGCTACTGTGGTATAGACAACTGCATCATCTGCAAATAGCCTGACCCTTAACATAGACAAATGTAATGTATTGAGAATACATAGAAAGAAGGATCCTTTATTGTATGATTATATGATAGCGGAACAAACACTGGTAGCAGTTACTTCTGTAAAATATCTGGGAGTATGAGTGCGGAACGATTTGAAGTGGAATGATCGTATAAAATTAATTGTTGGTAAGGCGGGTACCAGGTTGAGATTCATTGGGAGAGTCCTTAGAAAATGTAGTCCATCAACAAAGGAGGTGGCTTACAAAACACTCGTTCGACCTATACTTGAGTATTGCTCATCAGTGTGGGATCCGCACCAGATCGGGTTGACGGAGGAGATAGAGAAGATCCAAAGAAGAGCGGCGCGTTTCGTCACAGGGTTATTTGGTAACCGTGACAGCGTTACGGAGATGTTTAACAAACTCAATTGGCAGACTCTGCAAGAGAGGCGCTCTGCATCGCGGTGTAACTTGCTCGCCAGGTTTCGAGAGGGTGCGTTTCTGGATGAGGTATCGAATATATTGCTTCCCCCTACTTATACCTCCCGAGGAGATCACGAATGTAAAATTAGAGAGATTAGAGCGCGCACAGAGGCTTTCAGACAGTCGTTCTTCCCGCGAACCATACGCGACTGGAACAGGAAAGGGAAGTAATGACAATGGCACGTAAAGTGCCCTCCGCCACACACCGTTGGGTGGCTTGCGGAGTATAAATGTAGATGTAGATGTAGATGTAAAGAGTATCCGACGCCTTCACTTACATAGACCGTAAACAGCAAACCACACTTCCCTGTGGTACTCCAGATATTACCTTCACATCTGTCGATTTTGTTCCGTTAAGAACAACGTGTTGAGTTCTATTTGCAAGAAAGTCTTAAGTCCAATCGCAAGTCTGCTCCGATACTCCGTACGCTCCTACTCTTTCCATTAAACGGCAGTGCGGGACGGTGCCAAATGCCTTATTGAAATCAATGAACACGGCATTAACCTGAGCGCCGTTGTCCACTGCGCTGTGTGGTTCGTATGTGTGTGGTGTTTTTAACGGCAGCATCTACGTGTTTTGTTGCGGTATGTGGCATACCGCCTAAATTGTGGCAACCGCCATTACGTTTTGAGTGACGACCAATCCCAGTTAGGCGGCTCGGCCGGTATTGCTGCAAGGCACGCAGTAGGTGAGAATTTCCAATCTGATGTTTATGTTAAACAAGACGTCGTATTACGATGTACTCATGAGCAAGTCTACTTCATGTGACTCTTACAGTTACAATTGAACACAATTATAGCCATTAGTTATTCACGAATTGCTTTACGGGAGTTTACGTGATTTTTGTTATTTTCGAGTTTGTTGTCGAGTCCTGACGTGATTACTCTCGTTAATTTTGGAAGTAAAACTGTTTCTTCTGAGTTTAAATAATCGAAATTTACTATCAAAACTGCGCAAGGTAGTTCTCTGACACACATTTTCTTCACACAGTCCACAGCGGAGGACGTTCATCATTGCTTTCTACGACAACGCCCACGCAATGTGACTGAACGGAGATACGCGACGATACAGTGGAGGTGCGTCTGGCGTGCTGTTCAGCACTCCTATCTTCCTACGGCGCTGCGAGCTCTGTGGTATACCGTGAAGAACGGCAAATTCCCGAGCCGCCAATGACTGCAGATGTTTCACCTGGTAGACACGCCATTCAGCCCCCACTGTGCGGTCACCGACTCTGACAACATCGTTTGTTTTGTGCCATACCGAATGACTGTTGCCTTTAAAGATGAAAATGTTAGCTCTGTTGTTGTGTACCATGCATACAGCAATTGGTGCCACTGCCCTATTTTTGCCACAAGAGATCTATTTCCCCCATACCAGGACAAACCCTGTGAACTGGATAAACAGGATCGTGACGAATCACCTTTATCCAGAATGTGGTAAAGACGCCTTAGAATTTTGGTATATACTACACTACAAGCGGGACATACGATTGTACAGCGACACAAAAAATACACAAGTTTCGCCAGTTACTTGCAAGGGAACCTCCCCATCGCACCCCCCTCAGATTTAGTTATAAGTTGGCACAGTGGATAGGCCTTGAAAAACTGAACACAGATCAATCGAGAAAACAGGAAGAAGTTGTGTGGAACTATGAAAAAAATGAGCAAAATATACAAACTGAGTAGTCCATGTGCAAGATAAGCAATAGTATGAGCTCAGGCGTTACGTGGTCCCGTGGGTAGCCTGAGCAACTGCGGACCGAGAGGTCCTTGGTTCAAGCCTTCCCACAAGTTAAATATTTAATTTTTTATTTTCAGACAATTATTATCTGTCCGTCTGTCCGTTCGATGCGAGGTAACTGCGCCGTAGTATAGGGACGCTACACCTAAACAAACATCGAAACTAAACATATGTTTTAATAGAGCACAGGGAAAATTGTGCGACTGTGAAACTGCTGCATTTATTTGTTGTAGTTTATGTGACAAACTCTTATGTTTTCATCACTTTTTTGGGAGTGATTATCACATCCACAAGAAAACCTAAATCGGGCAAGGTATAAGAATCTTTTTACCCATTCGCCAAATGTACAAGTTAGGTGGGTCGACAAAATATTCCTGTCATGTGACGCACATGCTGTCACCAGTGTCGTATAGAATATATCAGACGTGTTTTCCTGTGGAGGAATCGGTTGACCTATGACCTTGCGATCAAATGTTTTCGGTTCCCATTGGAGAGGCACGTCCTTTCGTCTACTAATTGCACAGTTTTGCTGTGCGGTCGCAAAACGCAGACACTAAACTTACTACAGTGAACAGAGACGTCAATGAACGAACGGACAGATCATAACTTTGCGAAAATAAAGAAAGAAAACATTTCACTCGAGGATAGACTTGAACCAAGGACCTCTCATTCCGCAGCTGCTCACGCTAACGACGGGACCACGACGCCCCTGATCTCTCATTATCCTTGATGTTGCATATCTTGCGCATCGACTACTGAGTTTGTATATTTTGCTTATTTTTTCATAGTTCCACACAACTTCGTCCTGTTTTCTCGATTGATCTGTGTTCAGTTTTTCAAGGCCTATCCACTGTGCCAACTTATAACTAAATCTGAGGGGGGTGCGATGGGGAGGTTCCCTTGTTAGGAGCGTTATTCGCAGACCCTCTGGCCAGTTGAAATGTTCCACAGTATGAAGATACTGTTCTGTCAGAAAGCTACGTTCGCGATTGAGGTACTCAGCGGACTCTTTACTAAAACTACAATTTAGGTTCATCCACTGGCTCGTTGCAGGGCCCTGTTTCTCGTGTGCTTCCTATGTAAGGCGAAGAATGACGCCTTATTTCGCCCCTATCTACCTTTTTTATTAAAAAGTGGCTCTTAGCACTATGGGACTTAACATCTGAGGTCATCCGTCCCCTAGAACTTAGAACTAGTCAAACCTAACTAACCTAAGGACATCACACACAGCCATGCTCAAAGCAGGATTTGAACCTGCGAACGTAGCGGCAGCGCGGTTCTAAACTAAAACGCCCTGAACCGCTCGGCCACATCGGCCGGCTACCTTTCTTGTTTAGATAACCTGAAGGAATGTTTGTAAGCAGGTAATTGTGTACAATAAAGTGATGCAATGAATCTGTAAAAAAAGTATTTCAGAAGTTGCACTCGAAATTTTTTTTTTTTTCACTTTATACACTTAGCTGTTTCTTCAAGTAAAAGATACATAGGTGCAAGAGTGGCGAACATTTTTGGTTTTATGATTTTTTTCCTTTGAATCCTCTCATTTCTTTTCAAGACAGTTATTAAATCACGAAGGTATAAAGAGTCTAGAGTAAAACACGGCTAACTCACAAAATTTACGGGAAAATGTGGTAAACTGCATGCAGGGAAACAGAGAAGTCGCGAGATTGAATATCGATCAGATTACAGACATCTCACTCATTGTCTTAACCTAGACATCGCCTCTCAACGATTTGACGAGTCGCCAAAACCAATACGTCGTTCGAATTCCACGTTAGACTCCAGGTCCCTTTTCTACGGTTGGATAACTGGGATAGGCTAGGAACACAGAAATTGACGAAGGGGCGTCCAATAGAAACACTTGTACTAGGCCACTGAATTATCAGTATCATCTACATACATAATTAAGTTCACACGGAAACCTAACCGATATGGTCACGAGCTCAGGAGAGTCACTGCAGGCCAAGCCGTACTGTTAGAAATGTGGTCGTATCAGTCGTCTGCTGCCAGAGCCCATTAACGGCAAATTTCGCAGCACTGTTCTAACGTATACGGCCGTCGTACTTCCCACAGCGATTTCTGCGGCTGTCTCACGCACCGTTGCTTCCCTGTTAGTACCGATAGCTGTATGCAACAGCCACTGACCCTGCTCGTTAAGTAAAGGCCGTCGGCCACTGCGTTGTCGGCGGTGAGAGGCTGCAAATGATTCAAATGGCTCTTACCACTATGGGAATTCACACCAGACGTCATGAGTCAAATACTTAACTTCTGAGGTCATCAGTCCCCTAGAACTTAGAACCACTTAAACCTAACTAACATTAGGACATCACACACATCCATGCCCGAGACAGGATTCGAACCTGCGACCGTAGCGGTCACGCGGTTCCAGACTGTAGAGCCACCCCGGCCGCCGGTAAAGAGTCCCCTAGAACTTAGAACTACTTAAATCTAACTAACCTAAGGACATCACACACGTCCATGCCGGAGGCAGGATTTGAACCTGCGACCGTAGCAGCAGCGCGGTTCCGGACTGAAGCGCCCACAACCGCTCGGATACATCAGCGACCGTGAGAGGTAATTGAAATTAGGTATTCCCACGACACTCTTGAAACTGCGGATCTTAGAAAATTCAATAACGATTTACGAAATTGGATATGTCATGCATCTAGCTCTAAGTACGGTACGGGGTTCAAAGTCTGTTAATTCTCGTCATTTGGCTATAATCACTTCAGAATCATTTTCACATGAACAGCTGGGTACAAATGGCAACTCTGACAATGTACTGCCCTTTATTCCGTGGGTACGCTATACTAGCGCCATTTCTACACTACTGGCCATTAAAATTGTTACACCAAGAAGAAATGCAGATGATAAACGGGTATTAGTTGGGCAAATATGTTATACTATAACTGACATGTGATTACATTTTCACGCAATTTGAGTGCATAGATCCTGAGAAATCAGTATCCAGAACAACCACGTCTGGCCGTAATAACGGCCTTGATACGGCTGGGCATTGAGTGAAACAGAGCTTGGATGGCGTGAATAGGTGCAGCTGCCCATGCATCTTCAACACGTTACCACAGTTCATCAAGAGTAGTCACTGGCGTATTGTGACGAGCCAGTTTCTCCACCAGACGTTTTCAATTGGTGAGAGATCTGGTGAATGTGCTGACCAGCGCAGCAGGAGAACATTTTCTGTATCCAGAAAGGCCCGTACAGGATCTGCAACATTTGATCGTGCATTACCATGCTGAAATGTAGGGTTTCGCTGAGATCATATAAAGAGTAGAGCCACGGGACGTAACACATCTGAAATGTAGCTGTTCAAAGTGCCGTCAATGCAACAAGAGGTGACCGAGACGTGTAACCAATGGCACCCCATACCATCACGCCGGGTGATTCGCCAGTATGGCGATGACGAATACACGCTTCCAATGTGCGTTCACCGCGATGTCGCCAAACACGGATGCGACCATCATGATGCTGTAAACAGAACCTGAATTCATCCCAAAAAAATGACGTTTTGCCATTCGTGCACCCAGGTTCGTCGTTGAGTACACCATCGCAGGCGCTCCTGTCGGTGATGCTGCGTCAAGGATAACCGCAGCCGTGGTCTCCGAGCTGATACTCCATGCTGCTGCAAACGTCGTCGAACTGTTCGCGCGGATGGTTGTTGTCTTGCAGACGTCCCTCTCTGCTGACTCAGGGATCTAGACGTGGCTGCACGATCCATTACAGCCATGCGGATAAGATGCCTGTCATCTCGACTGCTAGTGATGCGAGGCCGTTGGGATCCAGTCGCCGTTGCGTATTACCGTCCTGAATCCACAGATTCCATATTCTGCTAATAGTCGTTGGAACTCGACCAACGCGAGCGGCAATGTTGCAATACGATAAACTGCAATCACGATAGGCTACAATCCGACCATTACCAAAGTTGGGAACGTGATGGTACGCATTTCTCACACGAGGCATCACAATAACGTTTCACCAGGCAACGCCGGTCAACTGCTGTTTGTGTATGAGAAGTCGGTTGTAAACATTCCTCATGTTAGCACGTTGTGGGTGTCGCCACCGGCTGCAGCCTTGTGTGAATGCTCTGGAAAGCTAATCATGTGCATATCATAGCATCTTCTTCCTGTCGGTTAAATTTCGCGTCTGTAGCACGTCATCTTCGTGGTGTAGCAATTATAATGACCAGTAGTGTGTAGTGGACTGACAAGACAGCCAGTCCACAGTGACGGGTAACCGAGAGGCACGCGTTTACACACGCCGGCTGGCGTTAGGTCTGAAACAGGATACGTAATGAATGCTATAAAGAAAACTACGTAGCTGCTGGAATACTTAACTTTAATCCATCATTTGTATACAACATTCTGGATGATACAAGTGAGACTCTCTCTAGAAATGGTTAATGGCGCCTTGCTAGGTCGTAGCCATGGACTTAGCTGAAGGCTATTCTAACTATCTCTCGGCTAATGAGAGAAAGGTTTCGTCAGTGAATTCGCTAGCAAAGTCGTCGTACAACTGGGTCGAGTGCTAGCACGTCTCTCTAGACCTGCCGTGTGGTGGCGCTCGGCCTGCAATTACTGACAGTGGCGACACGCGGGTCCGACATGTACTAACGGACCGCGGCCGATTTAAAGCTACCATCTAGCAAGTGTGGTGTCTGGCGGTGACACCACATAGTGTATATGTGCTTATCGCTATCCCGTGACTGTGTGGATGGAAAAATGGTTCAAATGGCTCTGAGGACTATGCAACTTAACCTCTGAGGTCAGCAGTCGCCTAGAACTTAGAACTACTAAAACCTAACTAACCTAAGGACATCACACACATCCATGCCCGAGGCAGGATTCGAACCTGCGACCGTAGCGGTCGCTCGGTTCCAGACTGTAGCGCCTAGAACCGCACGGCCACTCCGGCCGGCTGTGTAGGTCGAAACATAAATGTCCGGCGAATTCGCTGCGGGATCATTTACGAAACTACTTTTTCAACGCTGATCTCAGGAAACGAGTTCCCCATATCGGTGTAAAGCAGACTTTACTCTTACCCCGTAATATCCGTAAACGACTTTCCACTCAGTGTATGTTGCGACGGATTTGAGTTCAGCAATGTGAGGCGTCGGTGTATATACATGCCCGCCCTACAGCTACTCCAGTGAGTGCGGGCGCAGAGCGCAAAGGAAATGATTTAGAACGGCGTGGTTGCCGTATGCGCGCACACACCCGGCGAGCGGCCATCAATATTCATATGGTCAGCCGGCTAGAGCAGCGTTTGTTAATGAAATGGCCGGACACGACGCTCTCCGCCCATCCAGCCCCGCGCCGCACAATCCCCGGCGCACACAGTAAAGGCTACGCGCAAACCGACCCACCCCTGCATACTCATCTCCCGCGGCCGGCCTAAGTGGCCGTAAAAAATAAACAAAGGCCCGGGAGTGGCGGGGAGGGAGGAGCACGGACGGGGCGTTAATGGCAGGCTGACCGTCTCGCAGCCGATGCTTTATGTCCGCAGTAAACGGCCGGCAACGACCTCACATCAGCCCGCTGCCCACACACCTCGTTACGCACTTAAGCACAACAGCGGGGAAAAACTGTACAGGGAGACTTGTTGGTAATACCGTGTAATATCACCTGTAGACTTGATAATAGTGTCACATCGGGGAGGAAGAGGGTTCACGAGATTCTTCATGCATATCACTGAGGGCGAGGCATTTTGCTCTGATTGTTGCCAGCATCATATTTAAAGTACCAGGGAAGCAGGTAGCTAGTCTTACTTGCTCCGAGTCCCATTGGGTTTTACCCCTAACGGCTGAGGGACTAACCGGTGGATTTGGTAGTCTTTGCTGTATGAGCACAAAGGTGACCACGACTGAGGATATGTCCGAGATGCCCAGCCTTATTCCAAAGCAACTGGTATCCCGACTGTCGGGACCACTTACTTGTCAGGCAGCAGTTAGAGTTGACGGTAAATTGAGTTCATGGTTCAGAGTAGTTTCAGGGGTAAGACAAGACTGCAACCTGTCTCCACTGTTGTTCATATTATTTATGGGTCATATGTTGAAAACAATAGACTGGCTGGGTGAGTTTAAGATATGTGAACACAAAATAAGCAGTCTTGCATATGCGGATGACTTAGTTGTGATGGCAGATTCGATTGAAAGGTTGCAAAGTAATATTTCAGAGCTAGATCAGAAATGTAAGGACTATGGTATGAAGATTAGCATCTCCAAAACGAAAGTAATGTCAGTGGGAAAGAGATATAAACGGACTGAGTGCCAAATAGGAGGAACAGAGTTAGAACAGGTGGACGGTTTCAAGTACTTAGGATGCATATTCTCACAGGATGGCAACATAGTGAAAGAACTGGAAGCGAGGTGTAGCAAAGCTAATGCAGTGAGCGCTCAGCTACGATCTACTCTCTTCTGCAAGAAGGAAGTCAGTACCAAGACTAAGTTATCTATGCACCGTTCGATCTTTCGACCAACTTTGTTGTATGGGAGCGAAAGCTGGGTGGATTCAGGTTACCTTATCAACAAGGTTGAGGTTACGGATATGAAAGTAGCTAGGATGATTGCAGGTACTAGTAGATGGGAACAATGGCAGGAGGGTGTCCACAATGAGGAAATCAAAGAAAAACTGGGAATGAACTCTATAGATGTAGCAGTCAGGGCGAACAGGCTTAGATGGTGGGGTCATGTTACACGCATGGGAGAAGCAAGGCTACCCAAGAGACTCATGGATTCAGCAGTAGAGGGTAGGAGGAGTCGGGGCAGACCGAGGAGAAGGTACCTGGATTCGGTTAAGAATGATTTTGAAGTAATAGGTTTAACATCAGAAGAGGCACCGATGTTAGCACTGAATAGGAAATCATGGAGGAACTGTATAAGGGGGGCTATGCCCCAGACTGAACGCTGAAAGGCATAATCAGTCTTAAATGATGACGATGATGATGATGATGATGATACCACTGAGGCATATCATGCTCGATCATCAGCGATCGGCTTGTTATCTTTGGCGCTTCCCCGGGCATGAGCATCTTTGCGTTTTCGGCTGGGGCGCGCGGGACGGCGAGAGGAGTCGGTTTGGGGCGGCCGGTGAGACTGGCGGAGTTGTGGCTCGGGCGTAAGCACGTGTGTGATGTCTGTTACGCTGGGGCTGTTTGCTAATCCTGAAACTCCTGCGGTGGTTGCTGGTTGCCTGGAAGGCATTTGATATAAAATGTGCCAAGCCTCGCAGTGAGAGGGGAGTCCGGAGTTGGTGTTAGCCGAGATGTTTGGGACAAATTGAGGTGCCTATGTGAGTAGCACGGCGTGGACCTGTTGGTCGCTTCGTCCTTCCGGCAGCCACCGCAAGCGGATGTTCGGCCGGAATGTCTACAGTTTGTGGTGAGCATAGTGTGAACAACTTCTCGTAGGATGTGCTCCCAGCCTGAATCTTATTTGTGGGGGCGGACCCCTTGTCTGTTACTGCTTCCAGGTGTCCTGTAAGATTTCACAGCAAAACTGTATTTTTGGGGCATTCTGCGTTTCTGGCGCAGCCTTCGCCTAGTAAGGGGAAAGATTTGGAATTCCTTAACGCTGTAATTTAAACATATATAAAAAAAATGTTCTTTCAGAATTAGCGCCTGTTTCTTTGGGACACTGCAGTTCAAACAGGAGTGGCGTAATGTTAGAGAGTATTTGTCAAATGAAGTGTATGTAATGTCTTGCTGTTTTCTGGGGCACGCTGCTGTGTTATTGAACTCGTTTTGAAGTGTTATGCTGGGTGAACGACTGCTCCCCACTTCAGTGTATTCTTTGAGTAGTATTGTAAGGTTTTTTGGATATTTTTCACTGCTGTGTGTTGATTCAGTTTTGTAAATTGTACAGTTTATCTGGTTATTGGCTTAACTCGCGCTTCACGCATTAAATCAGCTGTTCAGTTTATCTGGTTATTGGCGTAACTCACGCTTCACGCATTAAATCAGCTGTTTTTGAAATTGTTTTCTTTTTTTTTATTCCTGTTTAATGTTAGATTCAAATGTAACTTCATTTATATTATTTGAAATAAATGTGTTGGATAGACCTTAATGAATTATGTGCAATCGAAGTAAGGGACACAGTCCTTCATCAGTGCTTAACAGTAGCGTGTGGTTCGGGTTGTGAGCCCCGTGCTCGTACCAACCATATCCAGCTGAAACCAATCTACACTGAGCTGACATGGGATAGTGACATGAACACGCACATGGCGGTAGAAGGTATAAAAGGGTAGTTCTACGTCTACATCTACATGGTTACTCTGCAATTCACACTGGCAGAGGGTTCATCGAACCGTTTCAAATTACTCCTCTACCATTCCACTCTCGAATGGCACGTGGGATAATGGAACACCTGAATCCTTCCGTTAGAGCTCTGATTTTTCTTATTTTATTATGATGATCATTTCTCCCAACGTAGGTGTGTGTCAACAAAATATTTTCGTATTGTGAAGAGAAACTTGGTGATTGAAATATCGTAACTAGATCTCGCCGCAAAGAAAACCGCCTTTGTTTCAGTGACTGCCACCCCAATTCGCGTATCATATCTGTGACACTGTCACCCCTATTGCGCGGTAATACGAAACGACCGGCCGAGGTTCGAGTCCTCCCTCTGGCCGGGCGGTTTGGCCGAGCGGTTCTAGGCGCTTCAGTCTGGTGTAATGTGGGCTGTGTCTTTAGTGGATTTGTCGCATCTTGTAAGTGTTCTGCCAACAAACCGCAGTCTTTGTTTCGCCTGCCTCACGGTGATATCTATGCGGTCTTTTCAATTTAAGTTGCTCGTAATTGTAATTCCTAGGTATTTAGTCGAATTGGCAGCCCTTAGATTTGTGCGATTTATCGTATACCCAAAATTTATCGGATTTCTTTTAGTACCCATGTGCATGATCTAGCACTTTTCTTTGTTTAAAGCCAATTGCCACTGTTGGCACCATACAGAAATTCACCCTAGATCATTTTGTAATTGGAATTGATCGTCTGATGATTTTACTAGACGGTAAGTTACACCGTCATCTACAAACAATGTAAGGGGCCTGCTCAGATTATCACCTAGATCGTTTATGTAAATCAGGAACAGCAGAGGGCCCGTGACGCTACCTTACGGAACGCCAGATATCACTTCTGTTATACTTGATGATTTACCTGTCACAACGAACTGTGACCTCTCTGAGAGGACATCGCCGGCTGGGGTGGTCGAACAGTTCTAGGCGCTATAGTCTGTAACCGTTCGGCTGCTACGGTCGCAGGTTCGAATCCTGCCTCGGGTTTGGATGTGTGTGATGCCCTTAGGTTAGTTAGGTTTAAGTAGTTCCAAGTTCTAGCGGACTGATGAACTCAGAAGTTAAGTCCCATAGTGCTCAGAGCCATTTGAACCAACTGAGAGGAAATCGCGAATCCAGTCACACAACTGAGACGATACTCCATATGACGCAATTTGATTAATAGTCGCTTGTCAGGAATGGTATCAAAAGCCTTCTGGAAATCTAGGAATATGGAATCGATCTGAGATCGCTTGGCGACAGCACTCATTACTTCGTGGGAATTGGCGGCTCTGTAATTCGTACGCAGGTGATAGATGTGAGAAGATGTCCCAAGTGGTGGTAGCCACACTACAGGAATTAACTGACCTTGAACACGGATTGCTAGTTGGAGCTACACACATGGTATCTTCAGTTTCGGAAATAATTATGGAATTCAGTATTCCGAGATCCACAGTGCCAAGAGTGTGCCGAGAATACCGAATTTTAGCTGTTACATCTCACCACACACAACGCAGTGGCCAACGGCCTTCACTTAACGGCCGAGAACAGCGGCGTCTGCATAGGGTTGTCAGTGCTAACAGACAAGCAACAAGGCGGTGCAATAACCGCAGAAATCAATATATGATATACGACGATCGTATCCGTTAGGGCAGCACAGCGAAGTGCAGCGTTAATGGGCTATGGCAGCAGACAACCGACTCGAGTGCCTTTGCTAACAGCACAACATCGGCTGGGACCATAACGGTTGGGCCCTAGACTATTGCAAAACCGTAGGCTGGCCAGATGACCCCCGATTTTAGTTGCATAGAGCTCACAGTAGGTATCGAGTGTGGCGCAGACCCCAAGAAGCCATGGAACCAAGTTGTCGACAAGCCACTGTGCCACCTGTTGGTGGGTCGATAATGGTGTGGGTTGTGTTTACATGGAATGGTCTGGTTCCTCTGATGCAACTGAACAGATCAAGTGTTACACTTGGCTACTTGAAGACGATTTGCACCCCTGTATGCACTTCATGTTCCGAATCAACAAAGGAATTCTTATGTTACTGCACCACAATTGTTTTCGTCAGCTCACGCACAAAATCCAGCACTGGTAACACTTTCGTAATTATGGACTCCTGTACAGTCCTATGCCTAAGTATTTATTCAGGGGACTTCCAACGACATGTTCAGTCCATGCCAGTTCAGCTGTTGCACTACGCCTGGTAAAAGGAGGTCCGACATGATATTAAATGATATCGCACGAATTTGTCACGTCATTGTACATCTACATGAATACTTCAGTTCATACTATAGTACTTGGCAGAGGGTTCACTGAAACGCGTTCAGAGTATCGCTACCACCTCACTTGCCAATATTCAGCGTTCAGCGTTTTGGCCGTAGACGGCGTGATAGGACCCGACCGACCGCCGAGTCCTCTTGAGCCAAATGGTGTCGAAGGATGCGGCATGGAGCTTCATGTGGTCAGCACACCGTTCTCCTGCCGTTGCCAGGTTTCTTCACCTTAGAACACCTAATATTCGGTGGAGTAGCTCCTTAGTAGGCGTCACAACGCTGTGTCCACTCCGTAGCAGTCGTGCCACCAAGAAAAAAATACCCTGTTATACCGGGAATCGAACAAAGTACCCCGCATGGCAACCAGCTGTGGTAACCACTCACGAGGAGAACGCGGCAAGTGCCACAACCCGATTCCCCAGAAACTTCTCTCAGTGGAAGAGAATTCAAAGTAAGAAAACTCACGTCTTGGCTTATACATAGATACTAGACCATTTCATGAGAACGGCCAATATTTTCGATGTCCGTTATGTCCGTTTTCGCGAGTAAGTAGTTCAACATAAGCGGCAACACAGTGGCTAGTGTTGCGGCTTTACACTTTTGTACCCTGTGTCCAAAATCCGCTTAAATACTTTTATTTTCATTTTATTTGTCTACTCATGTTGGTAGAATATTACTAAACCAATGTTTTCCAATGTATATTGAAATAACGTTGTCCTTATTCGTCTTCTTATTGTATATCTGCTGAATGAATATAGAAAAAAGGCAATAAATGAACGAGAAAATTATTTGACATTGTTTCCGTTGCGTATTCCTGTGATGTATCTTGAGCGCTAATCCTTTCCAGGTGCCAGTTTTCGCAACAGTGATCCGTTGTTCGTGGTTTACCGCGAAAGTATTACCAACATGTAATATCTTCAGCAATGAGTGATATTCATACGAGTAAATGTCGTTGCAACAAACCTCGCATGGTGCTCGGAAAGTTCTGAACTTCTACGTTTCGAATGTTTCCACCATCGGTATCATCCAAGGGAATTGCCCCAAATCTTAGTGCACAATAAAAATAAGAATAAAATATAAGCATTAATATAAGAGCTGATATAACAATTAAACATGAAAATATGAAAATTTATATAGGTTTTAACCACTGACAATACCATAGACACATATACAATATAGTAAATGTATGACATTGTGAGGCACAGTTGTAATTTCAGAAGTAATATAACCCGATTGTATCCCCTAACGTGATAAGAAACATACTTTTAGTAACCTTCTACTGGCATGAGTAGATGAATGAAACAATAAAAAATAAAATGAATTAAACAAAAGCAATAATCAGGTTTCGAACGTGGGGCAAAAACTGGGAGACCATGACACTAGTTCCTGTGCACCATTTTCAGTGTGATAATGCTTTCGGAAAGGTAGCTAGGTTATATCGAAAACTTTTCAGTTGTTTTATCAGAAACGGTCGATTATCTGTGAATAAGCAAGACTCGTGTTCGCTTGACGCCTCTTTCACCGAGCGAAGTTTCTGGGGAGCTGTTTTACGGCACTTGTCATGTTCTCCTCGTCAGCTACGGAGGTGGACCCACTCGCGAATAGCATGCAGGAACAGCGAAACGCCTATGTTTCAGTGGCTGCCTGTCACCCGAACTCTCGTGATACAACTTCCCGTTTCTTGCAACAAGACGAGCTACCCATCTTTGAATTTTTTCTATGTTCTTCGTCAGCTATATCTAGCAAAAATCCCATAGCGCATAGCAGTACTCCAGAATATGACGGGACAGGATCGCAATGTAGGCAGTCCGTTCAGTAGATTTGTCGCGTCCAAAAGAGAATCGGATATTTGTTCGTCTTCCCCACAGCATTTTTATGGTATGATTCCAATTTGTTTGTAATTATAATTGCTGGCTAGTTAACTGAATTCACAGCGTTTACATTTGTGATTTATCGTGTAACCGAAGTTTAACGAATTCCTTTTAGTACTCATCTGGATGAACTAACACTTTTCGTTATTCACAGTCAATTGCGACTTTTTTCAACGTGCAGATATTCTGTCTAAATCATTTTTCAATTGTTTTTGATCTTATTTCACAAGTAGCATCATCTGCAAAATATTTAAGATGGCTCCTCATATTTTCTTCTAAGCCTCTTGCAAACAGCAGAGGCGCATAATAACCGTTTTGGGAACACAAGACACCACTTTTGTTTTATTCAATGACTTTCCGTAAAACACTACGAATTATGACCTTTCTCACAGAAATCAGGAAGCCAGTAACATAACTCCGACGCACGCCATAAGCTCGTAACTTTATTTCAAGTTGCTGGTGAGGAGCGATGTGAAAAGTCTTCTGAGCCCCTTTCGATAGTACTCATTTCTTTCTGTGGACGAAGTGCTATCTATATTTGACAAGAATAATGCTGACTATTAGTCAGTAGATTATTTTATTCGAATTAATTCATAATCTTCGCACACGGTATATGTCCTAAGATCATACTGCAAACCGACCTCAGTGGTATGGATCTGCATTTCAGCAAATTAATTCTATGTCCTCACTGATGCAGTGTTGTGTTCTGTGCGACTTTCCAGTACTTGCGAACCTTTCTTTCGTCAAACAACACGTTGTACATGTTCGTACTACATCAGTGCAAACCGAAAGTCAAATGAACTGTGTCTGTAATACAGTATCCACATTCAACGTTTATATTCAGGAGTTCTGGGAACAGGGGTGATGCGAAACTGTTTTTGCACTGTACAAAAACATTAGGGAACACGAGTATCAAAGTCTGCTATGTTACATTTATTGGGATACGGCCGTTAGCTGTGGTCTTATTGCATGGCGCAAGAACTTCACCTTACGGGCAGGCTACAATTAATATCATCACCAGACTACTGGCTGTGTGATGCATTTCGGTATCAGGTGAGCCCTGAGAAGAAATTGAGCACCGGTGTCCCAGCGCTTTCTAGAGAACTACGAGGATGACAGTTGCCATTTGTGGAGGCTGTACTCAGTCACACATGCAGTGCGAAGTGTTAATGCAGTGCAAGTCGCAACGTCAGTCTGTTTGATCAGAAAGGAAGGTCGTGACCACGCTATAGGGAGACATGTCAGTGCACAGGGCACAGTGCACAAGTTGGCTACGCATTACAAACCGACGTAAAGACCCATATCTGTCCATTTCTACGTTGCGGCGTCATAGAGATAGCGCCAGAGCACTGGAGGACAATCTCAAAGGACGTCTTGGGCTGCTGTGTCCGATAAGATTGTAATGAACAGGTTAGGAGAAAGGACCTTACGACCCAGACGTCTTACCTCACCTAACGCGAAAACATCTTTCAGTGCTGTGGTTCCCTTGCCAAGTGCCGCTGCGCCACTGGCGGTGCGTGTTATTGACAGTCCACATATCCTCTGACAAAAAGTCAGACGACTATCCGCCTTCCCCCACAACTGCCATTACATGCTTGTCCCACTTCATATCGCTCTGCAATGTTACGCCCAAATATTTAATCGACGTGACTGTGTCAAGCGCTACACTACTAATGGAGTATTCAAACATTACAGAATTCTTTTTCCTATTCATCTGCATTAATTTACATTTATCTATATTTAGCTGCCATTCTTTACGCCAATCACAAATCCTGTCCAAGTCATCTTGTACCCTCCTACAGTCACTCAACGACGACACCTTCGCGTACACCATAGCATCATCAGCAAACAGCCTCACATTGCTATCCACCCTATCCAAAAGATCATTTATTTAGATAGAAAACAACAGCGGACCTACCACACTTCCCTGGGGCACTCCTGATGATACCCTCACCTCCGATGAACACCCACCATCGAGGACAAAGTACTGTGTTCTATTACTGGGTTCTATTACAAAGTACAGAATCATCGTGAAACACTGGCAGTACTTATATGCCATTTATAAAATAATAAATATGGCAACAGGGCATTAATCACAAAGATATTTAAGATAGAAAATTGTGATGGTGAGCTACTAAGGGCTGCTCGTTACTTACGCGGTAACAGGTTGCAAATGGCTGAGGTGTCCGCGTTAACAAATGCAGCCAGGTGAACAGGGCACAGCAACGAGCGCGCCATCTAGTAGCCGTAGATACAATTAGGCTACTTCACATTGAAATATAGGCCTATCGCGAAGGCCCGCTGAGTGTTGGCTCCATTAGGTTGGAGAACCATCCGCTCCACCACCTTTTGAACGAAGAACGGGTAGGCGAGGTGTCCGGTGGATCACTTGTTCCAGGGTCGTTGCGCTGGACAGACATGGAGAAGCGGCTCTCGTTTTGGTAATGTTAACAGAGAAATTAGATTGTTTGAAATCTGCTCAGTAATGAGGTCCAGATGTTGAAATCAGGTGCGACATTACCACTAAACCCCATAAGGGAATTAATTTTCATAATTTATTCGAATTTCAGTAGAACTTTGCGTTTGTGGCTTGGGCAGGCCACGCACCATGGGTCTAAAGCTCCCGGTCATATTATTGCTCTGTGCTCATTCAATGTATTTTAATCTGCTCTTTCATGTTCAGTAATATTTTGGGGGATTTTTATTTATTTACTTTGTGAAATTGCTTTCGCGCCACGTGGTCGGTTGGAGCAACCGCCACATTGTTTAATTGTAGCTTCTGTCTTAAAATGTGTTGTACACGATGAATAATCTTACGATAGTGAAAGAGTGTAATATAGAGAAGGAATAATCTTGTGTGTCCGTATTTTTCTGGATTGCTGTTGGCTATCGAGACTTGGCCATGTCTGTGGAACAGCATTGAAGGAATGATGTTTCTTGTGCTCCCCCATAACTATTTGATTTGTAGCCGATGTTGTGCATTAAGAAAAATACATCGTTTAAACTCGTGCCACTGGGACAAGTATCAGATTTACATGCTCATTGATTTGATAAAGAGTTGTGAAATACTCTTCCACCCTGATCTAGTTTTGCTTGTAGTGTCACCTACAGCAATTGAATGTAATAAGCATGGGTTTAGGTATAATTGTGTGTTTGCATAAGATTACATTCAAGCCAGGTCTGCGCTCCCCTCTCCCATTCCACAATTACGTGGCGAAACTGAACCATGTTAACTATAGAGACCAGTTGTGATGATGAAACTTCCTGACAGATTAAAACTGTGTGCCGGACCGAGACTCGAACTCAGGACCTTTGCAAAGGTCCCGAGTTCGAGTCTCGGTCCGGCACACAGTTTTAATCTGTCAGGAAGTTTCATATCAGCGCACACTCCGCTGCAGAGTGGAAATCTCATTCCTGTTGTGATGATGTATATTGCAACAGAAACACGACCAGTTGTTAAAATGCCATCGGTGCTGAATAAATATCATTTAATCCATCCCCTCGACATTATTTGCTCCCTCCATGATAAAGAATATGTGAAAGTCAGTATCTTAGTCGAATCCTTGGTCGTGAAAGCAAATAAAAGCAATAAAAGCTATATACTGGCTATTAGGCCTGTATAGGTGCCTTGTGTAATGGTTAAAAAATATTGCGTTATGCGTTGCGTTCAAATGTTTACCAGTTGGTTAAAAGCTTCCGCTAGAAATTATTAATACCAGGCAATAACTCTGAGGGCCAGTAATTTCGTGGACCACACGAATTTAAGAAACCATTTTCTACAGACGGTAGCTTGCAGAAGAGGTAAGACATGACAAAGGACTGTAATCTTCCTACTTAGGTAGAGTTATACCACCACCAGTAGTGGAAGATTACGTTGCAACATGACAGCATGATACCAGTTCTATACGATCTGTCGCACTCCTAAGCAGTCAGGAAGCTTTTTTAACAAGTTGACTAATAATCTGTCTGTAGAGCTTATTTTTGTACCAAGCCTTCTAGACATTATACCCTTCTGCGAGCTTTATTCAGTGCATGTCTGCTAAATCCTGCAACGAGCAGCTGCAAAGAAGACGACGATGTGTTCGTTTCTTTGACGTGATCTGTATCACACAATCTGATGAAATTTCACGAACGCTTCGTCGCCCAATAACTTGGTTTCCGGAGAGGCTTAAATGCCCTCCGCGACAAACCTGAAACCGCTGGAACAGACGTCAGCAGGGAGACGCGAGGCCCAGGCAGGTAACCCGACACGCCGACTTCAGCGCGGCTGTCGGGGACAACAGCGTCGCGGCCAGTAATTGGACGAGCGCTGAGGCGGACGGAGACGTCACAGGCGGACGCAGCTGATCCCCGGCCTGTGATTGGCCAGGTGGATCTGAGCTGCCGCTCGCTGCCTCCAGTCCGAGGCGCTTCTCTGCTGAGCCGGCTGACCTGCCGCCGCTGGGAAAATTGCGTTTTAATTTAATTCCATTCTTCATCACGGCGTGAAGAGCTCATCTCAGAAGGAAGAAACTAGGGTGAGTTCCCGAGCAAAGCCAGCTTCGAGACTTGCAAGGTTTTATTTACTGGGTTCCCACTTCTTCACCTTTTATCGGTTATGTGCTTCAGTAACATTTATATCTGTTCTGAAAAGATCTCAGCTTAAGTTGTCTGTCACTGTTTATACGAGGGCAGTTCAATAAGTAATGCAACACATTTTTTTTCTGAAACAGGGGTTGTCTTATTCAGCATTGAAATACACCAGGTTATTCCCCAATCTTTTAGTTACACAATACTATTTTTCAACGTAATCTCCATTCAATGCTACGGCCTTACGCCACCTTGAAATGAGGGCCTGTATGCCTGCACGGTACCATTCCACTGGTCGATGTCGGAGCCAACGTCGTACTGCATCAATAACTTCTACATCATCCGCGTAGTGCCTCCCACGGATTGCGTCCTTCATTGGGCCAAACATACGGAAATCCGACAGTGCGAGATCGGGACTGTAGGGTGCATGAGGAAGAACAGTCCACTGAAGTTTTGTGAGCTCCTCTCGGGTGCGAAGACTTGTGTGAGGTCTTGCGTTGTCATGAAGAAGGAGAAGTTCGTTCAGATTTTTGTGCCTACGAACACGCTGAAGTCGTTTCTTCAATTTCTGAAGAGTAGCACAATACACTTCAGAGTTGATCGTTTGACCATGGGGAAGGACATCGAACAGAATAACCCCTTCAGCGTCCCAGAAGACTGTAACCATGACTTTACCGGCTGAGGGTATGGCTTTAAACTTTTTCTTGGTAGGAGAGTGGATGTGGCGCCACTCCATTGATTGCCGTTTTGTTTCAGGTTCGAAGTGATGAACCCATGTTTCATCGCCTGTAACAATCTTTGACAAGAAATTGTCACCCTCAGCCACATGACAAGCAAGCAATTCCGCACAGATGGTTCTCCTTTGCTCTTTATGGTGTTCGGTTAGACAACGAAGGACCCAGCGGGAACAAACCTTTGAATATCCCAACTGGTGAACAATTGTGACAGCACTACCAACAGAGATGTCAAGTTGATCACTGAGTTGTTTGATGGTGATCCGTCGATCATCTCGAACGAGTGTGTTCGCACGCTCCGCCATTGCAGGAGTCACAGCTGTGCACGGCCGGCCCGCACGCGGGAGATCAGACAGTCTTGCTTGACCTTGCGGCGATGATGACACACGCTTTGCCCGACGACTCACCGTGCTTTTGTCCACGGCCAGATCACCGTAGACATTCTGCAAGCGCCTATGAATATCTGAGATGCCCTGGTTTTCCGCCAAAAGAAACTCGATCACTGCCCGTTGTTTGCAACGCACATCCGTTACAGACGCCATTTTAACAGCTCCGTACAGCGCTGCCACCTGTCGGAAGTCAATGAAACTATACGAGACGAAGCGGGAATGTTTGAAAATATTCCACAAGAAATTTCCGGTTTTTTCAACCAAAATTGGCCGAGAAAAAAATGTGTTGCATTACTTATTGAACTGCCCTCGTAGCTTCTGTTAGATCCACCCCCCCCCCCTAAACAGCATTCATTATCATAAATCGTGAAAAAATTACAAAAAGCAATAGTAAACAGGCATTGGCCTATAGGTTAGCGTCGCTGCCTGTGTCTCGGTTTTGATTTCCCATCCGGTCAGAAATTTTCCACATTCGGGGAGCGGCATCTAATAAGATATCTCAGCTTCATGTACTCACAAGAAACCGAAGTGGCCTCTCTTACGAAGGGCGTTACATACTGAATTGCACTTCAATCTGTCAATCATTTTGCACCGTTCGATCCAACATTACAGTTGTAAGTAAGTAGTACCTTCGTCTTGCCGTAGGTGGTAGCACAATTACTACAAGTGTAGTCCCTGAATAGTACAGTGCATTTTTGTTGTCATTACTGGGTGGCCAACATGGAGTGCGATCACTAGGGACACCGCTGGACGACGTGGCTACAGTGGAAGGAAGCTGTAAACTCTGCGGACGTTCACAGTGGCTGGTGAGTGCGCGCCGTTACGAAAAGCGCAATTTCAACACGACAACGCTAGTCCCCATCCGAATCGGAAGGCGACAGCTGTCATTGTTGCGAGGTGATTCACGGATCACAATCAAACACCTCGCTGCTCAACTGGCTGTCGCATCCACATTAGCAACAATTATAATTATTGATATTAATAATAAGTAAATGTTTCAATGTCTTAAAACGGGACAAGTAAGTGCCATATTAAAATTTCAGTCTCGGCCGAAAATGTAAGCAAACAGCATAGTAAAACTGGTCTCCAAAACATTTCATGCACCTTAAGATAGAGTCGTATCCGTAGCAGCAACAATTATAATTATTAATATTAATAATAAGTAAATGCTTTAATGTGTTAAGACGGGACAAGCAAGTGCCATTTTAAAATTTCAGTCTCGGTCGAAAATGTAGGCACACAGCATATACAGCGTGGGCATAGGAAAACTGGTCAGCAAAATATTTCATGCACCTTTAGATAGACAACTCCATTTACATCCTCTCTCCCAGAATGAGGATGATGTACGTTTGGTTGTCTGTCTGAACATATGTACTACCATCGGGACGTAAGTGTCCCACAACAGGTCATCAGAGAACCGAGGGGCATTTGTTGCATGTTATTACCGTATAATAATGTGCCACTGGTAAAGGGAAGCCTGTTAATGGTTTGCAGAATTCTTATAACGGCAAATAGCACCTGTTGGTTGTCCTATCTCAGGTTTCATTGTTAGACCTCGTCGCCGTATGGGTAGCATCGCTTTAGTTCACACCTGGAGATGGGCAACCCAGTTCTCAGATTTTCACAGCGGGCTTTCGTAGCACCTTCCAAAACACATCGTGTCAACGAGTTACACGCTCATATTGACGTTGAAAACTATACACGTTATCGGAAACGTTTGAAAAAAAAATTAATTATAGTGAGGAATATCAGATTGTTTGGAATGTTCAACACTATGAACATCTTGCACGCCTGAACACAAAGGTGATATATTCTTTGACTACCAGATACCGTATCATTGGGTAGAGTTCGGGCAAGCGAAGGAAGTAATAGTTGAGTTACAGCTGACAGCGGTAGGAATCGAATTTTGCACCTGAGAGGAAGAGAGGGTGTTATCTCATGGTTCAGGAAGGAGCTTGATATACAGGGAGATTCACGAAGATATGCAAATATTTTAATACGTAATTCTACAAGTAAAACTAAAAAAAGAAGTTCATGCAGACATAGGTCCGCAAATATTTAGTTAAGGAGTTACGGCTAATAAGAGATTTTGCCTGAAATTTAGCAGCTCCGATAATATGAAGCCAGCGCAAAGCTGTACCAGGTTAAAGTGAAGCACAATTTCCATTTATTTTGTTGTTACTGATCTGGTGAATCTAACGAAACATGTCCCAAACATGTATCTTCAGTAGTTTTCCAGAACATCTAAGGAATCAAACACTATTATACGACTAACTTTGTTTACTTTCTATTAAGGATGTAGAAACGTTTATGTCATTGATGCCAACCATTAGTGAGTTGTCTCAGTTGTTTCCTAATCTGAAAAGGGTTAGTTTTCTGTATTGTGAAACTATGTGTACACTGCACACCTCCCTTTCCTTGAGTTTTTTTTCCGGTTTAACATGAATTCATGTGTGCTGCAGTAATTATAAAAGCAATTTATCTGTCACATTCATACAGTTCCGGTTAACGTTATTACCATGATTTTTTTTTTCAAAATTAAATCGTGTACAGCTTCTGTTCAAAACTTTGTGCAGTTTTCTGGAAGTTAAGAAACAAATTTTGCGAAGTAGTTAATAAATTACAAATTTTACGAAATTACTTCTTTGGTTTCTTTGCTTTCTCTAGATATTCTGGGAAACTACTGGAGATACACCTCTGGGACACTTTTTTTAGATTCACCAGATAAATAACAAGAAAATAAATGGAAATCGTGATTTACTTCAACCTCGTACAGTTTTTCGATGGCTTCATATTAGCAAAGTTACTAAATTTCAGGCAAACCTACGACTACATGAACTTTTTTCTGAAGTTTTACTTCCAGAATAACACATTAAAATATGGCATATCTTCGTGAATCACCCTGCATATTTACTTGAAGCTTATCCCAATTGGCAGATGAAATGTAATTTGGTAGGAAGTGCACTACCACGCATTTCATTATTGCGTCGACAATGAATCATATTTCCAGAAAGAGAACAAAGTTTCAATTTACGTCAACAATATAAAACAAAATAAGAGAAGAATGCAGACTGCCGCACGGTGATTCTTTTCGGATTCACCTGTTTGCAGTGCTGACAGAGCAGAGCGAAGTCATCCGTTGCAAAGGTAAGAAACAATTGTAGTGCCTAAATTATCATTTTGAGCGACAATTAAGATCAGTTTTCATTTGCAAAATTCCATGTAAATTCAGCAGAGGTGTTTTCTAGCGGGCCAGAAGTTTTCCTTGCATAATAATTAGTCACCGTGTGTCATTTTTCCATGATTAAGTCGTTTAGAGTACTGTTGTGACCATTACTTGATATACAATGAAATTTAGATACAGTCATATGCGTATCAGATTAATCAAAATCACATAATGAGAAAATTGGTACAGATCTACTTGTGTTCAAAAGTAGGATGGCAAAGGTGATTCTAGGTCAGACATTGTAATCGGAATTTAAAAGCACTTGCTTTCACATTGCTTTGGCTGTCACTAAGTTAAAGCATACAACTTTCAACGTTTACAGTATCACAAGCGGCCGGCCGATGTGGCCGAGCAGTTCTAGGCGCTTCAGTCTGAATCCACGCGACCGCTACGGTCGCAGGTTCAAATCCTGCCTCGGGCATGGATCTGTGTAATGTCCTTAGGTCAGTTAGATTTAAGTAGTTATAAGTTCTATGAGACTGATGTCCTCACATGTTAAATCCCATAGGGCTCAGAGTCATTTGAACCATTTTTTGAAGTATCACAAACGAAGCCCATAATGTGTACTTCTGATAAAAACTTGGAGACACACTGTATATACAGGGTGGTCGGAAATTCCAGTTGCAAACTTCTAGGACATGCAGAGGATAGTGAGTAGACAATATTTTGATTTGAAAACTGCGTTCGGTAACACTGGAAAACATGTTGGTAATGCGGCCACTTTTACAAGTAATTGATTAGGTGTGATCCAGTACATCACTAGTACAATTCCACTCATTAATAGAAAAAGAAATGGCATCTCTTTAAAGAGAAACCGTCTTCTATGGAGTACATACTCTTGATGAAAGCTAGCTCAGGTGTGCTAGTAACAAGGATCCCACACTAAATGCGCCAAGAAAATCGAATACTCTTTTGGCATTAATGGGGCCTGAGCATAGTGTTAATGTGCCGCCGAAAATAGCCGTGGGATTGAATAAAGACATTCTCAAACGGTTCAGATGGCTCTGAGCACTGGGGGACTTAACATCTGAGCTCGTCAGTCCCCTAGAACTTAGAACTACTTAACCCTAACTAACCTGCGACCGTAGCAAAGACATTCTCAATATACAGCTATGGCGGTACTTTTTCCCATGTATATAAGCAGTTGAAATTCCTCGTCTTCCAGTAAGATCGGCACTCATAAATTGGACAGTCAATTGCTTTCCTGACAAAGACATGTTATAACGGTACTTTGCGGGCAGGCGTGTCAATTAGCTTCATATTAATTAAAATAGAGGAGAAATAGACTTTATTTTGGACGAATTAAAAAGGAGAAAGTAATACGAAACTTTAATAAATGCACAGTATTTCTAAGATGCAATATAATGAAAAATAATAAAAAGCAAAGTAGCAAAGACCAAGCTGGACAGAAAGATATAGGGCCGCGTTTGTTTTTTAATACATACAAAAGAACATGTAACACATTATTGAGCTCTCTACCTTCAGTTATCGCGATCGGGCTAGTCGATGAAAAAGTGGTATGCGACTGCGAAATTCGTCAAGGAGATTATTTAAAGCCTCTTCAAGCATGTTTAAAATACATTACGTGTGACGAAGTGATCAGAGACGTTTATTGTCGAGTGAAGTGACAATGATTCCGACAACATAATTCGAACTTTGTGTTAGCTGGGAAAAATACTCTTGGGAAACTATTATGGTGGTGGAACCCACGAAAGTTGTACGCAACGGAAAGCTATAGTTTACGTAATTCTGCATTGTATGAAATTGTGAAACGCGTTTGCGCGGAACATTAAGAGAATCTTATCCTTGGACGGTTGCGGGGGTAATTGATACAAACAACGAGCCAGCATAAAAATAGTTCGCTTATTAACTACCAGATATTAATTAACGGGGACCTAAAATACTAAATAAGAAGGATAGGATCATCACCTCCAATCCCGATTCAAATTTCATATTTAATTAGTGAAAAGAGAAGTGTTAAATAAACAAACAACATTTAAATTTTATCAACGATATTTGCTTCATTACGTAGTCTTGACTACATGATGAACAATATCTGTGGAAGTTGTATGCAACGTAACATCATAATATTTAGAAAACCAATATTTTGGGACACCAAAAATGTAAATGCATGAAATTATTCTTACAGCGGATGTATAATGTGTGAGTGCGACGAAAATGAACGTCCATTACGTACTTGCATGTTTATCTGCGAAAATGGTTCAAATGGTTCAAATGGCTCTGAGCACTAAACATCTGAGGTCATCATTCCCCTACATCTTAGAACTACTTAAACCTAACTAACCTAAGGACATCACACACATCTATGCCCCAGGCAGAATTCGAACCTGCGATCGTAGCGGTCACGCGGTTCCAGACTGAAGCGCCTTGAACCGCACGGCCACACCGGCCGGCGCGAAAATGGTCCTTGTCGGTACTTCAGCATAGAGTTCGAATAGAATCGCTGGAACATTGCAAACCATTCAGATTAATCGAACATCTAAATATGCATAATGCTGGTATCACCAGGATGTGTTCTTTCACCTCACCCCCGTGGCAGTAATTGAATTAAGAGTCAGCCGGCAATAACATTTAAATCAATTGACGACCATTGAGCTAACGTCACGAATTTTCAAACGTCCACTGCCATGTATGAAGGCGAGTGACCCCACGAGTGCTAACGTCGATCCAGGAGTGTCGTCGTGATCGTATTGAATGACATTGAGCGGTCACAGTGTGTAAATGAACAACACCCCGCTTTTCGTGGATTGTTAACAACAGATCATACAACGAATCCATCGAGAAAGGCTTTCCGTCTGTAGAGCATCTGGAGGTTAGAGCGTGGTGCAAGGCCCGCCGCACCTGTTAATGTCCGGACTAGCTGCTATTAGCCAGACCTAGGATCGGCCGCCGGCACTGCAGCGAGCAGGCCGCTAACAGATATTAATGGCGCCAGGCTGCAGTATTTATAGCGGCGGCAGCCGTGCCTGCCCTTCCTAGCGCTTCCTGGCCCTTGCTAGACCTGGCCGGACTCATTTCCTGCGAATTAATTCGGCCGCCCAAGTTGGCGGTGCGCGCGCTACGGCGAGGCTAATTATATTACCACCCGTATCCGGCTTCCCGTG
The DNA here is from genome assembly GCF_023864275.1 of Schistocerca cancellata. Classification (NCBI taxonomy): domain Eukaryota; kingdom Metazoa; phylum Arthropoda; class Insecta; order Orthoptera; family Acrididae; genus Schistocerca; species Schistocerca cancellata. Next base: position 167,316,097 of record NC_064635.1, read on the forward strand.
TCCAACTTCCGCGTCGCCCCTGGCCTCTGGAATGCTAACCACACTGCGGCAAAAACTGCTCCCCGTCTGAGCACCCAAAAGGCTGCTGCTGCTGATCTAAGGAGAGAAATCGCTCAGCTCCTAAATAAATTCGTGCAATAAACAGATCAGACATACACAGAGCAGTAAAACATCTCAGGAAAAGTCACTGGGATTCAGCTCACGTGGGGATTTCTCGTAACACGCTCATGATTCACTGCCACGCCATTTGGAGCGCCGCAAGTTGTGGCGTTGCTCTTGGCGGGGCAAAAAGAAAAAGAATTGTTATTTTATTTTATATATTTTTTTTAATGTCGAAAAAGTGAATATTTTGGTGTGTCACTTGACAACAAAATCAGGGAATGAGTACACTATTATAATAATATACGTTGAGCCTTAAATACCTGAATAAGAGCAGCGTGTTGATATATTTGAGATCGTTCGGAAGAAACATTATCATTTCTGCACATTTTTATGGTCGCGATGTAGTCATACCCGGTGTGGTGTCACCGCCAGACACCACACTTGCTAGGTGGTAGCCTTTAAATCGGCCGCGGTCCGTTAGTATACGTCGGACCCGCGTGTCGCCACTATCAGTGACTGCAGACCGAGCGCCGCCACACGGCAGGTCTAGAGACATTTCCTAGCACTCGCCCCAGTTGTACAGCCGACTTTGCTAGCGATGGTTCACTGACAAATTACGCTCTCATTTGCCGAGACGATAGTTAGCATAGCCTTCAGCTACGTCATTTGCTACGACCTAGCAAGGCGCCATTACTAGTTACTATTGATGCTGTAAAACGTGTACCGTCAAGAGCGATGTTCACCAATTATGGATTAAAGTTAAGTATTCCAGCAGCTACGTACGTTTTTGGCTATTCTCATTTCCGTGTCCTGTTCCAGATCTCACGCCAGCCTGCGTGAGCTTAAACGCGTGCCTTTCGGCTTCCTCATAGTGGATTGGCTGTCTTGCCAATCCACAACACCCGGAACAACACTAAGGGACCAGAAGCTTTATAGACTTTAAAATAAATGCAACACTACACAGTTAAAAAAAGAGTTAATTCAGAAATAATAGGAAAACGATAATGTTCCTGCTGCCTCATGCTGCATTCGGTCCATCAGCGTGATCGTAATTTCTGGTGATGAACTAACACTAATTATCATTCAAGTAAATAAGGAGATGGAAATCATCAAGGTTAATTTACTAAAATAAGCACACTTATCTTTAACACACGTTTTTAATGCTACGTACCTTTTCATATTAAATTACAATAGATGACCATTGTGGTTAAGTACTTGATACATAACAGTCAAAATGTCCTCTTCATGCGGTCTGTTCGTAATCAGTTACAAGAAACTACATGTTTTCTGATTGGAGGAAATAACAATTAGCATATTCACTCAATATTTTCACATGAAATATAAAATACCGTTGCGGAACGCAGCAAGTCCGCGTCCGCCTTTCATGGAATACCAACAGTAAAAGGTGCGCCCAATGCCTCGTTTCTCTTGAAACAACAGACTTCTTCCGGAATGAGATTTTCACTCTGCAGCGGAGTGTGCACTGATATGAAACTTCCTGGCAGGTTAGTTCTGCAAGGTTCGCAGGAGAGCTTCTGTAAAGTTTGGAAGGTAGGAGACGAGATACTGGCAGAAGTACAGCTGTGAGGACCGGGCGTGAGTCGTGCTTCGGTAGCTCAGATGGTAGAGCACTTGCCCGCGAAAGGCAAAGGTCCCGAGTTCGAGTCTCGGCCGGGCACACAGTTTTAATCTGCCAGGAAGATTCAACAGACTCCTTTTGTATATCATTAATCGATACATGTACATAGAGATTTACAGGCACCGCGCAAGAACGGCAAAGATAAAGCAATAATAGATTCTGTCGCTCCTATGCGATGGTTCATTTCTTTGTTCGATAACTTTAGGCCATCAGGCGTTTACTATTGAACGCATATTAATTTTCTTTAGGCGAAAATTACTAATATTACAAAGTTTATCAGTACATCATCTAGCTTTCTTATTGCCTGATTTTTAGTCTTCCAGTGTTTTTGTTTCATAGTTAACGAAAGCTGATTGCGACTTCTCGTGTGTATTACACTCTGCGAACTGCCTTGCAAATAAGTTACTAGTATTCTGATTGCGTTTCTCGCGCATCCGTAATACTAGATGTGGTACACAATTCCAAATTTGTTTCTGTTTCATATAAAATACAAGCTGCTTTCGTTGCATGCTGTTCTGCAGACTTAACAGTGTCTGGTATTGCTTACCAATCTGAGTGTGAACTTCTCGATTTAAATGCATTGTAAGTACACAATTCGTATTCTACCCTTTTTTTCGTTTACATCCCTTTTCCGTTCGTCCTCGCATTTAATGGAATATGGGTCAGTAGGCCCTATTCTTTGTAGAGTTGGTGACTAGGGCGTTCTTTCCTACAAATCATAAAAATACGATCGTAGTTACGTAAATATTTTCATACGTTATTAGCAGGTACTACAAACATTACATTTTAGCAGAAATCTATAAATATTTTGTGGCCTTCATTAAAAGCGTGTGTATGAAAAACAGATGATAACAAAAATAACATAAAATACTAGCAATTTCCTTACATAGCATTTAAATAGAACAGTCCATACACGGGTTAGTAGGCAGTTACAAACAGACATGTGTCCAAGGAACACAATGAGACGAAACCAGTTCCTGTTTCAAACGAAACAATAATAAATATAGAATTATTTCCCCAAACAATATTACGGATGACAGCAAAAACTGAGGAGAGTACGAGCAACGCTTTTACGTTGCAATTCAAACAGTGCAATGCCGACAAAATGCTGGTAATTAGGATCATGACAATAATCAGGATCGTGACAACAGTCGCACAGTCGAAATTACAATATTGGGTTTTACAAAGAAATACTCTTCATCGTGAGACTACCAGACTCAGCCACAAAGTACAACATGAAAAATAGTATCCTCTAGTATAAGTACTTAGAGAAACAAACATTCGAATTTCCGAGCCATATCTCTCGTACTCAAAGTTCACTGCCACGCCACTTGGAGCGCTGCTGTCGTCCTCTGTTTCCGTGTTGTAACGCGGGCTTTGCACTTCTGATATATTGGTGTTCTGTGGAGAAAACGCTCTGCTGTGCGGTTAAAAATCGTAAAATACGCAAGTAATAACTTCAGACTTTTTTTAAAATGTCCCTACTATTCTTGACATTGACATCCGGAAGGCGCACAACCGCACCGATCTTCTTCAGTGCGGACGTAATTGTTGTGAATTACTGATACAACATCCGTGATGGATTTCGGAACAGACATTCCATCTAACATGCATTTGTATACTGTGGACCGTCATAAGCAGACAACAGAAAAACATAATATTTGTCTTAAAAACGTACAGTTATAACACGAAGAACATAACGCAATGACGACATGAGACCACACATCGTTAAACTTTATGCTATTGTAGTTGATGTTCTTGTCGTGGTCTTCAGTCCGAGGTTTAATCTGATGCATGCATCCCTTCATCTTCTAAAAAATTTACCGCGCCTACTTACCTCAACTACCAAACTCACCATTCCTTGATGTCTCACATACGCCCTATCAAAGTGTCCCCGCTTTTAATCAAGTTATACTATAACTTATTCTCCCCACCCTATCTACTTTTCAGAATTCTTCCGCAGCTCCATAAGTTATTCGATCTATCTATCTACTTTTCAGCACTCTTCCGCAGCACAATACTATTCTCTTCTTGTCTGAAGTGCCTATCATCTATGTTACAATTTCGCGCAAGGCAACACTCTGAAAAGACTTGCTGGCTCTTCTGCTCATATTCGATGTTAACAAATTTCTCTTTTGTAGAAATATTTTTCTTGCTCTTTCCGGTCTGCGTTTTATAATGTCCCTGTTTCACCCGCGTCAGTTATTTATCTTCGCAAATAACTAGGCTCATCCGTTACTTTGAATGTCTCATTTTCTAATCTAATTCCCTCTCCATCGCTTGGTTTAATTCACCTACATACCATTATCATGGTTTATTTTTATTTAAGTTCGGTTTATGCTCTCTTTTCAAGACATTATAGGTTCCGTTCAAGAGACCCAGTTTTCTTTCCAAAAATATGCTTGGTTTCCTTTACAGGAAGCTCATTGTGCCACCTGAATAACATCAGGGTAGGCTACCACCCCATCTCACTCTATTCCAAACTAAATGTCCTTCAACTGGAATAACTGCAGTTTTCTTCTGCACAAGTTGTACATACTTTTTCGCTTCTTGTATTCTATCCCTGCTAACTTGGAAATTTCAAAAAGTAAATATTGTCAAAATGTTCCTCTAAATCTGGAATTTACGTTACTTACGACGTGCTTCATCATAGCAAGTGCGAAAGTATTTTTGGCTGTTTATTCCAGTGAGACTATGTTCATAAATGTTCGCGCTGCGTCGAAATATTAATTTACGTTAGTGTAAACCATTATGTGTGATGTATACTTGAGTAAGCTTAATGATATATATACTTAGTTGCTCTAGCAATATATTTTTGTGTGATAATTGAAGCAGAAGAAGGGGCACATTCACTTCCCAATTTTGGATGAAGCCAAAACTCTTCAAGCTCTCGAGTAATACTGCAGTTAAGAATTCAAGCATACTTACGTCATGACACATGTCATGTCATTCAATGTTTAATGACATATCTGTTACTATTCAGATTATCTTTAGGGTATTTGTGTATGGGGTGACCAGTAACCATCTTTTGCACCACTGTATAAACATTCCCTGTCTCTCAAACAGTAATAGAAAGTAATGATTTTTTACCTGTCGTAGAGCAACATGTACTATGCATGCGACATATAAGTATTGATATCATGGACAGAATTTTATTGTGGAACGCATATAATGCTCCACATTAACGTAAATTAATCATTCTGGAGATGGACAGTAGCATTTCGGTACATATTTTGCACACCTAGGAAAAAGTCTTATCGCATCTCACATGAGTCTGTAATCATTAAGTGGTATGCAAGTAAAAGACAGCTGACGATCGCATCTTCCAGGAGACACGCTGCGCGTTGGTAGTAACTAAAGGACAATATCATGATTGAAGCTAACCAATTATTTTATAAACGTCATAAATGACAAAAATGAATTAGATGTATAATAAACAAAATACATGTAATGACTAAAATGGTTAATCTGTCCTTCGTTTCAATTTTCCGAGGACTGTTTTCCGAGTTTGGCTTCTCTTATCCTCCAGAGCACCACTCGCAGAGTTTTTCTGAGCGGCCATCCAGATTCCTGCAGAAGCGTCCGCGGTGACTCCATCGTTCTCTGGAGCAACGCAGGCGGCAGTGTTGAGTTCTGGGAACGGGTGCGGCGGTTGGGTGGGTGGGGGGAGGGGAGGGGGAGGGAGGACGACTTCACAGCATTCAGCGTGTGACCAGCGGTGTATCGTGTAGTTCTATTTGATCCATGCCATATATTTTACACTCCTGGAAATGGAAAAAAGAACACATTGACACCGGTGTGTCAGACCCACCATACTTGCTCCGGTCACTGCGAGAGGGCTGTACAAGCAATGATCACACGCACGGCACAGCGGACACACCAGGAACCGCGGTGTTGGCCGTCGAATGGCGCTAGCTGCGCAGCATTTGTGCACCGCCGCCGTCAGTGTCAGCCAGTTTGCCGTGGCATACGGAGCTCCATCGCAGTCTTTAACACTGGTAGCATGCCGCGACAGCGTGGACGTGAACCGTATGTCCAGTTGACGGACTTTGAGAGAGGGCGTATAGTGGGCATGCGGGAGGCCGGGTGGACGTACCAACGAATTGCTCAACACGTGGGGCGTGAGGTCTCCACAGTACATCGATGTTGTCGCCAGTGGTCGGCGGAAGGTGCACGTGCCCGTCGACCTGGGACCGGACCGCAGCGACGCACGGATGCACGCCGAGACCGTAGGATCCTACGCAGTGCCGTAGGGGACCGCACCGCCACTTCCCAGCAAATTAGGGACACAGTTGCTCCTGGGGTATCGGCGAGGACCATTCGCAACCGTCTCCATGAAGCTGGGCTACGGTCCCGCACACCGTTAGGCCGTCTTCCGCTCACGCCCCAACATCGTGCAGCCCGCCTCCAGTGGCGTCGCGACAGGCGTGAATGGAGGGACGAATGGAGACGTGTCGTCTTCAGCGATGAGAGTCGCTTCTGCCTTGGTGCCAATGATGGTCGTATGCGTGTTTGGCGCCGTGCAGGTGAGCGCCACAATCAGGACTGCATACGACCGAGGCACACAGGGCCAACACCCGGCATCATGGTGTGGGGAGCGATCTCCTACACTGGCCGTACACCACTGGTGATCGTCGAGGGGACACTGAATAGTGCACGGTACATCCAAACCGTCATCGAACCCATCGTTCTACCATTCCTAGACCGGCAAGGGAACTTGCTGTTCCAACAGGACAATGCACGTCCGCATGTATCCCGTGCCACCCAACGTGCTCTAGAAGGTGTAAGTCAACTACCCTGGCCAGCAAGATCTCCGGATCTGTCCCCCATTGAGCATGTTTGGGACTGGATGAAGCGTCGTCTCACGCGGTCTGCACGTCCAGCACGAACGCTGGTCCAACTGAGGCGCCAGGTGGAAATGGCATGGCAAGCCGTTCCACAGGACTACATCCAGCATCTCTACGATCGTCTCCATGGGAGAATAGCAGCCTGCATTGCTGCGAAAGGTGGATATACACTGTACTAGTGCCGACATTGTTCATGCTCTGTTGCCTGTGTCTATGTGCCTGTGGTTCTGTCAGTGTGATCATGTGATGTATCTGACCCCAGGAATGTGTCAATAAAGTTTCCCCTTCCTGGGACAATGAATTCACGGTGTTCTTATTTCAATTTCCAGGAGTGTAATATGTTTAATTCCGGGGGTTGCGGGTTTTTTAATTCTCTGTTTCTCCCGCGGATTTTGACGATCATAGTCTTCTTTCCTTCTATATTCTACCGACACCGTTAGCTGTGTTTTATTTTTCATGACGTTCATTCTGCAATGTTTTGTGCTCAAAGATTTTATCCTATCATACGAGGATTGTCATGTGCGGTCCGTGCTCGTCTTTTGACTTTGTTTTGGAAATGTGTTGGTGATCATGCATGCTTCGGATCGGATGTGCATCTGTCGTTTCATCCAAGGTCTCACCGACAACTCAGATGTTCTTACGTGCACTTGTAATTCGTGACACGTGAAATATTAATTTCTGTAAGTACATCGCTTTACTGTCTACTTTGTTCGGTAGGTTACGTTCACTGCTAGTGCTTTTACTTATGTTGTTTGATTCTATATGCAGATATGACCTCAACCTAAAGATACACCCCCACGGTATGAAACTAACCGTCATTTAGTAAAACACAATAAACAGCTACTGCGGGTTTAGACTTTCACTCAGTTCTAATAAGAGTATTTTGCCATCTCTGATTTTAAACTGTTAGATTGTCCTTTACATTAATTACAGTTTCAGTTTTCATGTTGGGTTGTACACTGAAAACGTCGATGCACCAGACCAAGCTTATACTGAACGCTGAACATAACTGAATTTACAGAAAATTAATGATGTATTTTAAGACACTTAGCCGATTCAACACTACATCTACATCTACATCTACATCCATACTCCTCAAGCCACCTAACGGTGTGTGGCGGAGGGTACCTTGAGTACCTCTATCGGTTCTCCCTTCTATTCCAGTCTCGTATTGTTCGTGGAAAGAAGGATTGTCGATATGCTTCTGTGTGGGCTCTAATCTCTCTGATTTTATCCTCATGGTCTCTTCGCGAGATAACCGTAGGAGGGAGCAACATACTGCTTGACTCTTCGGTGAAGGTATGTTCCCGAAACTTTGACAAAAGCCCGTGCAGAGCAACTGAGCGTCTGTCCTGCACAGTCTTCCACTGGAGTTTATCTATCAATAACGTAACGCTTTCGCGATTACTAAATGATCCTGTAACGAAGCGCGCTGCTCTCCGTTGGATCTTCTCTATATCTTCTATCAACCCTATCTGGTACGGATCCCACACTGCTGAGCAGTATTCAAGCAGTGGGCGAACAAGCGTACTGTAACCTACTTCCTTTGTTTTCGGATTGCATTTCCTTAGGATTCTTCCAATGAATCTCAGTCTGGCATCTGCTTTACCGATGATCAACATTATATGATCATCCCATTTTAAATCACTCCTAATACGTACTCCCAGATAATTTATGGTATTAACTGCTTCCAGTTGCTGACCTGCAATTTTGTAGCTAAATGATAAAGAATCTATCTTTCTGTGTATTCGCAGCACATTACGCTTGTCTACATTGAGATTCAATTGCCATTACTTGCACCGTGCGTCAATTCGCTGCAGATCCTCCTGCATTTCAGTACAATTTTCCATTGTTACAACCTCTCGATACACCACAGCATCATCTGCAAAAAGCCTCGGTGAACTTCCGATGTCATCCACCAGGTCATTTATGTATATTGTGAATAGCAACGGTCCTATGACACTCCCCTGCGGCACACCTGAAATCACTCTTACTTCGGAAGACTTCTCTGCATTGAGAATGATATGCTGCGTCCTGTTATCTAGGAACTCCTCAATCCAATCACACAATTGAACTGATAGTCCATATGCTCTTACTTTGTTCATTAAACGACTGTGGGGAACTGTATCGAACGCCTTGCGGAAGTCAAGAAACACGGCATCTACCTGTGAACCCGTGTCTATGGCCCTCTGAGTCTCGTAGACGAATAGCGCGAGCTGGGTTTCACATGACCGTCTTTTTCGAAACCCATGCTGATTCCAACAGAGTAGATTTCTAGTCTTCATAAAAGTCATTATACTCGAACAAAATACGTGTTCCAAAACTCTACAACTGATCGACGTTAGAGATATAGGTCTATAGTTCTGCACATCTGTTCGACGTCACTTCTTGAAAACGGGGATGACCTGTGCCCTTTTCCAATCCTTTGGAACGCTACGCTCTTCTAGAGACCTACGGTACACCGCTGCAAGAAGGGGGGCAAGTTCCTTCGCGTACTCTGTGTGAAATCGAACTGGTATCCCATCAGGTCCAGAGGCCTTTTCTCTTTTGAGCGATTTTAATTGTTTCTCTATCCCTATGTCGTCTATTTCGATATCTACCATTTTGTCATCTGTGCGACAATCTAGAGAAGGAACTACAGTGCAGTCTTCCTCTGTGAAACAACTTTGGAAAAAGACATTTAGTATTTCGGCCTTTAGTATGTCATCCTCTGTTTCAGTACCATTTTGGTCACAGAGTGTCTGGACATTTTGTTTTGATCCACCTACCACTTTGACATAAGACCAAAATTTCTTAGGATTTTCTGCCAAGTCAGTACATAGAACTTTACTTTCGAATTCATTGAACGCCTCTCGCATAGCCCTCCTCACACTACATTTCGCTTCGCGTAATTTTTGTTTGTCTGCAAGGCTTTGGCTATGTTTATGTTTGCTGTGAAGTTTTTCCATCTCTTACGATCTTGCTTGGCACATACTCATCTAACGCATAATGCACGATGGTTTTGAACTTTGTCCACTGATCCTCAACACTATCTGTACTTGAGACAAAACTTTTGTGTTCAGCCAAGAGGTACTCTGAAATCTGCTTTTTGTCACTTTTTCTAAACAGAAAAATCTTCCTACCCTTTTTAATATTTCTATTTACGGCTGAAATCATCGATGCCGTAACCGCTTTATGATCGCTGATTCCCTGTTCTGCGTTAACTTTTTCAAATAGTTCGGGTCTCTTTGTCACCAGAAGGTCTAATATGTTATCGCCACGAGTCGGTTCTCTGTTTAACTGCTCAAGGTAGTTTTCAGATAAAGCACTTTAAAAAAAATTCACTGGATTCTTTGTCCCTGCCACCCGTTATGACGTTTGAGTCTCCCAGTCTATATCCGGCAAATTAAAATCTCCACCCAGAACTATAACATGGTGGAGAAATCTACTCGAAATATTTTCCAAATTATCCTTCAGGTGCTCAGCCACAACAACTGCTGAGCCAGGGGACCTATAGAGACATCCAATTACCATGTCTGAGCCTGCTTTAACCGTGACCTTCACCCAAATCATTTCACATTTCGGATCTCTGTCAATTTCCTTCGATACTATTGCACTTCTTATCGCTATAAACACGCCTCCCCCTTCACTGTCCAGCCTGTCTCTGCGGTATACATTCCAATCTGAGTTTAGGATTTCATTACTGTATACGTCTGGTTTCAGCCAACTTTCTGTCCCTAGTACTATATGGGCGTTGTGACCGTTTATTAATGAGAGCAGTTCTGGGACCTTTCTATAGACGCTCCTGCAGTTTACTATTACCACATTAATATTGTTATTCCCTGTTGCATTTTGCCTACTCCTACCTTGCCGCGTCTCAGGAGGCGTCTTGTCGGGCCTAGGAAGGGAATTCTCTAACCTAAAAAACCCCCATGTGCATTCCACATGTACTGCGCTGCCCTTGTAGCCGCTTCCGGCGTGTAGTGTACTCAACATACGTTACAGAAGTTCTATACCTCTGTGATTTGTGAAGTGGTGTGGGATGAGTTTATGTTAGATATACGCTCTGCTTCAAGACTGCTTGTGCCGCAGTTGTACGTTATTCGACACTTTCTTTGAGTTATCTAGGCTGTACGCCTGGTTGGTTAGGAAGGAGTTGAGCTTTGTGATGTCTGAAGATGGGTGTAATCATGACTTTATTGAATTTGTACAGCACTGGTTGCCAATTATTGAGTTGATGGTATTTGGAAGTGATTATTTATTTGAGTTTATTTTGAGCAGTTTATTCAGTTTTGAGTGTTGATAATTACGTGTCTCTGGCAGTGCTATTTAATCTCTGTCTGGATTTAACTTTTATCAACGTGAACAGTTACGATCTTTAACTTGAGGCCCAGGCTGTTAGATGGTTATCTCTAATAGAGCTGTACTACCTATTAATCCTTATGGTTCAAATGGCTCTGAGCGCTATGGGACTTAACTTCTGAGGTCATCAGTCCCGTAGAACTTAGAACTACTTAAACCTAACTAACCTAAGGACATCACACACATCCATGCCCGAAGCAGGATTCGAACCCGCGACCATAGCGGTCGCGCGGTTCCAGGCTGTAGCGCCTAGAACCGATCGGTCACCCCGGCCGGCTATCCTTATGCCTTAGGGTCCTTCAGTTCACGTTGCACTCCGTCTAGGTCCAGGTTCGGGAAGGTGGGCAATGAACTGGCTACTAACACCGATTATAGTGTTCATTCTGCCGACAGGCTATATCGGCCGATTTGAATAAAAATTACTAAAATTTGTGTCACACTGTTAGTTGAACGAAGAAATCCAACTGCGAAAATGCTGTACCTAGCGACGTAGCGCCTGACGGTGGCCACCCTTGGTGTGCCTCACGCTGTTTCCGTGGCTGTTGCAGCCTTGGAGCAGCTGCGAGCTCTTTGCCACTGTGGCAGAGAACACGGCTGCCACTTGTGCGCATGCGCGAGCCAGCGGCTCATATCCGGCCGCATATTGGCTTGGCCTCCCTCGCTGCCTGTCACAACCTCACTGCGGGGGTGGAGGCGGGCGACCTGGGCCCACACACGCTGAATGAAGAAAAAAAAGCTCCGTGCTGCCGGCCAGCTAGCGTCGGGCATTAAAGGGGACAGCACCACTTGTCTGTTTAATATTTACCTCCCTATCAGCGTGAAGAGCTCATAGGAGCCCGAAAGGAGGGGGAGGAAGGGGGCGGGTAGGGGTAGGCGTGCAGGGCTGTCCACTTGTCCCCTGCTCGAATAAGACGCACGGACTCCTCAGTTATACCTAGAATTTACACAAGTGTAAAAATAAATGTGTCTAAAAGAGGAGTTGTATTACATTCGTTTGATTGTCCGCCACGAGATACTACCACCGGCATTACCAACAACAATCTAAGACGGCAATGTAACGGGTAAAGGTCACATGAGAATTGCTGTACTGCGCATCTCACTGATTCGTACACATAGCGTTTTACACACAGCAACGAGTTCTCATTACTGAGCAGTATTTTGCAAGTCCTCTAAAAAATGGTTCAAATCGCTCTGACCACTATGGGACTCAACTTCTGAGGTCATTAGTCCCCTAGAACTTAGAACTAGTTAAACCTAACTAACCTAAGGACATCACAAACATCCATGCCCGAGGCAGGATTCGAACCTGCGACCGTAGCGGTCTTGCGGTTCCAGACTGCAGCGCCTTTAACCGCACGGCCACTTCGGCCGGCCCGCAAGTCCTCTATATGATAGTGTCGTCAATGCGTTTTATGGGAAAAATCCACTTGCAGCAGTGCCGATCAATTAAAGAAAACTAAATTCCAGAAAAAAATTCCCGCTCTGTAGAGGATTGTGCGCTGATATGAAATTTCCTAGCAGATTAAAACTGGTTCAAATGGTTCAAAAGGCTCTGAGCAGTATGGGACTTAACATCTGTGGTCATCAGTCCCCTAGAACTTAGAACTACTTAAACCTAACTAACCTAAGGACATCACACAAATCCATGCCCGAGGCAGGATTCGAACCTGCGACCGTAGCAGTCGCGCGGTTCCGGACTGAGCGCCTAGAACCGCGAGAACACCGCGGCCGGCTTAAAACTGGTACAGCATTCGCCCACAAAAGGCAAATATCCAAAGTTCGTGTCGCGGTTCTGCAAGCAGTTTTAATCTGCCAGGACATTACAAAAACTAGATTTATGGTCCGTTTCAGGGAATGCGTTTCAGTTGCACACGAGAACAGAACCAGGGGAGCGGTCATCTTCACAGACACCAAACTGGCTCATGTGCGTTATCGGATGCAGCATTCGCCTTGAAAATGTTTGTGGAGACCAGGTTCCCAGTCTCATATTTCATACGTTAGTAGTCATAAAGTAATGAGGAACTTGAAATATAGTGCACATCATATTCTTAGGTTGTAGAAATTCAAGGTGCTAGATAAAGAGAAGCGTCTAGCGTGGTCTACATACACTCCTGGAAATTGAAATAAGAACACCGTGAATTCATTGTCCCAGGAAGGGGAAACTTTATTGACACATTCCTGGGGTCAGATACATCACATGATCACACTGACAGAACCACAGGCACATAGACACAGGCAACAGAGCATGCACAATGTCGGAACTAGTACAGTGTATATCCACCTTTCGCAGCAATGCAGGCTGCTATTCTCTCATGGAGACGATCGTAGAGATGCTGGATGTAGTCCTGTGGAACGGCTTGCCATGTCATTTCCGCCTGGCGCCTCAGTTGGACCAGCGTTCGTGCTGGACGTGCAGACCGCGTGAGACGACGCTTCATCCAGTCCCAAACATGCTCAATGGGGGACAGATCCGGAGATCTTGCTGGCCAGGGTAGTTGACTTACACCTTCTAGAGCACGTTGGGTGGCACGGGATACATGCGGACGTGCATTGTCCTGTTGGAACAGCAAGTTCCCTTGCCGGTCTAGGAATGGTAGAACGATGGGTTCGATGACGGTTTGGATGTACCGTGCACTATTCAGTGTCCCCTCGACGATCACCAGTGGTGTACGGCCAGTGTAGGAGATCGCTCCCCACACCATGATGCCGGGTGTTGGCCCTGTGTGCCTCGGTCGTATGCAGTCCTGATTGTAGCGCTCACCTGCACGGCGCCAAACACGCATACGACCATCATTGGCACCATGGCAGAAGCGACTCTCATCGCTGAAGACGACACGTCTCCATTCGTCCCTCCATTCACGCCTGTCGCGACACCACTGGAGGCGGGCTGCACGATGTTGGGGCGTGAGCGGAAGACGGCCTAACGGTGTGCGGGACCGTAGCCCAGCTTCATGGAGACGGTTGCGAATGGTCCTCGCCGATACCCCAGGAGCAACAGTGTCCCTAATTTGCTGGGAAGTGGCGGTGCGGTCCCCTACGGCACTGCGTAGGATCCTATGGTCTTGGCGTGCATCCGTGCGTCGCTGCGGTCCGGTCCCAGGTCGACGGGCACGTGCACCTTCCGCCGACCAGTGGCGACAACATCGATGTACTGTGGAGACCTCACGCCCCACGTGTTGAGCAATTCGGCGGTACGTCCACCCGGCCTCCCGCATGCCCACTATACGCCGTCGCTCAAAGTCCGTCAACTGCACATACGGTTCACGTCCACGCTGTCGCGGCATGCTACCAGTGTACAGCCCTCTCGCAGTGTCCGGAGCAAGTATGGTGGGTCTGACACACCGGTGTCAATGTGTTCTTTTTTCCATTTCCAGGAGTGTAGTTTCGACCATTTGTCCATGGAATCGTAGAAATTTGTCGTTTTTTCTTCACGCATCGGTCGTGGTTTCTTCTTATTCGACAAATTAACTATGAAAACAAGAATTTGGGAAAAATTAAAATCTAAGTGTCTTCCATTATAAAATCTTGCACAGTCAGGAAATTGGAGTATGGTGTGCCGAATACAGTGAACAGCGTTTCGTAGCATGACTTGATTTCACAGTTAATTTCGATTTTTGAGGTAGATTAAGGTTGTTGGTGTTTCTAGAAATACGGTGCCACTGGTCACACATCTAGCGCAACAAGTCATACCTTAAGCGAATTTTTGGTGACCGGATAATCTCTAAAAGAATAAGGCCTCAACGTTTGCCGATTTCGTTGATCCAAACTTTCCCTTGTCGGCTTCCTTTAAAGGGTCCATAACAAACTTTAGTTCCGGCAGTGTGTGCTGCATATTAACATGACAACGGAGATTAAAGTCAGTGTCAAAATACTCCGCATGTATGCTTAATCAAGGTAAAACTATGTGAAACATGGACAGTTGTCTTTCGTAGGCAAATGCTCTACCAATTTACCTAGCCGCACACGGCTCACCACACATCCTGACACCTTTCCCTCAGCCATTACCGCATCTCACGCTGTGGCTAAAAAAGGCTTCGCAATAGCTATTCTTCCAGGACTCCGGTCTCGTATATTTTGTAGAAATTCTGTCAAGGCTGGTTCCGGCGAAGGTTCGAGTCCTCCCTCGGGCATGGGTGTGTGTTTGTTCGTCCTTAGGATAATTCAGGCTCAGTAGTGTGTAAGCTTGGGGACTGATGACCTCAACAGTTAAGTCACATAAGATTTCTCACACATTTGAACATTTCAATTCTGTCAAGATCGGAAGATTGGGGATGACGTACTGCTGGAAGTGAAGTTGTGATAATGGGTGATCAGCCATGCTCCGGTACATCAGTAGGTAGAGAAACTGCCCACGAAATGCAAAAGCCTTGTGTTCGAGTCTCGGTCCACCACACAGTTTTAATGTGCCACGAGGGTTTTCATACCGGAGCACACTCGTCTGCAGCTTGAAAATTCGTCCTGTCCGTTAGGGCACTGGGGCGAAATTTGGCTTTAATGGACAATGGCAGCAGACGACCGAAGTAACTGCCTTTGCAAACCGCATGGCATCGCCTACAGCGCTTCTCCTGGCTCGTGGCCGTATCAGTTGTACCCTACACGTCTGGATAACCGTAGCCTGGTTGTGTGAGTGCAGATTTCAGTGGGTAAGAATTGATGGTAGGGTGGCGTACACGAACGTAGCCACGCCTCCAAGTTGCCAACAAGCTACTCTGCAAGCTGGTGGCGGCTCCATAATGGTGTGGGCTGTGGTTACATGTATTGGATTGGATCCTCTGGTCCTATCACAATTATTTTTGATTGGAAATGGCTATGTTCCGCTTCTTGGAGAGCATTTGCAGTCATTTACGGACTTCGTGTTCCCAAACAACGGTGTCATGTCACCGCGCGACAACTGTTCGCAATTATTTATTTATTTATTTATTTATGCATTTATTTTACCTGGCAAGATTAGGGCCTTCAGGCCCTCTCTTACACCTAACCAGGCATACTCAGATTCAACAAATTTCAGTTTGTACAGAACATTAAGGACATATAACATGTTATACAGTATTAATGTTAAAGAAAAAAATACAGATTATAAAAGTAGTACAATGATAATTATAACAATCAAAAAATAATTATAACAATAAAGAATAATAATAATAATAAGAATAATAATAATAATAATAATAATAAGAATAATAATAATAAGAATAAGAATAATAAGAATAATAATAATAACCAGAGACTGGTCTAGAAAAAATTGGAAATGAAATTCGTTGTCAAAAGATGGAGACAGCTTTTAGACTTACAAAAGACATCTACAACAAAAAATGTCTCTCGAGGTACTCTAAATTGAGACATTACAACACGGTCATAAAACCAGAGTGCCTTTATGGGGCTGAAACGCTAATTTTAAACAGAACAAAGGACATTCAAGAAATCCAAAAAAGAGAAAGAAAAGTAATCAGAAAAATTCTAGGTCCAAAATATACTGAAGAAGGAACATACAGGCTAAGAGCAAATAGTGAAATTCAACAATACACCAGCATATATTCGGATATGAAAAAATGCAGATTAAAATTTTATGGGCATATTAAAAGAATGGATGCTACCAGACTAACTAAACAAGTAGTGGAATTCTACGAAAATCGAAGTAAAGCTAAATCTGAGACAATAAAATGGATTGCTGCTATAAAAGAGGACATGAAAGAGGCAGATATCAAACAAGATGAAATTCAAGACAGAAAATTATTTAGGCAAAAAATTCATGACTGGGTAGTTGGTCAAGCTGAAAAACCAAAGAAAACTGGAACCACATGGTCTGATGAAAGGAAAAGAGCTCATTCCGAGAGAATGAAAACAATTTGGGCAGAGAGAAAGTCTAAAAGAAAATAACTGAATGCCCCGTGATTGTACTTCGCGTGGTCCAGTAGGGCCCAAACGTGAATAATAATAATAATAATAATAATAATAATAATGACTATGTATATGAAACTAAACATATTTTTCTTTTATGATTGTCAGTCCTATTGCTAGTTGGGAATTTTCTCGTTATATTCTTGCAGCTTGTGAGTTATTCTCATCAAGCAGAGACATAAGACGATAGAATGGGGTGAAAGAGATATAGAAGAGGTAGATCGGTTAGAGGAAGAGAAATAGAATGGTAAAATTAGAAGCTATGATGGAGAGGAGAAAGGAAAAGATGAGAGGAGCACAACAATGGTGGCTATACCGTCCCTAATATGTAAGTCTTGAGTTCCCTCTTGATTAGTTTGACGAACGTTGTGGACAATTGGAGTGAGTGAGTTGGCCACCAGAGCCTCCGGATATGAATCCTACCGATAGTTATGGGACTTAATGGAGAGGGCAGATTGTTTGCCACAGCCTGCACCGGCAACACTTTCGCAGATGTGGATGGCCATATGGCCACTGAGGCGGCATGACTGAAACTTTCCCAGGGGACATTCTATAATTGATTTGTTGAGCCCATGCGATATGGAGTTGCTGCACACTCTTTTTTTTTGTCATCAATTTTGTGACTGTTTGATGTGGCCCACGACGAACTCCTCTCCTGTGTCAACCTCTTCGAGTACCACTTACAACCTACGTGGTCAGTTGTTTACTGGACGTATACCAATATCTGCCTTCCTGTACAGTTTCTGCGCTCTGCAGTTCCTTCTAGTTCAAAATGGTTCAAATGGCTCTGAGCACTATGGGACATAACTACTTTGGTCATCAGTCCCCTAGAACTTAGAACTACTTAAGCCTAACTAACCTAAGGACATCACACACATCCATGCCCGAGGCATGATTCTAACCTGCGACCATAGCGGTCGCGCGGTTCCAGATCGTAGCGCCTAGAACCGCTCGGCCACTCCGGCCGGAGTTCCTTCTAGTACTATGAAAGTCATTCCCTATGTCTTAACAGATGTCCTATGATCCTGTCCCCTCTTATCAGTGTTTTTTCACGTAATCTTTCCTTTCCGATTCTCCGCAGAACCTCCTCATTCCTTGCTGTATCACAAATGCTTCGATTCCCTTCTGTTCCGGTTTTCCCACAGTCCATGTTTCACTACCATACACTGCTGTACTCCAGACGTACATTCTGAGAAATTTTTTCCTTAAACTAAGGCCTACGTTTGATAATAGTAGACTTCTGTGGGCCGGGAATGCCCCTTTTACCAGCTGTAGTCTGCTTTTGATGTCTTCCTTGCTCCCTCCGTCACTGTTTATTTTACTGCCTAGGTAGCAGAATTCCTTATCTTCGTCTACTTCGTGACCATCAATACTGATGTTCAGGCTCTCAAATTTCTCAATGCTGCTGCTTCTCATTAGTTTCGTCTTTCTTCGATTTACTCTCATTCCATATTCTGTACTCACTGCAGTGTCAATTCCGTTAACAAATCATGTAATTCCTCTTCACTTTGACTCAGGATAAAAATGTCATCAGCGAATCATATGGTTGATGTCCTTCCACCTTGAATTTCAATTCCACTCCTGAAACATTCTGTTATTTCCGTCATCGCTTCTTCGATGTAGAAACTGAGCAATAGGGCCGAAAGACTACATCCCGTCTTACGTCCTTCTTAATCTGAACACATCATTCTTGGTCGCCCACTCTTATTATTCGATCTCGACTCTTGCACGTCTTGTGTATTACCCGCCTCTCCATACAGCTTACCCCTATTATCTCAGAATTTCGAACGTCTGCACAATTTTAAATTGTCGAACGCTTTTGCCAGCTCGACAAATCCTATGAACGTGTCTTGATATTTCTGTAGTCTTGCTTCCATTATCAACCGCATCGGCAGAATTGCCTCTCTCGTGCCTTTACATGTTCTAAAGCCAAACTGATCCTCATCAGACACATCCTAAATTTTCTTTTCCGTTCTTCTGTATATTATTCTTGTCAACAACTTGGTTGCATGAGCTGTTAAGCTGATTGTGCCATAATTCTCGCACTCCACAATACCGATATAGGCAAGCACCCTAGCATTGGACGTAATGGGAAACATTCATAAGATTTATAAGATCACCAAAGGGACAAGAACGTCCCATTACGTCCAGTACTGCGGTGTTTGCCAATATCGGAGAGCTCTGGCAGTAGTGGCAATATGTGAGGGAAAATGTGTTGAAGTTTGTGTTGGGGAGGGCACTCAGCTTATGTAGTTCGTGCAGCAGTGTTGACCAACGTACTGCGGGGGTGTAAAGGTAAGCATTTCTGCCTAGCAAGGAAGAAAACACAGTTCCGAGTCCCGGCCGCAGCACAAATTTTAATCCATTTCATCTATTCAGATCATTATCATAGGCAATAAAAAGATACTTAAATGTCTCAGGAAAACATTTAATTATAAGATTTCTTAAAAAACATCATAGTCGTCGTTGACTGAATAAAATATTGATTGCCGTTTCTGCCTTATGGCCATTTTCAAGTAACACTGCAAAAGTTGCATTCTGTCAGAAAATAAAATTATCTGACATGAGTACATGTCGTCGTCAAAGTCAGATAATTTTATATTCTGACAGAATGCAACTTTTGCAGTGTTACTTGAAAATGGCCATAACGCCGAAATTGCAATCAATATTTTATACAGTCAACGGCGACTATGATTTCTTTTAAGAAATATTATATGAATGTGAATCCCAACCATGTTGTTGATGTTGTCGTCTTCAGTCCTGAGACTGGTTTGATGCAGCTCTCCATGCTACCCTATCCTGTGCAAGTTTCTTCATCTCCCAGTACCTACTGCAACCTACATCCTTCTGAATCTGTTTAGTGTATTCATCTCTTGGTCTCCCTCTACGATTTTTAACCTCCACGCTGCCCTCCAATGCTAAATTTGTGATCCCTTGATGCCTCAGAACATGTCCTACCAACCGGTCACTTCTTCTCGTCAAGTTGTGCCACAAACTCCTCTTCTCCCCAATTCTATTCAATACCTCCTCATTAGTTATGTGATCTACCCAACTTATGTTCAGAATTCTTCTGTAGCACCACATTTCGAAAGCTTCTATTCTCCTCCTGTCCGAACTATTTATCGTCCATGTTTCACTTCCATACATGGCTACACTCCATACAAATACTTTCAGAAACGACTTCCTGACACTTAAATTTATACTCGATGTCAACAAATTTCTCTTCTTCAGAAACGCTTTCCTTGCCATTGCCAGTCTACATTTTATATCTTCTCTACTTCGACCATCATCAGTTATTTTGCTCCCCAAATAGCAAAACCCCTTTACTACTTTAAATGTCTCATTTCCTAATCTAATTCCCTCAGTATTACCCGAATTAATGCGGCTACATTCCATTATCCTCGTTTTGCTTTTGTTGATGTTCATTATATATACTCCTTTCAAGACACTGTCCATTCCGTTCAACTGCTCTTCCAAGTCCTTTGCTGTCTCTGACAGAATTACAATGTGATCGGCGAACCTCAAAGTTTTTATCTCTTTTCCATGTATTTTAATACCTACTCCGAATTTTTCTTTCGTTTCCTTTACTGCTTGCTCAATATACAGATTGGATAACATCTGGCAGAGGCTTCCCAACCATTGCTTCCCTTTCATGTCCTCGACTCTTATAACTGCCATCTGGTTTCGGTACAAATTGTAAATAGCCTTTCGCTCCCTGTATTTTACCCCTGACACCTTCAGAATTTGGAAGAGAGTATTCCAGTCAACATTGTCAAAAGCTTTCTCTAAGTCTACAAATGCTATAAACTTAGGTTTGCCTTTCCTTAATCTAGCTTCTAAGATAAGTCGTAGGGTCAGTATTGCCTCACGTGTTCCAATATTTCTACGGAATCCTAACTGATCTTCCCCGAGGTCGGCTTCTACCAGTTTTTCCATTCGTCTGTAATTCGCGTTAGTATTTTGCAGCTCTGACTTATCAAACTGATAGTTCGGTAATTTTCCCATCTGTCAACACCTGCTTTCTTTGGGATTGGAATTATTATATTCTTCTTGAAGTCTATGAGTACTTCACCTGTCTCATACATCTTGCTCACCTGATGGTAGAGTTTTGTCACGACTGGCTCTCCCAAGGCCATCAGTAGTTCTAATGGAATGTTGTCTACTCCCAGGGCCTAGTTTCGGCTCAGGTCTTTCAGTGCTCTGTCAAATTCTTCACGCAGTATCGTATCTCCCATTTCATCTTCACCTACATTCTCTTCCATTTCTATAATATTGTCCTCAAGTACATCGCCCTTGTATAGACCCTCTATATACTCCTTCCATCTTTCTGCTTTCCCTTCTTTGCTTAGAACTGGGTTTCCATCTGAGCTCTTGATATTCATACAAGTGGTTCTCTTTTCTTCAAAGGTCTCTTTAATTTTCCTGTAGGCAGTATCTATCTTACCCCTAGTGAGATAAGCCTCTACATCCTTACATTTGTCCTCTAGCCATCCCTGCTTAGCAATTTTGCACTTCCTGTCGATCTCATTTTTGAGACAACCATGGGAAATTAATTAATTATAAGAGTTTTTTTGTAGTCACTGGTTGCTGCTTTCATTCTTTTGCAACAGTTAAGGTGCATATGTGTATGAATGAGTAAGAACAGAATGGAATTTCCTGTAAATCGAAACTGTTACAGGGAGGGAGGTAGATCTTGTTGTTAGCAACGTTAAGTGGCAGGAAAACGTTGTCGGTGCTGGTGGGTTATCGGGTATACCGCAGGGCTCTATTGTGTGTCCCGCGCTGCAGTAACTCGGCCGACACGTGTCAGAAAGGCGTGTCCCTGGGGACAAACTCTGTCGCCCGGCAGACCACACGTTCAGAGGGCGTGACAGTTGTCCGCGGCAGCGAAACCCCTACGCGACGTGGCGGGTGACGGAATCAAAGCCTTTCATGTCGCAGGCGTGCGGAGTTGGTCGGTCGCAGCCATTGAAGGCAGGCGGTCGGTGCGGCCAGCGGAATGGCAGTTGCGGCTGCTGGAACGGCGGACTTGGATTGTCAACTACTGCCGCGCTTTGATAACCGAATCACTGCGCCGAGTTGCTGGCCTGTGTACAGTTCAGCCCGTTCTAGACTGCATCTGCACCACCAGTGCTATGCCACATATTCGGAAATGTGTTAATTGGTCGATATATTGAGCAGGCAGTAAAGAAAACGAACAAGAATTCAGTGCACCCAATTAATTTTCGGGGAGGAGAAATGTAAAAAGTTTGACGAACAAATTTTAATTTTGTCGGAGACGGAAGGGGACTTGTCACATCAATTGAACTTTATGCGCAGTGTCTTGGGAAGAGTTTGTAAGATGAATATCAGAAAAATAAAAACAAATGATTAAATGAATTCAGGCAAATGAAATTAGGGAATTCTTAGTGAACTCAGCTGTAAAGTAAAAGAATAAAGGGAACAAATCAGTTTTGCTATTTGGCCGGTAAAATAACTGATGATGTTGAAATTAGAGCGGAAATACAATGTAAAGTGCCAACAGCAAGAAAAAAATCAAGGTTTCTGAAAAAGAGTAATTTGTTAACATGGAACACGAATTTAAATCTTAGCAAGTCGTTTCTCGATACTGTCTAGAGTGCACTTTAGTGCCGAAGTGAAACATTAACGGTACACAGCCTAGAAAATTTGACTAGAAGAAGGGATCGGTTGGTTGGACATGTTCTGAGGCATCAAGGGATCACCAATTTGGTACTGGAGGGCAGCGTGGAGAGTAAAAGTCGTAGAGGGAGACCAAGAGATGAATACACTAAGCAGATTCAGAAGGATGTAGGCTGCAATAGGTACTGGGAGATGAAGAAGCTTGCACAGGATAGAGTAGCATGGAGAGCTGCATCAAACCAGTCTCAGGACTGAAGACCACAACAACAACAAACAGTTTAGAAAAAATATTTTTGTATATGGCGCTACAGAGGAATGCTGAAGGTAGGATATGTGGGTAGGATTAATAATGACGAGGCACTGAAAGAAGTCGGTGACGCGAGGGAGGGGGGAGGGGAAGAAATTGATGGCATAACTTGAGTAAAAGAAACAACCTCTTGATGGGATATCAAGCGTTCATCAGTTTGGTAATGAGTGCAAGTCGTGGGTTCATATGGTTCAAATGGCTCTGAGAACAATATGACTTAACTTCTGAAGTCTTCAGTCCGCTAGAACTTAAAACTACTTGAAGCTAACTAACCTAAGCTCATCACAAACATCCATGCCCGAGGCAGGATTCGTAAATGCGACCGTAGCGGTCACACGGTTCCAGATTGTAGCGCCTAGAACCGCTCGGCCACCCCGGCCGGCTGCAAGTCGTGGGATCAAAACTGTAGAGCGAGGAGTAGATTTAACTACAGTGAGCAGTTCCAGGTGGATGTAGGCTGCAATAGTCATGCAGAGATAAGGAGGCTGACGTAGTCGGTTGGTTGACTTGGTTGGTTGGTTGATTGGCGGGAGGGGAACAAACAGTGAGGTTTACGGTCCCATCGGATTGGCGAAGGATATGGAAGGAAGTCAGCCCTTCGATTTGAAAAGAACCATCCCGGCATTTGTCTGAAGAGATTTAGGGAAATCACGGAAAACCTAAATCAGAATGGACGGAAGTGGGTTTGAACTGTCGTGCTCCCGAATGCTTGCATAGTACAGACTAGCTTAAAGAACTTCAGCAAACGAGTCTCTGAACTGAAATCCATTAACCCTATTACCGACATAACCTATTGAGCCATGGCAGCTCATATCGATAGTGCCACTCTGGTGGTTTATCTTTCCTGCCACAGTCAGGGCGGTAAGCAGCGCCCTCTGGGGCCTACGCGAGGGTAACGAGGCGAGGTCCTGAGGTGGAGTGTGCTCCGGGACGTGGTGGAAGAAGGTTGTCTGGTTGACGTAGCGAGTGTGGGACCGGACCAATGGCGTGGAGATATACAAGTTGGCTCTGAACGGAAGGCGCCAACGATTTTTGCATTGGATGTCCCAGTGGTTCCCGAGAGTTGCGGTGGCTGCTTTCGGAGAAGAGATTTGGTAAGAACTTCTGTCTTTTCCGTACGTTGTTGCTGCCTGCCGTTATAAAAGGGTGAAAATCAGGCGCTAGAATGGACTATACGGGAACTGGTGATGTAAATTTACATTTGTGAATGAGTCTCACTTGTACTGTAACAACTGTGGTGGTTTCATTAGGTTCTTTGCTGTGCAACTAAGAGAGTCAGTTATTTGGTGTAACTGAGGGAGCACCATTATGTTGGTCTAAGTGCTACGTTCTCCACGTTTTGTCTATGGCATTGCTAATCGAAATCGTGGGGGGAGTACACGTGTGAGTAATTTGCTATTGTATTGTTCTGGTGGGATAAATCATGCGCTGATTTGTAGCCAATCTAAGCAGAAGTTGCCATTGATACTTGCTTATGTGCTACTGTCCTTGTGATTGGCGTTGTTTGTCCTTTGATTGTGGGTGTGCACACTTATTATTCACAAGGGTTGTCTAGTAAGGAAATTGTTTAAGCTTTTATCGTATGCTGGTCTGTTTGCCTGTCACATAGGCTTTCTATGCAGTAACTGAAGGAATGCGTATGGTGGTTCAAGATTGTAGGCTGACTAGTATTTGAACTGGTGTTGAGGTTAAGGGCGAGATCAGCATCACGCAAACCCGCACGCTGCGCGTGGTTAAATGTTCTGCTATTGGGGAGCCGGCTCTCTGTTCTTGGATTTTGTAAGATTACGTGATGAGTGCACCACTGTAGTTTTTCGCGTGCTAAATTGCGGGGTATCGGTGCCGACCTAGGTCTAGAATTGTGATGTATCTTATGTTGAAAGGGAATTAACTGTACCAAACTTAAGAGAGCTTTTAGTTTGTTTTAGGTCTGTACATGGAATGATGTGGATATTTTGTCGATTGTGGCAATAACGTCCTGTGTGGGCAGATCCTCTGAGGGACTTGTATTGTACTGTTGCAGTGCAGTCCATCTGAAACGTGCTGCTTAAAACTTGGGACTGCAGCTCCCTGAAGTTATATATTACTGTTTAATCTTACATGTCTTGGATGTAATATGGTTGTTGAGGATTATGTAATTAATTTTGGTGCTGGTTCCTTAAAGGAAGTATTTCGTTTTATAATATGTGCTCGGTCAGAGCCTATTTAAATACGATTTTAACTCATCATTCAAATTTTCTATTGCTTTCTTAAAAGGCTTTCAGTTAAATGATTGCTGTTTGTCTGTTTAAGTGTTTGAGTGACTTAAAGGAAAAGAATATTATTTTGTAATTTGTACTGATTGTTCCTTTTGGGTAATACCTGACTTATGTGTTCAATAAATGAGTGTCTAGTCAATGGTGATGCACTGTTCCATTGCTAGCCTACCAGTTCCACTCCACAGCCTATTGAGCTGCTTTGTGTCGAAGTTGTGTTCAGAACACCCCTCTGATCTGACACCTCACCTATGTTTGTCTTACCTAAATTCTTAATCTGTTTTTACTTAATGGGACTTCTGTATAACCATGCTCCTTGATGTAACACCTATGTAAATGTTTTATTCAATATTTATGACCATTCATGTAATTGTATTTAATCTACGGATATTTCAAAAGCCGGCCGCGGTGGTCTAGCGGTTCTAGGCGCTCAGTCCGGAGCCGCGCGACTGCTACGGTCGCAGGTTCGAATCCTGCCTCGGGCATGGATGTGTGTGATGTCCTTAGGTTAGTTAGGTTTACGTAGTTCTAAGTTCTAGGGGACTGATGACCATAGATGTTAAGTCCCATAGTGCTCAGAGCCATTTGAACCATTTTTTGATATTTAAAAAATAATGTGCTGTAAAAGAATGGAAATGTTAAAACTTTACTTGTAACACTGGTTCATGCCAGGGTAAGTATGTTTTCAATCATGTAAGTCTTGGGGGAAGGTGGAGCTGGCGGTCGAATTGCAAGTGTCATTTGTGGCTAGCCACGGACGGGGGAAAAGCCACGCTATAGCGATATGCTCTATACATATGGCGGTAGTTACGCGCAAACGAGGTGTAAAAGGGCAGTTCGACGGCGGAGCTGTAATTTCTACTCCGCCGCGATCTGTAGCCGCGTGGTTTAAGGCGCCTTGTCACGGTTCTGGAAACCCCCCAACCACAGCACACCCCCCGCCCCTGTCGGAGGTTCGAGTCTACGCTCGGGCATGGGAGAGTGTGTTGTCCTTAGCGTAAGTTAGATTAAGTAGTGTGTAAGCCTAGGGACCGATGACATCAGCACTTTGGTCCCATACAAACTTAACACAAATTTCAAATTTCAACTCATGTGATTCATGTGAAATGGATTTAGACTGATTATGGCCGCACCATGGAATTAACAAAATTATAACGCGATGTGGTAAACGCATAAGACATTCGATTTCGGAAATCGTTAAGGTATTCAGTAGCCCGAGATGCCCAATGACAAGAGTGTGTCGAGGATAGCAAATTTCAGGCATTACCTCTCGTCACGGATATCGCAGTGGTCGAAGGTCTTCACTTAATGACGAACAGCAGCGGCGTTCGCGTAGAGTACTTACGATCGAACCTCCCCATCGCATCCCCCTCAGATTTAGTTATAAGTTGGCACAGTGGATAGGCCTTGAAAAACTGAACACAGATCAATCGAGAAAACAGGAAGACGTTGTGTGGAACCATGAAAAAAATAAGCAAAATATACAAACTGAGTAGACCATGCGCAAGATAGGCAACATCAAGGATAACTTGAGTTCAGGAGCGCCATGGTACCGTGGTTAGTGTGAGCAGCTGTGAAACGCAGGGTCTTTGGTTCAAATCTTCCCTCTGACGAAAATATTAATTTTTTAATTTTAGACAATTATCAAAGTTCAGGCACTCACAGATAATCAACTTCGCTCTCCAAAATTCCAGGACATGTTCAGATTTGCTTCGACATATGAAGGATTTAACGGTCTACACCCGGAAAAAATTGAAAACGTTGAAAACATGTTTTGACAGAGCACAGGGAAAACTGTGCGACTGTGAAACCGTTGCATTCATTTGTTGCAGTTTATGTGACAAACTCTTATGTTTCCATCAATTTTTTCGGAGTGATTATCAAATCCACAAGAAACCCTAAATCGGGCAAGATAGAAGAATCGTTTTACCCATTAGCCAAGTGTAGAAGTTAGGTGGGTCGACAACATATTCCTGTCATGTGACGCACATGCCGTCACCAGTATCGTATGAAATATATCAAACGTGTTTTTCTGTGGAGGAATCGGTTGACCTATGACCTTGCGATCAAATTTTTTCAGTTCCCATTGGAGAGGCACGTCCTTTCGTCTACTAATCGCACGGACAGATAATAAGTTTGCGAAAATAAAGAAAATAAGCTTTTCAGACGAGGGAAGACATGAACCGAGGACCTTTCCTTCCGCAGTTGCTCACACTAACCATGGGAACACGGCGCTCCTGAGCTCAGACTCTCCTTGATGTTGCCTATCTTGCGCATGGACTACTCAGTTTGCATATTTTGCTTATTTTTTTCATAGTTCCATACAACTTCTTCCTGTTTTCTCGATTGATCTGTGTTCAGTTTTTTCAAGGCCTATGCACTGTGACAACTTATAACTAAATCTGAGGGGGGTGCGATGGGGTGGTTCCCTTGTCAGTTCTGATAAGCATCTCCGACGGAAATAACAGCAGAAATGTGTGTGGAGCGTACGACGAACGTATCTGTGAATACAGTGTGGCGAAATTCGGTATTAGTGAATATACACTCCTGGAAATGGAATAAAGAACACATTGACACCGGTGTGTCAGACGCACCATACTTGCTCCGGACACTGCGAGAGGGCTGTACAAGCAATGATCACACGCACGGCACAGCGGACACACCAGGAACCGCGGTGTTGGCCGTCGAATGGCGCTAGCTGCGCAGCATTTGTGCACCGCCGCCGTCAGTGTCAGCCAGTTTGCCGTGGCATACGGAGCTCCATCGCAGTCTTTAACACTGGTAGCATGCCGCGACAGCGTGGGCGTGAACCGTATGTGCAGTTGACGGACTTTGAGCGAGGGCGTATAGTGGGCATGCGGGAGGCCGGGTGGACGTACCGCCGAATTGCTCAACACGTGGGGCGTGAGGTCTCCACAGTACATCGATGTTGTCACCAGTGGTCGGCGGAAGGTGCACGTGCCCGCCGACCTGGGACCGGACCGCAGCGACGCACGGATGCACGCCAAGACCGTAGGATCCTACGCAGTGCACCGCCACTTCCCAGCAAATTAGGGACACTGTTGCTCCTGGGATATCGGCGAGGACCATTCGCAACCGTCTCCATGAAGCTGGGCTACGGTCCCGCACACCGTTAGGCCGTCTTCCGCTCACGCCCCAACATCGTGCAGCCCGCCTCCAGTGGTGTCGCGACAGGCGTGAATGGAGGGACGAATGGAGACGTGTCGTCTTCAGCGATGAGAGTCGCTTCTGCCTTGGTGCCAATGATGGTCGTATGCGTGTTTGGCGCCGTGCAGGTGAGCGCCACAATCAGGATTGCATACGACCGAGGCACACAGGGCCAACACCCGGCATCATGGTGTGGGGAGCGATCTCCTACACTGGCCGTACACCACTGGTGATCGTCGAGGGGACACTGAATAGTGCACGGTACATCCAAACCGTCATCGAACCCATCGTTCTACCATTCCTAGACCGGCAAGGGAACTTGCTGTTCCAACAGGACAATGCACGTCCGCATGTATCCCGTGCCACCCAACGTGCTCTAGAAGGTGTAAGTCAACTACCCTGGCCAGCAAGATCTCCGGATCTGTCCCCCATTGAGCATGTTTGGGACTGGATGAAGCGTCGTCTCACGCGGTCTGCACGTCCAGCACGAACGCTGGTCCAACTGAGGCGCCAGGTGGAAATGGCATGGCAAGCCGTTCCACAGGACTACATCCAGCATCTCTACGATCGTCTCCATGGGAGAATAGCAGCCTGCATTGCTGCGAAAGGTGGATATACACTGTACTAGTGCCGACATTGTGCATGCTCTGTTGCCTGTGTCTATGTGCCTGTGGTTCTGTCGGTGTGATCATGTGATGTATCTGACCCCAGGAATGTGTCAATAAAGTTTCCCCTTCCTGGGACAATGAATTCACGGTGTTCTTATTTCAATCTCCAGGAGTGTAGCAACAGACGACCGACACGGGTGCCTTCTTCTAACAGCACATCGCGTGCTGTGCATCTCCTGGGCTCGTTACCATATCAGTTGGACCCCAGGCGACTGGCAAACTGTGTCCTTGTCAGATGAGTCTCGATTTCAGTTGGTAAGAGCTGATGGTACGATTTGAGTGTAGCGCTCATAATCGAAGCCATGGACCCAAGTTGTTTACACGGCGCTGTGCAAGATGGCGGTGGCTCTACAATGTTCTGGACTGTGTTTGTATGGAATATACTGGGTCCTCTTACTGGAAACAGTAATGTTCGGCTGCACTGATATCGTTTGTAACCATTCACGAAGTTCCCAAAGAACGATGGGGTTGTTTTACAGATGACAATGCGCCATGACACCGGGCCACAATTGTTCGTGATTGGTTTGAAGAACATTGTAGACAGTTCGAGCGAACGATGTGGCCACCCAAACCGCCCAATAAGAATGTCATCGAAAATTTACGGGACATAATCGAGAGGTCTGTTCGCGCACAAAATCCTGCAACGGCAACACTTTCGCATATACAGGGTGTTTCAAAAATGACCGGTAAACGGCAATAAAAACTAAACGAGCAGCGATAGAAATACACCGTTTGTTGCAATATGCTTCGGGCAACAGTACATTTTCAGGCGGACAAACTTTCGAAATTACAGTAGTTACAATTTTCAACAACAGATGGCGCTGCAAGTGATGTGAAAGATATAGAAGACAACGCAGTCTGTGGGTGCGCCATTCTGTACGTCGTCTTTCTGCTGTAAGCGTGTGCTGTTCACAACGTGCAAGAGTGCTGTAGACAACATGGTTTATTCCTTAGAACAGAGGATTTTTCTGGTGTTGGAATTCCACCGCCTAGAACACAGTGTTGTTGCAACAATACGAAGTTTTCAACGGAGGTTTAATGTAACCAAAGGTCCGAAAAGCGATACAATAAAGGATCAGTTTGAAAAATTTCAACGGACTGGGAACGTGACGGATGAACGTGTTGGAACGGTAGGGCGACAGCTTACGGCAACCACAGAGGGCAACGCGCAGCTAGTGCAGCAGGTGATCCGACAGCGGCCTCGGGTTTCCGTTCGCCATGTTGCAGCTGCGGTCCAAATGACGCCAACGTCCACGTATCGTCTCGTGCGCCAGAGGTTACACCTCTATCCGTACAAAATTCAAATGCGGCAACCCCTCAGCGCCGCTACCATTGCTGCACGAGAGACATTCGCTAACGATATAGTGCACAGGATTGATGACGGCGATATGCATGTGGGCAGCATTTGGTTTACCGACGAAGCTTATTTTTACCTGGACGGCTTCGTCAATAAACAGAGCTGGCGCATATGGGGAACCAAAAAGCCCCATGTTGCAGTCCCATCGTCCCTGCATCCTCAAAAAGTACTGGTCTGGGCCGCCATTTCTTCCAAAGGAATCATTGGCCCATTTTTCAGATCCGAAACGATTACTGCATCACGCTATCTGGACATTCTTCGTGAATTTGTGGCGGTACAAACTGCCTTAGACGACACTGTGAACACCTCGTGGTTTATGCAAGATGGTGGCCGGCCACATCGCACGGCCGACGTCTTTAATTTCCTGAATGAATTTTTCGATGATCGTGTGATTGCTTTGGGCTATCCGAAACATACAGGAGGCGGCGTGGATTGGCCTCCCTATTCGCCAGATATGAACCCCTGTGACTTCTTTCTGTGGGGACACGTGAAAGACCAGGTGTACCGCCAGAATCCAGAAACAATTGAACAGCTGAAGCAGTACATCTCATCTGCATGTGAAGCCATTCCGCCAGACACGTTGTCTAAGGTTTCGGGTAATTTCATTCAGAGACTACGCCATATTATTGCTACGCATGGTGGATATGTGGAAAATATCGTACTATAGAGTTTCCCAGACCGCAGCGCCATCTGTTGTTGAAAATTGTAACTACTGTAATTTCGAAAGTTTGTCTACCTGAAAATGTACTGTTGTCCCAAGCATATTGCAACAAACGGTGTATTTCTATCGCTGCTCGTTTAGTTTTTATTGTCGTTTGAAATATACCGGTCATTTTTGAAACACCCTGTATGTACGGTTATAGACGTAGCACGAGTGAATATTTCTGCAGGGGACTTACAACAGTTTTTTCAGCCATGGCATGTCGAGTCTCTGGTCAACGTCAGGTCAAAGGACGTCCGACACGATATTAGGAACTATCCCACGACCTTTGTATACCGATTTTCGAAGTGCCTCCGACTACCTACGAAAATTTATTTGGGTACTGTTGCAATCGTCGAAAATTAATGCGCATCGGTTCATTCTGTTTTCCTAAATTTCCAAATGGCGCGTAACACTGTATCCTACAGTTGTCTGCTAACCAATGTGCGAACGTAGGAAGTATTTTCGCAGTTACGTGACAGACTGTAAGTATTTATTACTAGTACAACACTAATATATTTTATCGACGGCAGCTGATCCCCAAAAACGAAAGTAACATCGGATATGTCCGAAGGAAACCTAACAGGAACTGTAATATTCTCAAAATTCATACACGACTTTCCAGATAGTGACTGGGTAAATATAAAATTGTTCCGCTACTACGCTGTTGCCTACGATAAATTATCGTCGTGTTACGGCCGTACGTAAATGCGTATGGACTTGATGTATTGAATGCAACCTCTATTTACACTGGGATAAATGGGGGTTTATGCACATAACAACGAAAAACAATCCAATAGTTTTCAGTTACATAATCAATGCTGAACGTCTTTAGCATGTCACATTACGTAAATCGTTCAAATGGTTCTGAACACTACGAGACTCAACATCGGAGGTCGTCAGTCCCCTAGAACTTAGAACTACTTAAACCTAACTAACCTAAGGACATCACACACATCTTTGCCCGAGGCAGGATTCGAACCTGCGACTGTAGCAGTCGTGCGTTTCCGGACTGAAGCGGCTAGAACCGCTCGGCCACACCGGCCGGCATTACGTAAATAGCCAAGTAAAAACGGCAATACAGGACATTAAATGCAACGATCACATGAAATCTGTATCAGAGAAGACAAATGGATGGCTTAGATTTCTGAGAAGGGAACGGCATTCAAGATGCTATTGTGGCCAATTCGGGACTACGTACGAGTGATAGCATACAACAATGCCGCATTTTTCTGACCTCATATTTCATAGGAATGAAGTTGTGACGGATTGCATACACCGACATTCGTCACTCATTCATAGCATCTGAGTACACGAACTAGTTCTTAGCATTTTAATAAAATGATTTCTGAGAGACTGACGGACTACTGGTGTTGAACGGAAACTTATGTCTTGTATTGCCTTTTCGTGTATGTGGCCTGTCCTGTATGTTCGCTCCAAGCCATATTTGCTTCACCGGAATTACAACAAAATAATACCGATTCACGTTAGCTTGGAAATCACGGCTCAATATTGTATGGGAAACAGAAATATGCATCGCCACTAGTTTACAGCAGTTTAGGACACGTGGCAGATGGATTGACTTTACTGAATGGATTAGTTATTGTGCTGGCTTGATTTGAAGTTTAATACTTATCAGTTGCATTCGCTTAGTGTGAGAAAATATTTACATGGAAGTAAATATCTGTTTACTCTTCGAAAGAACTGACTGTGAATGCAACGAATTTAGTATTCGTGATATTTTCGATCAACACCAACACCGAGAACGAAGTCAGGTAATTGGGAAAAATATCGAGTGACAGTCAACTGAGACAGCTGATAAATTACGAGGGGATGTATATTTTTAGACCGCTTTCAGTAGCGTCTGCTTCGATCGATTGAGCATTCAATAAGCAATGTAACACAATTTCTTACTCAATTTCGATTGGAAAACGCAGATTTTGTTGTAGGAGATGGTAAATTGTTCTCCCTTAAGCCCCTATACTTTCATGAAATTCCGATAGGTGCCGGCGCTACATGTAGCGGCGGCCGCTGTGGCCGAGCGAATCTAGGCGCTTCAGTCTGGAACCGCACGACCGCTGTTGCCGCAGGTTCGAATCCTGCCTCGAGTATGGATATGTGCGATGTGGTTAGGTTAGATTTAAGTATTTCTAAGTTGTAGGGGACTGATGACCTCAGATGTTAAGACCCATAGTGCTCAGAGCCATTTGAACCATTTGAGCTACACGTAGCCTTCAAAATGGCATCTGTAACGGAGGTGTATTTCAAGCAAAGAGCTGTCGTTGAGCTCCACTTGGCGGAAAACCATAGATATTCGTAGGCGCTTGCGGAATCCCTACGGAGATCTGGAAGTGAACAAAAGCACGGCGAGTCGTTGTGCGAGGTGTCTGTCAGCATGGCAATAAGGTCGTGCGGAACTGTACGCTCTCCCGCGGGCCGGCCGTAAAGGAACGACTTCAGCGTGATCGTTGCCTCAAAAATGCAAACGAACTTTTCTCTGTCCACGACAACACAAAGCGTCACACAAGTGTGTGCACCCGAGACAAACATTACTTCATTGGACTGATATTCCACATCCACCCTACAGCCCAAATCTCGTATCTTCCTGCTACCATCTGTTCGGCAGAATGAAGGATGCACTCCGCAAGAAGCAGTAGGTGGACGATGGGGTGTTCATTGATGCAGAAAGACGCTGGCTGCTACATCGAGCGGCTGAGTGGTACCATGTGGGCATATAGGCCCTGCCAGTAAGGTGGTTTAAAGCCGTCACTCTGAATAGATATTATGTTCACAAGTAGAGTTTCGTAGCGAAAAGAGTGGGAAATAATATGATGGATTGGAATCCTAAATACAATCCTGGAAACGGAAAAAAGAACACATTGACACCGGTGTGTCAGACCCACCATACTTGCTCCGGACACTGCGAGAGGGCTGTACAAGCAATGATCACACGCACGGCACAGCGGACACACCAGGAACCGCGGTGTTGGCCGTCGAATGGCGCTAGCTGCGCAGCATTTGTGCACCGCCGCCGTCAGTGTCAGCCAGTTTGCCGTGGCATACGGAGCTCCATCGCAGTCTTTAACACTGGTAGCATGCCGCGACAGCGTGGGCGTGAACCGTATGTGCAGTTGACGGACTTTGAGCGAGGGCGTATAGTGGGCATGCGGGAGGCCGGGTGGACGTACCGCCGAATTGCTCAACACGTGGGGCGTCAGGTCTCCACAGTACATCGATGTTGTCGCCAGTGGTCGGCGGAAGGTGCACGTGCCCGTCGACCTGGGACCGGACCGCAGCGACGCACGGATGCACGCCAAGACCGTAGGATCCTACGCAGTGCCGTAGGGGACCGCACCGCCACTTCCCAGCAAATTAGGGACACTGTTGCTCCTGGGGTATCGGCGAGGACCATTCGCAACCGTCTCGATGAAGCTGGGCTACGGTCCCGCACACCGTTAGGCCGTCTTCCGCTCACGCCCCAACATCGTGCAGCCCGCCTCCAGTGGTGTCGCGACAGGCGTGAATGGAGGGACGAATGGAGACGTGTCGTCTTCAGCGATGAGAGTCGCTTCTGCCTTGGTGCCAATGATGGTCGTATGCGTGTTTGGCGCCGTGCAGGTGAGCGCCACAATCAGGACTGCATACGACCGAGGCACACAGGGCCAACACCCGGCATCATGGTGTGGGGAGCGATCTCCTACACTGGCCGTACACCACTGTTGATTGTCGAGGGGACACTGAATAGTGCACGGTACATCCAAACCGTCATCGAACCCATCGTTCTACCATTCCTAGACCGGCAAGGGAACTTGCTGTTCCAACAGGACAATGCACGTCCGCATGTATCCCGTGCCACCCAACGTGCTCTAGAAGGTGTAAGTCAACTAACCTGGCCAGCAAGATCTCCGGATCTGTCCCCCATTGAGCATGTTTGGGACTGGATGAAGCGTCGTCTCACGCGGTCTGCACGTCCAGCACGAACGCTGGTCCAACTGAGGCGCCAGGTGGAAATGGCATGGCAAGCCGTTCCACAGGACTACATCCAGCATCTCTACGATCGTCTCCATGGGAGAATAGCAGCCTGCATTGCTGCGAAAGGTGGATATACACTGTACTAGTGCCGACATTGTGCATGCTCTGCTGCCTGTGTCTATGTGCCTGTGGTTCTGTTAGTGTGATCATGTGATGTATCTGACCCCAGGAATGTGTCAATAAAGTTTCCCCTTCCTGGGACAATGAATTCACGGTGTTCTTATTTCAATTTCCAGGAGTGTAGAACGCTTTCAGAAAAAACATGTGTAGCATTACTAACTGAACGCTCCTCGCATGAGCTGTTGGTGAACTGAGACCTAACCATCCAGGGAAAATCAGTGCCCTTCGATAGAAAGTACACGTCAAGGTCCTTGTAAAAGCTATTAAGTGTGGACATCACGTGATCTTACTACCCATGGAACACAACTACATCGCCAGGAATACCCATTAAAGTATTTTTCCACAGTTACGATAAAATCATCGTAGTTTAATCAAACTGAGTTTGTAGCAATTCAGATTTGCATTATTTTAAACGTCTCATAATCTAAATAATGTTTGGCGTTTTAGAAAGCAGCACCAGGCGAATTCGACCCTACATTCTTCCACCGGCCTGAAGGAACAACTCATTAAAACTTTTCAGGAAGCATTACGCAGCCGGTAGCGGTTTGAAAACAAATCTGATGAATACTAATTCATTGAGAAATTGTAGCGAAGCCCCCGGTAAAACCTCTAGTTTTCTGAATAAAGCGATTATTGCTTTAGGGCCTCTGTGAATTCGTAAGCGGATTGAGAGAGAGTTCTCTGAGACTCGTAAATTTACGGTGCCGAAGTATTACTGTTGCGAACAGGGGACTGGGTGCAAGCAACGTGCCTCAGTTAGGCGACATGAGTGGATGTAATGTAATATCTGAACCGTGAAGAGCGCTGGGGTATCTTATGACGTCTGTAATTGCCGAGTTTGACTTTCATCGACACTAAAATTCTTTCTCTAGTATCAATAAACTAATGGTACAGTAACGAAGGATACTGTGCAGACATAAAAAAATGGAAACAGTAACTGAAAAGCAGATTAGTTATTTCAAGCATCTCGTAATAGTAATTTCATTTCTTTAAGTACATATCCTTGCGGCATTGCTTAATACTTTTGTTTCGTTTACATTTTACTTTTACGAAAAACTAATTTAAGGTATCTGCGAAACGCAATTATTCTTTCCTCATTATATTTAATGCAGACAGATAGATGTTTGGCGCGCGAAACGGCCGCGCGGTTTGAGGCGTCATGTCACGGACTGCCCTGCCACTCCCGCCGGAGGTTCGTGTCCTCGCTCTGGCATAGGTGTGTGTGTTGTTCTTAGCATAAGTTAGTTTAAGTAGTGTGTAAGTCTAGGGACTGATGACCTGAGCTGTTTGGTCCCTTTGGAATTCACATACATTTGAACATTTGAGTTAGACGATTATAAAGGAAAACCTCTCTCGGACCGTTGTAACTTACATGTATATACATGGACTTTTAGTATGACGTATTACTCCAGCTAGTGTTGTCGCTGCGCAGCTTTCCTAAACGTAGCTAGTACAACGTACTCATTATTAAAACATTTCTGGCTTCTGTCAAATACGGGGGCCGCCTAGAGCCTTCGTGGATTAACGCCAAGTGATTTTTGTACAGAGAAAGACACATATTCATTTGCAAATCGCCGTTAGTACATCTGATTTTAGAGCTATACTCTGCAAATCGAAAAAGTTCATGGCAGAGGACACTTCTTATTGCGTCATATATATTATCTCCACTCCCATTCTGGGACGGAGCGTGTGAAGAATGAGTGATGGTACGCCCTTGTGCAAGATCTTCTTCGTCCAGTTTTACGTCCACAACCTAGATAAGTGGCGGCCTGAAGAATATTCCCGGGTTCTGTCCTGAAGGAAGGCAACTGTGAGTCCTCAACGATTCTGTGCCACTAGTTCGCCAGACAGACAAGCCTGTGTCTATTCGCACAGTCCGTGTTTCTATTCTACCGTTATGTCCTGGTAGCCCTACTTGATACGAGTACCACATGGAATCAAGCATTGGTCAAGTTTTTTGTGTGCAGTCTCTTTTGTAGTGTCCAAGCAAGCTGCCAATGAATCTTGTCATGTCATTTCCTTTACTCATTACCGAAAGTATGTGGTCCGTATAGTTTACGTTTGCAGAAACATAGCAGGGCAGCATACTTCAATTACACACAACAATGACACAGAGATAAATCACTTTCAATAAATAATTACCCCCAGTTCATTTCTCAGCACATGTTTATTCATAAGAGTTAGAATTTGGTGACAATATTGTTGCTATGAGGTCAAGAATGTTTTCGTAACCAGTTACATTTCACGTCGAGTGGGCTCCTGAACTATTCGTACGAAAGAATTTTCTGAGTAGACATTCAGTACGGATTCGGAGACGTTTAATCAATACCACCAACTTCAGACATGTATTTTCGCTAACATATCGAGGCTAGATTGAAGTCATCGCCAACTATAATTGTATGAGTCGTGTACCTGTTGCAAGTGACACTTTCAACTGTATGATCTGAGTCGAGGGGGGCAGGTAAAATCAACAAATTACTAATTTATTCCTGTTTTCAAGGCCGGCCGGTGTGGCCATGCGGTTCTAG
Source organism: Schistocerca cancellata (assembly GCF_023864275.1). NCBI lineage: Eukaryota > Metazoa > Arthropoda > Insecta > Orthoptera > Acrididae > Schistocerca > Schistocerca cancellata. The sequence goes on from NC_064635.1 coordinate 167,353,699, forward strand.
GCGCTTCAGTTTGGAACCACGCTCCTGCTACGGTCGCAGGTTCGAATCCTGCCTCGGGCATGGATGTGTGTGATGTCCTTAGGTTAGTTAGGTTTAAGTAGTTCTAAGTTCTAGGGGACTGATGACCTCAGATGTTGAGTCCCATAGTGCAGAGAGCCATTTGAACCCGTTTTCAAGTATAACCTGTATCCACACTAACTCATGGGAACTATTTACTTCAATCTCACTAGAAGGTAAGTTACTTGTGACATCAATACACAATCCACCACCATCTTTACAAAAACATCGGCTGAACTTTTGTCCGGCTTTAGCCAGCTTTCTGCGCCTACAGCGATTTAATATTGTGCTTTCAATTATCATTTGGAGCTTTGGTTCTTTTCCAGCACAGCAATATTGATTTTTGCTGTATCTACCATCTTCCAGTGTTCGTCGTGTTCCCCCTGGAAACTGCAGCCCGTTTTGCATTTTCCACGAGACCCTCTAATTTAATAAACCGCCCATTCCACCACACAGCCCCTGCTACCCCTGTAGCCGCTTCATGCGTGTAGTGAACTCCTGACCTATTTAGAGGAACCCAGAAACGCAACCACCCTATGTGCAAGTCGTGGTATCTGCAGCCTGCACGGTCGCAGAAACGTCTGAAACTCTGATTCAGACCCTCTACACAGCCCTGTAGCAAAGGACCACGGCTGGTTCTGGCGACGATGCTCCACATGACGAGTTCCACCTTCGTCGCAAAAGCATGACTGACAGTCCTTACTGCTTCAGCTAGCCGCCCGAAACCAGAGAGAATCTCACGTAGTTAGCGCCAGCACGGGCATCAGGTGGCTGCGGTGGGGAGAAGCGAGCGACTTAACAAAACGGTACGCGGAGAAGTTTAAAAGCTGTACCTTCAGGAGGCCGTAACTGCGTACTATCGGACTTGTGTGCGAAATTTTCTCACGGTGTCGATTCTGGGCGTGCTATCTTGTAAGTGTGCCCTTTCACCCTTAAAATGTGAAGTCGACTTGGTGATGATTCCCTAATTGTGTAGCAGATAAGGCTTTGACAGGAGGTCCTGATCGTAGCCGATCACGGATTAACTTTACGCACTTCCACATTCTCTTTACCTGTTCCCTAACAGTACTCATGTCAACTGCATCATCCCCATACACTGCACACAAATGTCTATACGTGTCTACTGCGGATTCTTTTTCCACATAGAAGATTTAAATTGCAGCACGTCGTTTGAGTGTCTTGCGTAGACGCCACTTTGAGTGTCCACTACAAATCTGTCACCTCTATGAAGTATTCGGAAATTTACACGGCTGGAAATAAATAACTAAGCGAATAAATAAAAAATAAGTAAATTCATGCGGAATACTTGCGTACTATGAAACACATCTATTATTTTGTTGTTGCGGTTGTGGTCATCACTCCATATACTGGTTTGATGCAGCTCTCCATGCTACTCTATCCTGTGCAAGCCTCTTCATCTCCTAGTAACTACTGCAACCTACCTACTTCTGAATTTCTGAACATATTCATCTCTTGGTCTCCCTCTACGATCTTTCCCTCCATGCTCCCCTCCAATACTAAATTCTTGTTCCCTTGATGCCTCAGAACGTGTCTTACCAACCAGTCCCTTCTTTTAGTCAAGATATGATACAAATTTCTCTTCCCTCCAATTCTATTCAGTCTAATCTTCAGCATTCTTCTGTTGCACCACATTTAGAAAGCTTCATTTGTCATCCTGGCTAAACTATTTATCGTCCATGTTCCACTTCCATGCATGGCTACACTCTATACAAATAGCTTCAGAAAGGACTTCCTGACAAATCTATACTCGATGTTGACAAATTTCTCTTCTTCAGAAACGATTTTCTTGCCATCGGTAGTCTATGTTTTACTTCCTGACAAATCTATACTCGGTGTTGACAAATTTCTCTTCTTCAGAAACGATTTTCTTGCCATCGGTAGTCTATGTTTTATATCCTCTCTTCTTCGACTATCATAAGTTATTACGCTTCCCAGATAGCAGAACTCAGTTACTACTTCCTCATTTCCTAATCTAATTCTATCAGCAGCACATGATTTATTATGAATACATTCTGTTATTCTCGTTTTACTCTTGTTCACGTTCCTTTCAAGACACTGTCCATTCCGTTCAACTGCTCTTCCAGGTCCTTTGCTCTCTCTGATAGAATTAAATTTTCGTCGGCAAACCTAAAAGTCTTTATTTCTTCTTCATGTATTTTAATTCCTGCTCCAAATTTCTCTTTTGTTTCTTTTACTGCTTGCTCGTTACACAGATTGAATAACACCGGGAAAGGCTACAACCCTGTCTCCCTCCCTTTTCCATCACTGCTTCCCTTTCGTGCCCCACCACTCTTATAAGTGCCATTTGATTTCTGTATAAATTGTGAATAGTCTTTAGCTCACTGCATTTTACCCCTGCCACATTCAGAATTTGAAAGAGAGTATTCCAGTCAACATTGTCAAAAGCGTTCTGTAAGTCTAAAAATGCTAGAAACGTAGGTTTGCCTTTTCTTAACCTGACTTCAAGGTTAAGTAGTAAGGTCAGTATTGCCTCGCGTGTTCCAACATTTCCATGGCATCCAAATTGATCTTCCCCGAGGTCGGCTTCTAGCAGTTTTTCCATACATTACTAATTTAAACATTTACGTGAGGATAATTAATGAAAACAGACTTTCGTAAACGTTGCACAAAAATTAAGTATATGCATATACAGACTTAAGCGCCGGCTGAAAATTTGTACCCAAGGGGAAATTCGATTTCAGGTCGGTTACTTACCAGCGATATCCAGGAACTACTGCGCCACGCTGGTAAAGTGGCTTCCCACATTACCCTAGGACGCCTTCTTCCTCAATTCACATTCCTGTGCCATGCTGTTCTAGTTTAGGTGGAGCACCAGGTATGCTGAGGCGTGAATGAGAACTTTGGATTGAGGAGGGAGGCGTGCTAGGGTAGGCGGAGCAGTTTTCCTAGCGAATCGAAAACCTGGGTTCGAATCCCAGCCTTGGTGTATATTGTCACTAAACGATTCAGTCTGCATTGCACATCATAGACGTTTGAGATTTGAAAAGGTCTCTAGAACCATACAGTTTCATCTGAAAATTTAGTTATCTTTACCTTAACAGGCAAAGTATTCTCATAATAAGTTGGCCAGAAACAAAAGCGGTTTAACTCTTGCTTTTATGCTTTTAAAATTAAAAATACTGTGAGGTAAAATTCACGCAAACAACTCTCTTACAGTCTGAAAATGCGAGGACAAAGTATGTCTAATATTCTAGGACGATTTTGGCGAGAAAAAGAAATAACCTTCTGGCCGTTGAGAACTCGCGGGAGGATGCTGAAAATGTCGCGCACCGTGCATGCATCGTAGCGTAGCTGAATTTACAGGTGTAATTTAAAATTAATTCCCGGCCTGATGTATCACAATTGATTGGTATCAAATTGTGTGTCTCGTCTTCCCCTACACCAGTATGGTGCGTTGTAAACAGTTATCGTTTACACTCTGTATATTAAGGGATGTAAGAAAATGGTCTATTACTCACTGAACGACCGTTGAAACATGTTCGTAAGTTAACGGATGAAGGAAGTTTACAACAAGTTTTATTAATGAAGATGTCTCTAATTTTCCTTCATCGCTGCAGCGATTTAGTGGCACAGTAATCTCATTAATGAAATGCCTTTAAAACCGACCAATAGGCTATTTTCCTTCGTTAAACATGTGGTTCGAGGCGTTGTTATTAGGAGTGATCAAATGATTCAAATTGCATTTATGTTTATTTTTCAAAAAACATATCTTATTTTTAGGTAATGAAAGCTGAAAAATCATTAAATATGAAGACAAAATAAATCTCGGGTGAACAGACTGGTTTGAGTGTGCATACGACACAATATTTCGGCAATCAACCACGTTGCCATCATCAGGTGCACTGATTGAAAAATCACATTAAATATCAAGATTTAGTCACGTGATAGAAAAGGATTTGTTACTGGCTGAAGCTCTGGTGTCGTCACAGACTAGGTGTAAGATGAAGCTATACCTGAGTCACGGAAGTGTTAGCTGAAGTTAATAGGTTTTTCCATACTTTCTCTCCAAAAGGTTCAACTATTTAGTGATGGAAAACTCATTTACAACTTTTAAGTAACAATAGGAAGGAATTTTGTGAACTCTTCTAGTGGGAACATCACGAAAATTGATGCTTTTATGCTCCGGTCATTTAGAACGGCGATATGTGCAAGGGCGGACATTCTTTTCCCTGTTCCCTGCAACATCACTAAACACGCTGAAAACTAAAGAATTTAGGAGCTTTGGCAAATGGATCCGTATCTTATCTGTAGATTGCAAACTGTCTGTCATGAAATACGACCCAACTCAGAATCAAATTACTGGCGAATCTTAATCCTGACATCCGCTACATAAGATACTCACAGGAGAAAAAACGGTAGAAACATACGCTCTGTGGCGCAACGGATAGTGCGTATGACTAGGGAGCAGCAGAACATCTGGAAGGGTCATAAATTTTTAAAAGTTTTACACGAATATGAAAATAATACCCACACACAATTTTTTATGGCACTTGAACTGATTATGTCATGTATGACAATGTGTGCATAATCTACACTGCAGTTTTAAGAGTCGAATGATATGTAAAGGAAGCAGTAATTTGGAAGGGAGTGAGACAGGATCGTAACTTATCCGAGTACCAAGCACGTAATGTAAATTATGTAAAGAAATCAAGTAGAAACCTAGAAAGGTAACCACAGTTCCGGAAGAGGAAATAAGAAAAATTGCGATATGCTGATGACATCTGTAATTCGGTCAGAGACACTAAGGAACTTGCAAGATGAGCTGTATGAATACTATTTCGATAAGCTTTTAAATAAACAAAAGGTAATTAAATGTCCTAGAGCTAAGTAATGCAGTGCTCAGCAAATTACTTTATGATATGAGTTACATTATTTAGACAGCAATATAACTGATTATGCCCGAAGCAGAGTGCATATAAATTGCAGACTGCCAGTAGCAACAGATGTGTTTCTGACAATGAAATATGGCTGACAGGGGAACATTTCCAAGTGTCAATAAACTATCATGACAAACTTTGCGGGTGCGTACTGGGAGTAAAATAATGCAATACGCATATTTGTTTGCACTCAGTTTCACTTTTAAGGGGTAAAACACATCCCAAAATGTAATCTGGAGTATTAGGTTTGGAGGGAATACCTTCGATACGAAGATATGTCAAAAGGTTTTCTCACATAAAAGTTGATGTGTAATTAGCTTTCTTGAAAACTGTATAATCGAATTTTCCCAATTTTAAAAATTTGTAAAATACTTTACCCCATTAATAAATTTCGAAATATGTAAACGTTTGTTCTTTGCCAGATATATTACGTGAAGAAATTATGTTCATTTTACGTGCATGATGTAAGAAATAGTTACGTTTTAAGCATGTATTTCGAGATGAATATTATTGCAATTATTTTATATCGTAATAATGAGTTACTTATAAGTTTCAGTTAATTATTCGCAAGTATATGAAACAGAAAATTAAAAAACATGGAAACCGTGAATGTAAAATAACAATTCAAATCATAAAACATATGTAATTAATAATGGCTCTGAGCACTATGGGACTTAACATCTGCGGTCATCAGTCCCCTAGAACTTAGAACTACTTAAACCTAACTAACCTAAGGACATCACACACATCCATGCCCGAGGCAGGATTCGAACCTGCAACCGTAGCGGTCGCACGGTTCCAGACTGAAGCGCCTAGAACCGGTCGGCCACACCGGCTGGCTGTAATGAATATAGATAATTATAACAATAATGAACGTTTCGATATTTTAATGAGTTATATTGGAAGTACTTTGACAGTACATTGTGTACACCTTATTGTCCAAAAACGGCATTTCAGACACCAGCTTTATTACACAGCTTGAAAGTTTCTTTAGTATAAGTTGTAACAAAAGTTTTAATTTTTAAAATTAATTAATGGTGGTGAGGTATTATGCAAAATTTCAAATTATTAAAAAATCCACTATACAGTTTTCAAGAACGTTAATTGCTTACCAACTTTTATATGAGAAATTTTTTTTTATATAATCGTTTCCAAGGTATTCGCTCCAAACCTAATGAACGAAAATGACTTTTGGGGTGTGTTTACCCCTCCAAAGTGAAATTTAGCACAAACGGAAAAATACATATTGTTTTATTTTGCCGCCACATAACAACCGCCAAATTTGATCAAGACCGTTTAGTGATACTTGGGAATGTTCCGTTGTAAATTTCCACTTAATTTATATATCTGGAGTTCAGCCTGAACACGAACGTGAAACGTTGACGAACGATACGCAGATGATAAATGGTTACGACAAAGACAGAAAGGAAGCTTCTGGAATATCATGTTACATGATACTGCTGAACATTTAATGGGTGGATTAGATAATTACTGAACCGAAATTGGCTAAACAGAATAAAAGAAGGAATCACTTGAGAGAGCAGATCCCGAGGCATCAACATCGTCTATAATGAACTAAGGGACTATCAATTTGTTAATATTATCGAGTCCCTATTACAATATAGACATTTTTTTGTTGTCCTCATTGGGATAAAGGGCAGATGGAGAAACCAGAAAAATGAGCTGACCCAAGGAAGCGTTTTGGCACCCTCCCTAGTTAATCTGTACACCAACGACCAACCGATGCCTAAGCATACCAAACATTTTCTATACGCGGATAACCTGGCAATTACAGTACAGGGGATGTAGAACAGAAGCTGGAGAAAGCTCTTAGACAAATGTCGGAATATTATAAAAACGACTTTCTTAAGCCAAACCCGTCCAAAACCCGAATCAGCGCGTTTCATCTTCGATCCTAGCAAGCTAACCGTAAAATTAACGTCTCTTGGAATAATACCACACTGGAGCGTACTGACAAACCAACTTACCTGGGCGTGGTGCTCGATAGATCTCTGACATACAGGTACCACTGCGAAAAGACGTGACAAAAGGTAACTGCTAGAAATAATATTCTGCGGAAACTAGCTAACAGCAAATGGGGTGTTAACCTTCCATATTAAGAACCACTGCACAAGCGTTATGCCTCTCTACAGCCGAATATGCCTCTCCATGCGAAGAAGTTCGACATAAATCTTAATGAAACATCTCGATTAACAACGGGATGCATGAAACCTGCTTCCCTACCAAAACTATGTAGAGCTGTCGGGTTTCCGAATCTCAGCTCTCCGTGAACATCACACGAATTCACAGAGAGACTCCGACTATTGACGATCGGCATCCCTTTTTTGGAAGTGAGTGTAAACCTAGGCGACTGAAATCCCGTAAAAGGTTATTAGCCACGGTAATAGAAGAACCACCAGTTGATTACTCAACTGCATAGGAAGTGCCCAGCGGATTCAGCACAAACCGGAAGACACCGAGGACACTGACTGTGGCGCTGTGCAGGATATGGAGCATCTGCTAGCCTGCCCAAACTGCCCTTATAGGTGCTGTTGTTGTTGTTGTGGTCTTCAGTCCTGAGACTGGTTTGATGCGGCTCTCCATGCTACTCTATCCTGTGCAAACTTCTTCAACTCCCAGTACGTACTACAGCCTACATCCTTCTGAATCTGTTAAGTGTATTCATCTCTTGGTCTCCCTCTACGATTTTTACCCTCCACACTGCCCTCCAATACTAAATTGGTTATCTCTTGATGTCCTACCAACCGATCCCTTCTTCTTGTCAAGTTGTGCTACAAACTCCTCTTCTCCCCAATCCTATTCAATAATTCCTCATTAGTTACGTGATCTACCTATCTAATCTTCAGCATTCTTCTGTAGCACCACATTTCAAAGGCTTCTATTCTCTTCCTGTCCAAAGTATTTATCGTCCATGTTTCACTTCCATACATGGCTACACTCCATACAAATACTTTCAGAAACGACTTCCTGACATTTAAATCTATACTCGTTGTTAACAAAACGCTTTCCTTTCCATTCCCAGTCTACATTTTATATCCTCTCTACTTCGACCATCATCCGTTACTTTGCTCCCCAAATAGCAAAACTCCTTTACTACTTTAAGTGTCTCATTTCCTAATCTAATTCCCTCAGCATCGCCCGACTTAATTCGACTACATTCCATTATCCTCGTTTTGCTTTTGTTGATGTTCATCTTATATCCTCCCTTCAAGACACTGTCCATTCCGTTCAACTGGTCTTCCAACTTCTTTGCTGTCTCTGACAGAATTACAATGTCATCGGCGAACCTTAAAGTTTTTATTTCTTCTCCATGGATTTTAATACCTACTCAGAATTTTTCTTTTGTTTCCTTTACTGCTGGCTCAATATACAGATTGAATAACATCGGGGAGAGGCTACAACCCCGGCTCACTCCCTTCCCAATCACTGCTTCCCTTTAATGTCCCTCGACCCTTATAACTGCCATCTGGTTTCTGTACAAATTGTAAATAGCCTTTCGCTCCCTGTATTTTACCCCTGCCACCTTCAGAATTTGAAAGAGATTATTCCAGTCAACATTGTCAAAAGCTTTCTCCAAGTCTACAAATGCTAGAAGCGTAGGTTCGTCTTTTCTTAATCTAGTTAAATCGTACGGTCAGTATTGCTATCCCAACGATTTATGGCTGGACGAAAAAGAAGCCCTGTACTGGGCTGAAAAATTGTGACTTTGTTTACGGACACGAAAAGGTAAAGTAAGTCATTCTGGTAATCGAGGGAAGTGTGGGAGTTAAAAGCTGTGTAGGGGGACCAGGTCTGGGTTGCCGTAAGCAGGTTCGAACGGGTGTTGCAGTTGTTGCTAAGGTCTCCAGTCTCCAGCCCAAAGAATATTGTTATGCGGCTCTCCCTGCTACTCTATCCTGTGAAAGCGTCTTCATCCCCAAATAACTTTTGCAGCCTACTGCATCTGAACCCGCTTACTATATTCATGTCTTGGTCTTTCTCTATAGCTTTTAAAAGTCACACCCCCTTCCATTCCTAAACTGACGGCTTCTTTATGCCTCAGGACGTGTCCTCTTAACTCATCACTCTTTTAGTCAAGTTGTGTCTCAAATTTCTGTATTCCTCTATTCAACTCTGTACTCCTTCATTAGTTTCTACACGTCAAATCTTCGACACTCTCCTGCAACACCACATTTCAAAAGCTTGTATATTCTTCTTGTCTGAACTATTTATCATCCACAATTGACTTCCGTACATTGGTACATTCCAAACGAATACTTTTATTAAAAAAAGTTTCCAACATATTCATTTATTTTCGCTAGTAATTCATTTTTGAGGAGTGTTTTACTTGTAACTTTCAGTCTTCGTATCGTGTTCTGTTTACTTAGGTTAGCATCAGTTATTTTACTGTCCAAACGACAAACTTGTCTACCTCTTTAGTGGCTCATTGCGTGATACAATTACGTCTGGGCTGCCTTATTTAATTCGACTACATTCTGTTATTCTTGCTTTACTTTTACACTCTAACTTATCTTAAGCACACTCTCTACTCCAATCCAACTTCTCTTCCAGTTAACTTGTCACGTATGACAGAATTGCTATGTCATTATTAATGTTCAAAGTTTTTATTTCTTCTGCCTGAACGTTATTTCCTTTTCCGGAATTGCTTCTATGTTTTAGTAACTATGCACAGTTTATAATAGCGTAAAGAGTTATATAAAACACTTGTTCCGGCTAAAGACCACCTGTTAAAACATGGGGGAAAAAACTCATATGTTTTTAAAGTAATAAAGTGACACACACACACACACACACACACACACACACACACACACACACACACTATGCGATACATTATTGGCAAGATTTTTTCGACTGCACCACTTTTAAATTTTATTGTTCCTAAGTTGTTTCAGATAGAACACATTCGGAGAAACAGTACTTTACCAGAACAATATTTCAGAAAATATGGCAGTACACATAAAATAAATGGTTTCATTTCAAAATGGAATAAGAAAATATACTGAACCTCTGCTACGGACTGGCAAGAGGTAAAGTTGCAGAAAACAACAATATGGGATTATGGGTCCGCTTTGATGCAAAACACTTTTGTTAATTTTTTATTTAATCCGCCAAACTAGTTTCAGTCACTCATATCGTCAACACCAGTGGGTTCTCTGATTCTAAAACATTATTACATGTGTACTGTTTTGTTCCAAATATTGTTTCTGTGAATAATTTCATTATACCTTGTTTATTATGTGTCACAGAAAGGATTTTACAATTGTTGCTACTGTTTTCGACATATTTTCTGCGTATCTTTCTTGCTGTTTTTCTCGGCATAGATCGTGTCATCTGCAACTGTATGAGTGGCTGCTAGTAAACAAATACAAAACATAAACTTATATGTCAGCGTTAAACACTTGGGATTGCGGTGTGTTATGGATACGGTTTTGGTGTGCACTAGATTGTTACGTATTCTATCATACTCACGTTTGTTGGACGGCTTGCAGCTAATTTTAGACGGAGAGAAACACAACTTTCGCACCTTGTTCGAGACCCAAAACATTACGCCATCTTCCTGTTAGCATGTGTCGCGAGAAATATATTGCATATTGCATATTGTGAGAAATGTATAGCACATTGCGAGAAGATTGTAGCGGGAGTTTTGAAGGCCTCTGTTCCTTATTTGCGTCACAGTGCGTGATGGGGAAGTGATTTTGTGTATGTGTGTGTGTTGCCGGAATCAGCGACAACAATTGCAAAATCATGTTGTGATATATAGTAAGTAAAATACTATGAAATTATTCAGAGAAACAAAATTTGGAACAAAATAGTTTACACATAACAATGTTTAATAAGTACGTAATTTCTGCATGTCTTATAACCAAAGAACCCATTGCTGATGGCGATATGCAGCGGTGAAACTAGTTTGGACGGATCAATAAATAACAACAGTGTTTTGCATCAGGACAGAACCATGATCACATATTGCTGTTTTTGTACGTAAACACGGACCAATGAATGAATTTCAAGATGAAATTAAACTATCAATACGATGACATCGTCACTGGAGTGTACCGACCGCATTTCTGTTGGTAAAATACATTTTTTCTCTCTCAGTCGTAAATTATATTTATTAACATATCATCGGTTTCAGTGTAAATGGAGCGTCATTATGGATAACATGTTTAGCCACGAATTACACGTCGTTATCAATGACATTATGGTATGTGGCAGCTTGCAATGTACCTACATATATAATTTGACTTTGATACATCAGAATATTTCATTACCTGAAATGGATTGAGTGCCAAATAGGAGGAACAAAGTTAGAATAGGTGGACGGTTTCAAGTACTTAGGATGCATATTCTCACAGGATGGCAACATAGTGAAAGAACTGGAAGCGAGGTGTAGCAAAGCTAATGTAGTGAGCGCTCAGCTACGATCTACTCTCTTCTGCAAGAAGGAAGTCAGTACCAAGTTATCTGTGCACCGTTCAATCTTTCAACCAACTTTGTTGTATGGGAGCGAAAGCTGGGTGGATTCAGGTTACCTTATCAACAAGGTTGAGGTTACGGATATGAAAGTAGCTAGGATGATTGCAGGTACTAGCAGATGGGAACAATGGCAGGAGGGTGTCCACAATGAGGAAATCAAAGAAAAACTTGGAATGAACTCTATAGATGTAGCAGTCAGGGCGAACAGGCTTAGATGGTGGGGTCATGTTACACGCATGGGAGAAGCAAGGTTACCCAAGAGACTCATGGATTCAGAAGTAGAGTGTAGGAGGAGTCGGGGCAGACCGAGGAGAAGGTACCTGGATTCGGTTAAGAATGATTTGAAGTAATAGGTTTAACATCAGAAGAGGCATCAATGTTAGCACTGAATAAGGGATCATGGAGGAACTGTATAAGGGGGGGGGGGGGGGGCTATGCTCCAGACTGAACGCTGAAAGGCATAATCAGTCTTAAATGATGATGATGATGATGATGGCTGAAGATGACAGTATCCGAAACCGGTAATAGTGAAGTGTAAAAGTTTTTGCTATCAAGACCGACCTGTAAAATAAAGTGCCGAAATGTAGTCACGGATGTCTTCAATTCATAAGTGGCAGCGTCGGTACTTGTGTGCGTAATGTCAGGACGTCACCGCACGTATCGCGTTTTCCCTCCCGCTCACTGCACCTATCATTTTTCCGAGCCACCTGTTGGTACCTGCGCACGTAAACTTACGCTAAATTACTCGCCTCACAGCTTCGGCAAATCGTTACCGCCCGGCATTAAGCATTTCTCCAGGGAGTCCCGAGTTTCGGGGTGGCTGGCCGCAACTTGGGCAGCTGCAACTCGCCGATTACCTGCTAGCCCTTGATCTCTGTTTCAGCCCGTCGCAGCGTAAGCTCTTGCTAATTAGTTGATGGGATGTTCGGAGTCAGCTTAATCATGAACTCCGGTAGCTTAATGCTTACTGTCGTTCGACATTGCAGCTGGATATTGTACATTCAGAATCGAGATCGATTACAATTTTCATTCCTCCTTGCTCTCTTTATATTCCCTAGGGTTTATTCCGTCTGGACCGGGGTCCGCATCTTCAGGATTTAGCAAGTCGTGTTATAACAAACCATGAGTTATTGTCATGTCCGAAGTCAACAGTAGTTTGCGATTCCACCTTCGTTTGAGTGATGTTTACTCGGATATTCGGCTACAGAGTATGACATTCATATCTTTCACATAATTATGCTACACACTGGTGCAGTTACCAAATTTTATACGTTTCCTAAATTGTCCATCACGTAATAAAATTTGGCGTGTTCCTGAGAGATAATCTTGCGCTACGTAAATTACCTCTCCTACAAATTACGCAGTACAATGACCTAATTCAAAACAGGGTATGTTCCTATGCAAACCGTAGCCGGGTTATTAATTTCTATTGATATCACTCATATCAAGTGTTACTTGTGTACTATTATTTTCCATGTTTAATTGTGTGTTGTGCGGCAAGTCTATGTTGCTTGCTCGACAATGAATTATTTTCAAATTCCAGTTGATTTTATCAGAAATATTTTAACTTCACGTAAAGTCTACATACACTACTGGCCATTAAAATTTCTACACCACGAAGATGACATGCTACAGATGCTAAATTTAACCGACTTGAATAAGTTGCTGTGATATGCAAATGATTAGCTTTTCAGAGCATTCACACAAGATTGGCGCCGGTGGCGACACCTACAACATGCTAACATGAGGAAAGTTTCCAACATATTTCTCATACACAAACAGCAGTTGACCAGCGTTGCCTGGTGAAATGTTTTTGTGATGCCTCGTGTAAGGATTAGAAATGCGTACCCTCACGTTTCCGACTTTGATAAAGGTCTATCGCGACTGCGGTTTATCGTATCGCGACATTGCTGCTCGCGTTGATCGAGATCCAATGACTGTTGGCAGAGTATGGAATCGGTGGGTTCAGGAGGGTAATACGGAACGCCGTGCTGGATCCCAACGGCCTCGTACCACTTGCAGTCGAGATGACAGTCATCTTATCCGCATCGCCGTAACAGATCGTGCAGCCACGTCTCAATCCATGAGTCAACAGATGGGAACGTTTGCAAGGCAACAACCATCTGCACGAACAGTTCGACGACGTTTGCAGCAGCATGGACTATAAACTCGGAGACCATGGCTGCGGTTACCCTTGACGCTGCATCACAGACAGGAGTGTCTGCGATGGTGTACTCAACGACGAACCTGCGTGCACGAATGGCAAAACGTCATTTTTTCGGATGAATCCAGGTTCTGTTTACAGCATCATGATGGTCGCATCCGTGTTTGGCAACATCGCGGTGAACGCTCATTGGAAGCGTGTACTGGTCTTCGCCATACTGGCGTATCGCCCGGCGTGATGCCATTGGTTACACGTCTCAGTCACCTCTTGTTCGCATTGACGGCACTTTGAACAGTGGACGCTACATTTCAGATGTTTTACGACCCGTGGCTCTACCCTTCATTCGATCCATGCGAGACCCTACATTTCAGCAGGATAATGCACGACAACATGTAGCAGGTCCTGTACGGGATTCCTGGATACAGGAAATGTTCGACTGCTGCCGTGGCCAGCACATTCTCCAGATCTCTCCCCAATTGAAAATGTCTGGTCAATGGTGCCCGAGCAACTGGCTCGTCACAATACGCCAGTCACTACTCTTGATGAACTGTGGTATCGTGTTGAAGCTGCATGGGCAGCTGTACCTTTACACGCCATCCAAGCTCTGTGTGACTCAATGCCCAGGCGTATCAAGGCCGTTATTACGGCCAAAGATGGTTGTTCTGGGTACTGATTTCTCAGGATCTATTCACCCAAATTGCGTGAAAATGTAATCACATGTCAGTTCTAGTGTAATATATTTCTCCAATTAATACCCGTTTATCATCTACATTTCTTCTTGGTGTAGTAATTTTAATGTCCAGTAGTGTATACACTGTATTTAAGACGTGACACAACCAGTAATTGCCGGCCGGAGTGACCGAGCTGTTCTAGGCGCTACAGTCTGGAGCCGCGCAACCGCTTCGGTCGCAGGTTCGAATCCTGCTTTGGGCATGGATGTGTGTGATTTCCTTAGGTTATTTAGGTTTAATTAGTTCTAAGTTTTAGGGGACTGATGACCTCAGAAGTTACGTCCCATAGGGCTCAGAGTCATCTGTACCATTTGAACCAACCAGGAATTTCGAAAGTTATTTTTCTTGACCATTAAAATTATGTATGTTACTGATCTTGAACTGTCATCTTTGTAAACATCAAAGTAGGCAATCTGTTTTATATTGTTCGTTATAGCAGAGAGACTGGATATCAAAATCATTAATTTGAAGAAGACGTATTCTGGAACATCCTGGCGTATACAAATACAACGCATCATATGGAAAAAAGTTTCTATGTGAAGAGTTAATATTAGTAAACGGGATATCTGAATATTCTACAACCGGCTACAACCCTTCTTGCGTGGACGGGGTCAATTTTGTATTTTATTTTCAAGTGGAAACTCCAAAATTTTTATTGCATATCCGGATTCTACGCCAGAAAATGCGTACAGTTTACTCAAACCATTGTTTCCCACTCGTGGTAGATAGATCTATAATCGACTAATACCACGTGTGCTTGTTTATGCAATTAAGAACCATCGCTTTCAAGTCTACATATCATTTGCGATCTAAATGTAAACTTTTGTTCTGCAACGGTTGGTATTTGTGTTCGAAATTTACTTTAATGTTGCAAATTTGACTGTACAGTACAATCACTTTTGCAACACTCAAGCAACGTTTAAACGCCAATACCAAACCGCAGAACACAAAAGGTTCACATTTACATAGTAAATGACATGTAGAATCAAATGCGTCGGTCCTTAAATGCAAAAACAAGCACACTTGATATTTCTCGATTAAACCGCCATCTACCACGTATGGGAAATAATTCTTTGAACAAACTGCCAGTATTTTATTGGAGTAGAGTCCGATAAATGCACCGAAAATTTGGAGGTTCTCATTTTAAAATTGAATGTTGATCCCACCCACGTAGGACTGGTTAGCGTTGAAGTTAGCACGTCACACTGTTGAGCGCACACATTCAAGCAGCCTGCCACAGACAAATAGAGTCAGTCGTTCTCGTAGCGTAGATGATAGCACACGAGACAGCTCAGTTTTAGGCTCGGGGTTCCATCCTTAATATTATCCCATGTCCAATGTTTGTGTCGCTCTCTTATTCGTTTTAAGGAAACGAAACGAGAACACGTTTGGCTACACGGGGCTGCGTGAATTTTCGCGCGCAACGGACAGATTAGCTAACTCCAGCGCTAATTAAACTAGCAACGGCCCAACAACCGAATTTTTTTTTGCTTAATAGTTATTTCTCCACACAGCCTACCGTGCGACACCCTTACAATCTTTTCAGACTGTTTCTAAGCAGCATGTATATACAGTTCTAGCTGCGCTACATGTGTGTGCTCCTTGTCTCAGTTCTTTTCAATCCCGCGAACGAAAAACATTATGTCATTTGTTACTATGAAAAAAGGCGCAGAGGACCTCCCTCTCGTGCTAAAAGATGAATAGTAGAGCTGTTTACAGTTGTAATATATGTGGAATAAATCTTATGCGGTGGTAGCGGAAAGCAGTGTTTTCACTTAGCTAATTAACACCCAGGTCCTCTCGTCTACTCGTACAGAATACGATGAAACTTAATTACGAGCAGCTTAAAAGTTGAGCAGAACATCTGGTAATATTATTGTGCACTCAACCCTGGCAATTGTTGACTCTTTACTAACAGAGCATATATCTACTCTAATAGCAGCGACAAACGCTAGAAGAGCAAATAAAAAATATATCAAACTCGAAAAATGATTTTGATGTAATTTTGGAAAGAATAACATTACGGTGTGGACCGTTTGTGTGTGATTCGTGTAGGCTCAGTGTGTTATCGTATTTTAATTGATTTCGTGTAGTATTCTCTGAGACCTAAATTGAGGGTCACGCCAGCATATCCCTCTAGCAGTGTGGGAAGCCAACTGAAAACCATACTTAGTTATTGGAACAAGATTTTCGGTAAATGATACAAGACGGAATTGGGCGTAACTATGTCGTATAGTGACATCTGTACCTCTTGTGCAAGCAAGATACTGAAATTAGAATAATTTTCTTCATGTAACTAAGCACTTTAACCAACGATATTCCAAAGCTTTTAGCTATTTGAGTACAGCGATATAATGTTTTTCATGTTCTCGTCGATACTTTTCGAAAAAATTTCGGTACAAGGCTTCCGATTCCTTACATATCTATTTATTTGTTTATTCATTCATTTATCCATCGAACATCTTACAATGATACAGGGCTTTTTATCACGATACAATGAAAATAAATAACTCAAAAACACACACACGCAAAGAATACACATGGTTTTTCTTGGAAGAGTCGCCATACGTGTTTTCTCTGGTGTTTCGGCAGATTCTTTTGATTTCGTTTTTGTAAACTGTTGTTGTAATATACCCAAACAAATAAGGCCGTCGGAGAGCGTCAGTTTGTTTCCCTTCGTTTGATAACAAAATGATTTTTAATGTTGAATTTTACGTGCCCAGTCGATAGAGATGCCCCACATTGGTCTAGTCTAGCGAGATTCGTTTAATCAACATGTGTTAGCAGGGACAGCAAAACACGAGGAATAACCAGCAGTCCAGCGGCGATGGCACCGCCCTGATCCACACTGACTGCTACAGCCTTGTAGCAGCGCTGCTCAGTCGCTGCTGTAGTACCGGTTATACTTCGTGTTTCACTGTCCCTGTTAACACATGTTGAATATCGCTAGACTAGATTAATTTGGGACCGCTCTATTGACTGGCCATGTAAAATTCCCCTTTAAAGACGATTTTGCTTGTATAGGGAAACAAACTGACGCATTCCGTGGACATTGACTGGCACGTGAGAACTTCATGGGCAGTATTTATCTGGGTCGACCCCAGCTACACGCTGCTAAAAAGCCATAAAAAAAATCTGCCGAAACACCATAGAAAGTGCGTCTGATGACTCTTATCAGAGACAGCTCGTATAAGTATCCGTAAAGAAATGCGACAGGTGGTCTGCTGTGCCATTGCTGAGGAAACCATCCCGGTATTTGCCTGAAGTGACCTAGCAAACATAAGTTCAGCGACTCAACACCTACGCTGCCTCATTCGATCGGTCACTATGTACAGTGTTGTCAAGTATAAACACTGATGCACTTCTTATCACTGCAAACGTCAGGGACTCAAACTTGATGCTACATCTATTGCACTGACCCAGTCCGTTCATAAAACTGAACACTCTATAGCTGCCCGTTGTAGCCGACCGGTTCTAGGCGCTACAGTCTGGAACCGCGCCACCGCTACGGTCGCAGGTTCGAATCCTGCCTCGGGCACCAATGTGTGTGATGTCCTTAGGTTAGTTAGGTTTAAGTAGTTCTATGTTCTAGGGGACTGATGACCTCAGATGTTAAGTCCCATAGTGCTCAGAGCCATTTGAACCATTTTTGAACCACTCCATTCGGCAAACAGACTTATTTTCACAAAAGTTATGCCCTTAAACATGAAGACCACTCAGACATTTGGAATGTTTTTCGAAATTCTCTTCTGATACGGTACGAGCTATAATATATTTTTATTCTATAGCGGCACCACCGTTTAGTATAGGGAAAGTTAGTTTTGTGCAACATTCTGAGCACAAGTTACAGCCAGGTGCGAGCCGGAGTGCAGTGAGTTATGCATACCAACAGTTGCAAAGTAGGTCACAGAGACGTCAAATTGCTCAAAGAGTATACGTAGAAGTTCTGCATGTCGGAAATCACAGGAAGAAGGGGCCAACTGGCCAACCTAGCATGCTAGGAGTACATGACGTGAAGCAGCATGTATGGCAAAACAGCCACATATAAATAGCTGTGGGTTTCTGACGAGATTCTTTCAAGTGTGGCAGCTCTCCTGGATGGCGGGGCATGTTGCACCACCAGCTATATGCAGCAGCAGATGGGTCACCATCGTTCCAGTCCACGGCAGGTCGCTGGTTCGACCCTCTGAGGCCGATGTGGGGTCCCTAGGCAACCAGCAGCTTGCTACCGCGGGCAGTCGTCGTGGCTTCCAACACACGCTGGAGGCATCCTGAGGCGAGAGCCACAGATTCGGACACCTGATCACAGGTGCTCGTTGTCACCATGATCTAAGCCAGGTGGGTGAGAAGCACGCAGCTGGCTGCCTGCTACTCATACCGAGCGGCGCTGCGTCAGCAGGGATGCAGACAACTGAGTCGACTGCCGGCATCCTGACGACACCGCAACTCTGCTGCCGTCCAAGGCTGACACAAGGCCATGCGTGCACAGGTTGCTGATGTAGCCATTCCATGCCATGCCATTTCACAGACAGAGGTGTCCTCAGCATTGCAGGACCCAGTGACGCAGACTGAGGGGACAGCGGCACAGTATTTGGAAACAATAAATCACCTGGAAAGCTCAGGTGAGTCTTAATATGGTGCCTTTTACCTCTTCCTGCTACATTTGGTGTTGCTGACACATTCATGGCAGAAGTTGCCAATACAATTTGCAGTTATCATAGCTGACCGTGTAGCTATCTCGTACAAAGTAGTACCAAGAGGAGATACATTTACTTTGGTAACACAGGCCCATCTTCTTGCTGCGTACAATGACACAGCCTGACAAGAGAGCCCAACCTTTACACAGCGATATTCATATATGGCCACCTTGACCTTCTACGTTAGCACATTTCTGGGATACTGTTATTGAGGTTTCAATTGCCAACATTAATGAGTGTTATATCAACATACACATCCTTTCTAAAGTTTTTGAAGTCTTCAAAAGGTATATCGTTCACTTAAAAAGAAGATAGTACAGCCTACCACTGTTTATTGTCATATCTAACGAAATGAATACACGGAATTGTGTGTCATAATTTAACCCAGTGTAACTACTGAATGTTTCCCTGACACAGTAAATGGTCACTTATGGTGTTCCACAGCCCTGAATCACAGGTCCACTGATCTTTCTCACATGTCTAAACGACCTACCATCTAATATGCAACAAGCACTATCAGTTCTTTTGCTGATGTATTTTGCAGAAGTTGGGTTGGGTTGGGTTGGGTTGTTTGGGGAAGGAGACCAGGCAGCAAGGTCATCGGTCTCATCGGAGTAGGGAAGGATGGGGAAGGAAGTCGGCCGTGACCTATGAAAGGAACCATCACGGCATTTTCCAGAAGTGATTTAGGGAAATCACGGAAGACCTAATTCAGGATGGCCGGATGCGGGATTGAACCGTCATCCTCCCGAATGCGAGTCCAGTGTGCTAACCAGTGCGCCACCTCTCTCTGTATTTTGCAGAAGTGCTGGAATCAATCCACACATGTGTAGAGCAATAGAAGGAATGATAAATAATATGCTTAAAAGTATTATTCAGTAGTTTACTACCAATGGTCCCACTCTCAACTTCAGAATGTAATCTACCTCTCCCTCATCGTCAATGACTTCATAATTATCTCGTTTAATAAGCTTCGACGGGAGTAAGAAATACAGTAAACTTTTTACTTATCTTCTTTACTCGTAGTTGGCTCCAGTTTTTTACGTCTAGGGGTTGATTCTTAAAACTGAAATTTTTGACGTTGTAGGTTGTCATAGTTCCAGTTGACGTAATGATTTCTGAGAGAGTTGCCTGAGCAGTTAATTTTATTCTGTCGCATTTTTCTATATCACACTGTCTTTACAATTTCAACTTAAAAACCAAAAATTACGTTGTTATTGCCAAAAACAAAAACGCGTTCGATCACATCAGAGGCATGCCCACTGTTAATCACCATTCTGCGCTACTAACAACATTGTAAAGAGTGTACAAATTTTCTTGACAAATGAATCTCCACCAATTTATATCATTATTTTATAAATGAATCCGGAAGTAAACATAATAAATATGGTCAGATTGCGCAATTAATAATACGAATCTTAAGTGTGCCAGATACTTCGGAATTTCACACATTTCTAAAAAAATTATTTTAACTGTGCATTTAAAGCTAGTACATAACAACAAAAATAACACATCGTGTACCAAATCATATGAAATTCTTTTAGAAAAACAGCTGAGGATATATTAACCTGTTTAAAAGGTTGTAATGTTTTTTGTATCGACTACTTCTGTTGAGGAAAAGTAATGCTAGAGGAAGGTGTCCCTTTACAAGAAACACAAAACGTATTCAGTTCCCCGTCTAGCGGTACTCTACCAGTGATATGTTTATTAAATGACGAGGAAATAATAATCAGTGGGCAAACCACAAAATTTTTAAGTGTCTGTCTTGGCGATAAGTTAAACTGAAATCAAAGAAAATGTTGAATCCGTAAAACAGTCCCACTACATTTGCAGTTGGAGAGAGGTAAATCAATAAGTTACCATATTTTACATATTTTCATTCCATAATATCCTACGGAACGATGTCGTGGAGCAGGTCATCGTAAAGATAGAATGTTTTCATTGAAAAAAAAAGAAAAAGAAAAAGATACGTACGGATAACGTGTGCTGCTTCCCCGCCATCACATTTTAGACATCTGTTTGAGGAATTAAGCATACTGTCCACTGCTTCACAATATGCTTATCCCAACATGAAGTGTGTTCTAAGCAGCACCCTACATCTCAAACGGTACAATGGTGTACATAATTGCAATACGAGAGAAAAAAATTATCTTCATGTCATCGGTCGAAAAAGGGGTGCACAATGATATAACAAAACATTCTGAAGATATACCGAATGGTATAAAATGTCTGATGACAGCAGATTTAAATCTGAAAACAAAATGATAAGATTTCTCCTTTGACAACTCCTATTCCGTACAATAAAGCCTATTTGCGTAATTTTGAAAAAAAAAAGATGTTATAATGTTTTGATAGGAATAAAATGAGGTATTCATGTAAATTGATTTTAAGCAACATAAAATTTTGCTTTTACGATATTAAATCCTTCCACTGCCTAAGATAATACTTCAATTTTATATAAATGTACATTTATGATGTTTTATGAAAATGAACTGGCTAAGTTTGTGTCTGTCCTCATTCGTTAGACTACAAATAATTTAGTAAATATATTAAAAATTCACATATCGTGTAGCAGCTCGCAAGTATGGTGGATAAATAATAAGCCTTCTATTCGGTGACAAGGCAGCGAACTACAATGACTGGCGCTGCCAGCTGTACGTAACCTCAGAGAAACACTGCCGCTTGAGATGCACCATGAACCATATCGTACGCAAAACGAGTATTGGAAATCAGTGTTGCCTTCAAGTAACACTGCCAAAGGTTTAAACTAAATTAGAAGGGAGATCGTATGAACAAAAGCATTCAATGATTCATTGAAATCGATTACAACGAAAACAAATTTGAAAACACGGTAAAATGATCTGTGAAACTATTTTTCTGAAAGTAAGGAATAAAACAGATTCAAGGAAAAACTGATGGGGCTTTGAATGAGTTCTGCTACCCCGTGTGGTCTGAGGCGCGTTGTCACGGTCCGCGCGGCTCCCCCCGTCGGAGGTTCGAGTCCTCCCTCGGGCATGAATGTGTGTGTTGTCCTTAGCTTAGATACCCATAAATGCTCATAAATTTCACATTCTCTTAAACTTTCTTTACTTTTGATTTTTGTTAAAAGAATGGTTCAAATGGCTCTGAGCACTATGGGACTCAACATCTGAGGTCATCAGTCCCCTAGAACTTAGAACTACTTAAACCTAACTAACCTAAGGACATCACACACATCCATGCCCGAGGCAGGATTCGAACCTGCGACCGTAGCAGTCACGCGGTTCCGGACTGAAGTGCCTAGAACCGCACGGCCATCACGGCCGGCATTTTTGTTCAGAAAAAGTGAAATATAATATATTTAAATATCGATCGGTATTCTGTTATTATAGTGAGTATATAGATCAATAGAAGACAGTGAAGTTTCAATTTATGCTGTGATTTGATAATTTTTGACACCCCATTTCCTTAACTAGGGGCAGCTGTTTGTGAAATACTTAAATCTTCCCTTCTATCGCTAATTATACCTTTGTTGACTCCCCTGATAACTTTCAAGCCAAACTGGACTTCTTGTTGGCCTTTTTTGTACCCCATGTGTCCATTTTTCGACCTTAGTTTGGTTACGAAAATTCGTAGAAAAATTTTCCTCTAATCTCTAACTAAACTTTTCAGATTTATCCTGATTTCTTTCAAACAATTACATCTTTCTCTCCAAAACTGGACCTCACGCAGGTCAATTTCATGCTCTATTTGTCCATTTCGCAACTTTCTTTTGGCTACTAAAATCTGGAAAGTTATCCACTACGAAATCTCCAGGAAATCTTGTTTTCGGTCTACTCAGGCCTCTGACCAGAAAAGTAATATATATAAGTGTGGCTGTGGGAAAGAAAACACAAGTACTCTTGTTGCCTGAAAACAAACTCAGCTTATCGTGTATTAGATGTGACATCGATTACATGGTATTTATTGTGTTGGCAGAAGAGCCAACACCGTGTTGCTAGAGGAGGACGAAATGCACACTTTTGAGCTCACGCAGACTGGCGTGAGGTCTGGAACAGGTCAGAGAAATAAGACTAGCAAAACAAGAGTAACAGGTAGAATACTTAACTTTAATTCATAATTGGTGAACATCGGTCTTTCGGTACAGGCATCCATAGATAAATAACAAATGTGAATGGCGCCTTGCTAGGTCGTAGCAAATAACGTAGCAGAAGGCAATGCTAACTATCGTCTCGGCAAATGAGAGCGTATCTGTCAGTGTAGCTTCGCTAGCAAAGTCGGCTGTACAACTGGGCGAGTGCTAGGACGTCTCTCTAGACCTGCCGTGTGGCGGCGCTCGGTCTGCAATCACTGACAGTGGCGACACGCGGGTCCGTCGTATACTAGCGGACCGCGGCCGATTTAAAGGCTACCACGTAGCAAGTGTGGTGTCTGGCGGAGACACCACAGTATTCGTTAACCGCTTCGATGGTGGGGTACAGGAAACTATGCATGGGCACCGTCTTCCCGTATCTTTAGTTCCATTTGAGTATTCTCCACTTCCTGCTCTCGTAATATAGTTTTCCTCTTGTGATCGCCAAGAGACACTCCTTTAGGCAATGTGCTAGTGAATCTCCAGTTATTGTTTCACACTGAAGAGAGAGAGAGAGAACTTGGTGTGTGGGAAGAGGGGGGGGGGCGAGGGGGGCCGAATCAACAGGTGGCTACTCCGGGTGTAAGGGGAGATGCGATCAGGGTGGGCTACTTTGGCGCAGATGCACTTCCGGCGGCTGACGTCTGCCGAACTTACAAGTGGGATGAAGAGGAAAATGAAAACTTCAGCCTCTGTGGCGGACGGTGAGCCGAAGAGGACGAGCGAAGATGTTCACTCTCAGCTTTGGCAGCTTAGAAGCTTTTGCACCTTCCGTCCATAATTCTCCCTATCGAAGCTTCCAGTTGGCGAAGACAGCTAATCCGATCTGACCACAGGTAGAGAGCTGCGTATGAAATTCCAGAGAGTTCGCACTAGCCCCAGATATAAGACATAGATAAGGACTGTGAACATACAGTATGCGCAGGAATCAAGAAGGAGCAATAAGAACAGAAGAACAAGAGAGAAGACTCGGAGCAGAATGGTAGAGTGGCAGGGCAGCGCTCTCCCTCCCTTACTAAAAGTCGCACATCGAAGACGCAACGTTGGAAATACATGAAAGGTTCAGGAGTGGCACTAAAACTCAGGGTGAGAATAAATCCAATCAAGATAAAATTCGGAGACGACCGTTCTTTCTCTTTCAAAGTGAGGAAGAACTGCATGACATGTTAAATGGAATGAGCACTGTGCTTAGTACAGTGGATTTAGAGTAAACCGTAGAAATATAAAAGTAATGAGAAGTAGAAGAAACAAGATTAGTGACAGGATTAGTATCTAGTTTGGGGACAACGAAATAATAGATGTGAAGCATGACTGCCATCTTGAAAGTAAAAACATACGATGGATGGAACATGGAGGACATAAAAAGGAGACTAGAACAGCCAGAGAGGGGTATAGCGTGCCCTTTTGTTGTAACATCTTTTGGGTATGATAAACCAAATATTACATACCTATGTACTTGTACTGGCTAAATAGGTGTTTATCCGTAATGGAAATTATATGGCTGTACCAATTATTGAATTTAACCCCGTTTTGGAGTGGTATCTGACTGCAAAGAGAGCTATTTAGAGATTCTGCGGCAAGCAGCTAACACCAATATTCCCATTTCATTATCTTGAAAAGTTGCCTTTTTCGCCTGCAGAGCAATGCTACAGCTCATTCAATGAAATCGTCTCTTTGTTACCAGAAGATGAGACTGAGCTGCAGTGGAGTGTGTCGATCCTTTCTTGAGGTAAGTTTGTGAGGAAATTATTTATTGAAATAAGAAAGAGGTACGTCTATTCCTTCCGCTTTGTCACTTATTATTTGCACTGTTACTTTATGACACCAGCTGTTACCATACACTGTTATTACCTATTGCACTACTTGTTGTCACTCCATTGCACATTGTGAGAAAGAAACTTTTTCAAGTATTTTCGTACTCAATATTTAACTAATTCTTCTGCACCAAATATTATTTCTGAAACTGTTTCTTCGCGTAATTTGACATCACCCATATTCTTTCCTGCTATCCCTCCAGGTGTCAGTCTAGGGGCACATCTTCTCGGCTGACGTTAGGGGCTCACATCCACGCGTTGTGTGTGATGATTTCCAATCATATTGTTTTACATATTTTAACGATGAATGCGTCGCTCCCATTTTGCTTCACATGTATCAAGTTTAATTGTTCATTACTGAATGAAATGTAAGGTGACCTCGAAGGTTTCCACAGATATGATAACCTCACACTGGTAGTCTCTAACAATAGTCACTTGGAGCACTGCATTGTATAGAAAAGAATCGCGCTCTATGGGGAAACTGGAGAAGAAGAGAGTAGAAGCACGTGAAACATGGTGTTGCAGTGTTGCAGAAGCAAGCTGTAAATTACGAGCATCGTTAAGAGAGTACATGAGAAGATCATTCTAGGTACTCGCGACGATAGCCGATAACACTAGGGGGACAGAATGTTGGGACAAATGTTAAGACACCTGGCAGTAACTTCTTGGTATTGGGGAGAGGTATAGAGGTCAAAAACTGTAGAGAGGACTGAGACTGGACTACATCTAACAGAGGATTGAGGACTTTTGTGGTGCTGCTGTTCTGAGTTGAAGAGGTTGGCACATGACAGAAATTTGTGATGGGTTGTGTGGAGTGTGCACTGTAAGACCTTCGGTACACACACCATCAGATTATTTGACTCGCTCTAACGAAGTAGGCGAGTGTCATCAATATGTCTCGTGGCCTTATCATGGCGTGTTTATCTTCTGCCGTTAGGTCAGACGATAGAAATACCACTTGCACGCTTAGAGTAGCAGATTGACAGTGACCAACTTTAAACAGAACTTGATTAATATTCACACATATTTATTAAAATAATAAAAATCATAAATATTACGTAATTTGATTCTGGATGCTGTTTCCAATTGACAATCTCAAGTTCCTTTGGTCTTGATATTTGACAAAGTGTCTATACATTTCTCTTCATGGCTATGTACAGGAATATGATAATCTTATTAGGCGCAGACTGAAACTTGTCTACAGACTAATGCAGACTGATGCAAACTGACTAATCGGGGGTCTGTACACTCGTTATAATACCTCGAGCGTTCAGGTTTTACTGCGTGAGTGTGACCCGCGAGGAGAAAAGGTTCTACGTTAGCAGCGATCCCATTGGCTGCTTTACATATTAATACGCGGATCGGCGGAAGCAGAATTTGGTCCGTCTCTATGACAGCGCCATCTCGTAGTGCGGAGACGGACGAGCGCTGCACTTGCGCTGTTGTGCTTAGCGGGGCGCGCTGTAGTGGGAAAGTTGTGTACGCGCTGACTACGCGGAACTATATACACAACAGGTTCCATGAGACCATAAAAGAATCGTTTCTTCATATAACCCTCAAACACTTATAGTCTATGATCTACACTAAACGTGTAGTACAAATTCTATAATCAGGTATTATCGGAACTTTTTTGTTTCCTTTGTTCCGCAACAGATTTTCCAAAACAGCTGTATAAATGGCTGGTTCAAATGGCTCTGAGCACTATGCGACTTAACTTCTGAGGTCATCAGTCGCCTAGAACTTAGAACTAATTAAACCTAACTAACCTAAGGACATCACACACATCCATGCCCGAGGCAGGATTCGAACCTGCGACCGTAGCGGTCGCTCGGTTCCAGACTGTAGCGCCTAGAACCGCACGGCCACTCCGGCTGGCACAGCTGTATAATATAACAACCCACTATTGAATTTAGAGTACCAAATCATTTCAGATTATAGGTGAAGCACGAAAGTATGCAAACAACTTAAACAATCACCAATGATTGTCAATGCAATTAGTTCTTCTACGTTTTATTTCTATATCGTGCTAAAAGATAAGTGGCATTTTTCTGTAAGGTGAGTCCACTAGCTGACGGGAACGCAACGGACACCGGTGTGGAATCGCAAACGGGTCGTAAAAGAGTTGATTCGCTAAAAGGCACGGTGACTAGCAGCTACTCTTTGGATGGTGGACGTTCTCTGTAATGGTGACGGCGTCTCAGGGGGGTGCGTGCTGAACTCGGAAAATTTTAAAATTTACTTGTAAGCTGCAGTAGATAGAACACTTTCTAAAAAGACAGAGATTTGCAAAGGAATGGGAAAATTTGAAACACATAGAGCGAAAAAAATTGCTAGATGCAAAGAAAATCAGCAGTAAGTGATGCAAAAATTTTGTAAGCGACCACAGGATAGGCTCACCAAAATTATTTTTATAGCAGAAGGAAAATTCACTAGTGCCTCTGTGCAGTTACTACCATTGGCTACAACATGAAACAAAACTCAGAGCTTCCTGTACCCACTGTATGAGGGAAATGATTACTACTGAACACTTGAACGTAGAAGAACACAAATGGAACACTTGGCCTTAGAGTTCCAGAGAAGGAACAGTGGATTTGTGTCTCATTTCCAACAGACAGCGTATCGGCTAATGGTTGTATGGTGATGGTCTCAGACGCGATGACATATGACGGGGACGAATATGTAATTTTCAGCTACCACTCCAGCCATTCTCTTCATCTGAGTCTTAGAACGATGGTAACCACGTGCAGCATTTGCGCATGACATGTAGAGACACCTACAAAGCTACTTGTTTCAAGTTAGAGTTTTGATTTTCTGAATTAATTATGAATTAATCAGTTAAAGTCAACACCCACGTAGGCAGGGACACAGGTTCTCATACGTACTTCTCTGGTTCTTTTCTTTAATCTGTTAAGTAACTAAGCAACCATTGATAGTTTACGTAGACATAGAAAGGATATGCTTATAATATCGTATAATTTGTCAATTCCACC
Organism: Schistocerca cancellata; assembly: GCF_023864275.1. Lineage (NCBI taxonomy): Eukaryota > Metazoa > Arthropoda > Insecta > Orthoptera > Acrididae > Schistocerca > Schistocerca cancellata. Next base: position 167,381,683 of record NC_064635.1, read on the forward strand.
TCATTCTGTCAAATTACTATCGTGTCTGTTAATGGATTTTAACCATTGTACTCTTAATAATTACTTGCACTATCCCTCCAATGTTTGGAGTCAAGTGCATGCGTTTTAGCAACAAACAAGACTTCATTGTGACCTACAATTTCATTCGATAGTTCGATGAAACCTTTGGTCGGTATTTCTATGCGTGCTACAGTTCCCATACTTCATGTCTAATTGTCCCACACTCTTGTTGATGTTGAAATGTTCAATAATATCCGTTGCGCGACTTTGTCTTAATTTTCCCCAATATATTATGGGGAGCGGTTCCGTTGACTGTGTAGGTCACTAGGTTCACACCTTCTTAGTATCACAGAGGAATGCTGAAAACTCAACTGCACTCTCGCAGTATGAGCTTTATATATAATTTATAGATATTTTACTCTTTTTGTGAGGAGTGTTACATACATAAAAAGTGTCATAGACTCTCAGGGTTTATGGAGAAGAGTAAATGCATCAATTTTGAGATGAGGGACCCTCGACCAGAAATGATCGATTCGAAAGTTATATGCGGAAATCCTACTGGTATCTGTGACAGCGGACTCCTTCTAATGCAAGATCTTTGCTTTCCACATTTTGGGACGAGATAGTATGGACGACAACAAGAAAATGACATTCAGTAAACGTGGGTTCTAAAGCGCGTACTTTAAGGACTATGAGCAGTAGTTCATTTTTGCTTCTGTGAAACACATCATGTGAACAAGTGCTCATAGCTCTTAAGGTATACAGCTTTGAGCCCATATTTATTGGACATATTTTTCTTGATTTTGGTCTTGCTATCTCCTTGGGAAATATGGGAAGCAAAGAGCATGCAGTAGAAGAGATCCACTGTCAGGTATCAGAAAGGTTTACTCTTATAACCTTCCACTCCGTCGTGCCAGAAGTCAGTTAACGAGCATTTCGCTCTCGTTTAAGTATATGGCCGAAAGGGACAGCTTTCCAGGATATGTGAAACGAATCCTGTCGTTCAGGACCGTGTGCAACAAAGAGCACAGATTTGCCACGAGATGGGCAAATTCACAACGTCTATTATGCTGAATGAAGCCAGGCTGGTCAGGCCTAAGCGCTGTAGTGTGCGAGTGAGACAGACGAGAAACTACGTCATAGGGAAACACAGTAGAAGGCTTTTGTGGCCGAGGAGACGTAGCAGTGTTTAATATGGTGGACCTAACATCGGCCATAAAGGGAAACATTTATGAAAACTGTGGTGTCACCGCCAGACACCACACTTGCTAGGTGGTAGACTTTAAATTGGCCGCGGTCCGTTAGTATACGTCGGACCCGCGTGTCGCCACTGTCAGCGATTGCAGACCGAGCGCCGTCACACGGCAGGTCTAGAGACATTTCCTAGCACTCGCCCCAGTTGTACAGCCGACTTTGCTAGCGATGGTTCACTGACAAATTACGCTCTCATTTGCCGAGACGATAGTTAGCATAGCCTTTAGCTACGTCATTTGCTACTATCTAGCAATGCTCCATTACCAGTTACTATTGATGCTGTAAAACATGTACCATCAGAGCGATGTTCACCTACTATGGATTAAAGTTAAGTATTCTACCAGTTGCCTCCTTTTTTCTGAAGTCTAAAATCCGTGTCCTGTTCCAGACCTCACGCCAGCCTGCGTGAGCTTAAACGCGTGCCTTTCGGCTTCCTCATAGTGGATTGGCTGTATTGCCAATCCACAACAAAAACTACTTAATTCTGTAGTAGTGCAGGGAATAGAGCCACAGTAATTTTAATCTGCCATCCTCCATAAAGTTTCATGGTGATCCCAATAAATAATATTGATCATAGGCCCTATCTATAATAGATTAGGATTTACTGTTAAAGTGAAACTAACGAGTTTTGTAACAAAGACCTGAATGCTAAAATCTGAACACTATGGTCGATCTTAACGATCAAAATTTCATATAAGAGCGCATCATTAAAATGACAGATGTTGTGAATGTCAACTCTGTAACTTTATTTGTTTACAAGATATAGTAAACTTATATTATTAGTATTTTCAGATAAGCATCAGATCATCATTTCCTCCGCACAAAACACATTGAACGATGACAGCACGACGCCTTGTTGAATCATTAGATAAAAGAATATTTGCTGTAAAGTTTAGTGCATAATAGCTACTTTTGTTCTTTATTTATTTTTCAGAAAGCACACTGGTGCAACGCTACTGGCTGTCACACTCAAAGTTAAGAGGGAAATTGTATTGGATTTATGTAAAGGAATGTAACGTTTATTATGTAAAGGATATTATTTATATTTTATTTAGAACGTGAAAGTTGTCAGGCTTTGATTATTTAAATATGTTAAAATGTAAAATAATGTGGAATAAGCTGTAGCCAATCAGATGGACGGCCTCAGGGAAGGGAACTACTGTAGTCAGTTGAGCGATGATGTTCGGCACTAGGGAGACGCGACCGGAGACGAGCAGAGGGGCAGTGCTGGTTCAAATGGTTCAAATGGCTCTGAGCACTATGGGACTCAACTGCTGAGGTCATTAGTCCCCTAGAACTTAGAACTAGTTAAACCTAACTAACCTAAGGACATCACAAACATCCATGCCCGAGGCAGGATTCGAACCTGCGACCGTAGCGGTCTTGCGGTTCCAGACTGCAGCGCCTTTAACCGCACGGCCGCTTCGGCCGGCGGGCAGTGCTGGTGGAGATTCGAAAGCGGACAGTCGGCCTTTAGCTAGCTAGGTAGTGAAACGACTTAGAAACTTTCGCGTTGTGTGGTATCGCGGGACTTCGTCTCCGAGCGATGACCAGCTTGGTGTGAACTCTTAACCTTTCGCGTAGATAACGAGGTGGAGTATTGGACTTCGCGATGAGATTGTGTATGATCGAACTGTGTCAAATGGATATGGGTTCGAGTGTAAGTACGACCACTTTCGTTATTAGTTCGCTTTCTGAATAAACATTATTGTAACCAAATAGTAACTGTGTGGCCTACATAATTTATGGGTCGTTAATTGACGACCTGATTATATGTCGTATTAACTTTTTACGTTTCATACAGTTTGGCAAACTTGCCATCAGACAGACAATTTAATTAAAGGCTCAGAAGTGTCGAATTTAGGGCGTGTAATGCGACACGTGCCGTTCAACCCTTAGACGAGTTTCAGCCAAGAAACTTCGACAAAGAGGTTCAAATGGCTCTAAGCACTATGGGACTTAACATATGAGGTCATCACTCCCCTAGACTTAGAACTACTTAAACCTAACTAACCTAAGGACACCACACACAACCATGCCCGAGGCAAGATTCGAACCTGCGACCGTAGCAGCAGTGCGGTTCTGGACTGAAGCGTCTAGAACCTCTCGGCCACAACGGCCGTCTCGACGAAGAGAAACCGTATGTGAGGCCGAATATCTTTTGGATGTTAGCTCTTTCAGAAAGTGTGCCTTACATCAAATTCATACATTTACCCTCCTTCATCAACCCAGGGACTTTGTACCATCATTACGGACCCTGTATATTCCGTCTACACATCTGTCTCCCATTACCCACGTGGAAAAGACCGTCATAGCTCTGCCTGTAGCTGATACCCTTCTTAAAATTTCGCATCTCAACCGGTAAAAATTGAACCCTTACAGGATCATTTCGTTCCCCGTCTGTCTGTCTGTCTGTCTGTCTCTCTCTCTCTCTCTCTCTCTCTCTCTCTCTCTCCCTCTCTTTCTCTCTGACTTTTGAAAACACTTCTTCTCTGGAACAGCTGTACGTATCACATAGTAACGTCTATGGTCTCTTGGTGGAGTGAAGAATTTAATTTCTAAGTCAAAAGATACGGTCATTTATATCACATATTTTGTCATTTGTTATCTGCCTGTCTGTCTGTCCGTTATTATGTGAAGCTCCGTTGTTCTGAGGAACGGATTGGCGTATTAATTTGAAGTTTATGTCACATACTAAAGTCTATGGTTCCTTGATGTTATTATAAACGTTAGCCTCTACGTTAATGCAGTCAAAATATACTCCCATTTGTCACATATTATGATATTCGGTAACTCACTCATTAAAACCTATAGCGTATATACCCTTGAAGCAGAATCATGAAATTTGGAAGAAGAAAATTTCAGAATAGAAGTAAAGAAAAGAAAAACAAAAACTCTAACCATATCACGCAATTTTTTTTCTTTTTTCACATGTTGTGCGACTTCAGACTTGAAATTAAAACATTCTCGAAATTCTTGAAATCCATAGGACCGCTATTTTGCCACTATCAATGTCGATAACAGGCAAAATCGGTCGAAATTCACGAGTCTCGGAATGGATAAACCATCTGTATACCTAATTACGTTTGGACGGAACTCTCACAGCACGAGTCCTGTTTGCACTTGGCTTTTTTTTTCTTTTTGTTTACAAACTATATGACGCAATCAGTCCCACTGTGCGTTATGTGAAGCGAATGTTTTCGCTTTACTGTCGCAGTGGCGTGGCGATTACCTTTTCTATGGCCATTACCGGACTTTTAACTTCCTTTTATGTTATTTCTCAGTTCCATTAGGATATTTGTCGGCGTAACATACGAAACTCGGACACAGGAATTAATATCACATGTAGTCACTGCGAAGCATCACTACGTATCAATCTTTGCTATGAAAGATTTCATGGCCCAATATTACTGCTTACGTAATACGTTACTTTTACAAGTCCCTTCCATTTCTCGAGAAAAGGGACCCAAAACGTATTCAGTCTTGTGTCCAGAGAACATAACAAACGTAGCTTTTACTCACTAAAGTATTCACACCATATGTCAAAAATTAGACTGATCAAAAATAAAAATGTTTCAGGATAAAAAAATGTGATGTCATATATTTCCAATCTCTGAATATTAAACTTACCATAAAACTGATCAATTATATTTTGCTTCGAAGATACAGTACCGTATCACTTTTACCCAATCCGCATTTCTAGTTTGGAGGTAACTTTGTTTTTGCAGTTGTTACACCTGTTTAACAACACAGTGTTCTCCAGCTGTTTTCGAGCTGTAAACGTTGTTCTCCGGCTGTTACTGTGACTTTCACATTGTTTATGTTGTATATGATACAGAATTTCCGGCTTTTCAGTGAAATCAAGAATTGTGTAAATTCACTGAATATTTTTTTGTTGCTTGCAGATTGCTGCTGGTCTGTGTGTGGGGATGCTAAAGAAATGATTGACAAGAGGAAACTCGAATGGAAATGGTACCTTAAATCCATCACACGATGCTCTTCAGACCCAAGCAACTGCCAGGTATTCCTCCATAAATTTAGAAGTCATAGAGTCCAAATGTCATTTAAATAATGTCAAATGGACTTTCTGTGTTGTCACATGTAATTAAAATGTATAGTTGTCTCTTAATCGGTTAAAATCAAACATTTTCAATTACCGTTTACCACAGAAACAAAACACATAAATTTTTGTAACATATTCGTCTTTGTCAAACCAAAATAAGAGAAATTTGAGCGAAGGTATCATTAAACTTTTTTCTTGGGCAACGTTATGAGAACTATGCTTAATATGTAAATTAATTTTATCCTGTGAGTGTTCATTACAGCAAAGATAAATTTTTCTGTGTCTATTTTCATTCTCTACAATCAGCTGACAAAACATCTCAGTAGACCGGAACATCGTCAGTGGCCAATCTAGTAATGATATCTTAATTCAGTACTAGTTTCAATTTTATCGCAATTGTGTATGCATTACACCGTATTTAGCGGTCTTTTCCAGTGATTTTTTAAACGCCCTTGGTATCGGGGTTTAATTTCCGCGATGGAATGTGTTTCAGCTTGAGTATCGCTCCGAAGTCGATAAGATCTCTTTGCGTGTTTCCAGATTCGCGTGTGACTAAACGCTCTCCACTTCACCGCTGGTCACGCAACGTTGCTGTCCTGACGAGGTGATTATCAAAGCCAAAAGTCTCCTGAATGCAAACGAGGAAAACAGATAATGCTGTGCCCACTGCTGCAGCCTCTCGGTTGCGCTGGATATGTCACTAAGGCAACCTATATGCGAGTACATGGTATCATAGAGAGATGAGTTAATAGTTTTTGCAAGATTCCAACCTAGAAACAAACAGTTGATATTCGTAAACTCGTGAGGTTCTTCTATACCTCAACCGATAGAAACGGAACATTTATATTACCTGTTTGGTGTTCGTCTGTCCGTCATTTTGTCCCACTGCTAAGACTCTTTTTTTCTCAGGAACAATTAGACGTATCAAGCTCCAAATTCAATTTTTTAAGCCGATGCACTTAAGAGGTATTGCAATTTTTTGCTGCTCGAAAATTCACTCATCAAAACACATAGGTAACTTCATGTTGATCCAGAACGATGATATTTGACAGGAAGCAAGGTTTCAAAGTACAAGTACCGATAATGGGATTTTTCCCATTATAAACTTACATTGCATTCGCAATCGGTAAAAAGTCTCACGAAATAACTTAGGGATTTTGATCCGGTTTTCAGTAACTGGTAGAGCGATTCATGAGGAAGTTTTGTTTATATAATTGATAAATATTTCATGCTAATTGGCAACGATAAGATGAAGATCCCTCCATCCCTCCATCTATTGATGGCAGGCGTACGGCCGCCCCAGCAGTAGCATCCTAGGTCCCTTACAAGTCGCTCATTCTACATACAGATTTTCCCTGACGATCTAAGCCTACGACACGTACAGAATCTATAGTGCTTCAGTACAGATACTGGTAATTCATACACGATTGCACTTACATTGTTTGGCATGAGGTTCCAATCACATACAATGTCAGCAGAAGCATCACACAGAACAATTTGACATTTGCATAACAAATGTTATGGCCAGAGTTACCGATGTCACCTTTGGAGACTTTTGTCGTAAAAGCGGCGAGATTAGAGTCAAAGCATATGCTATTGCGTTAGCACAGCATTTTAATCCCAAAATAGCAACATAAATGAGAAAACTAAAGTGTAGAAAATGAAATTACACAATAAATTTAAACCTCAAATTGAAACCTTCTGGAAGGTCTTAGAATTTTCAGAGCCAATATCTTCCCAGTATCGATGTCGAGAGCAGGCAAAAATCGCCGAAATTCTGGATTCCTAACTCACCACAAATACAACTGAACGGAACATACCCGCAATTGTTCAGTTTTCTTTTCGAGAAATTCTTATTTCCGTAGTACTTAGTTCGCAGGTATAACTGATCGCTATATGCTGGTGTATTTCCTATTTTATTGTCACAGGAGCAACGCCTAGCAACAGACTACGGAAATAAATTCATCACTTCCGTATGCCCCATTTGAAGCTGAGACCCAGAAGACTCGATAACTATTTTGAGGAAGTAAACGTTCATACACTGATACACCAAAACATAATGACCACCGCCCAGAGGGAGACTGTATCTATCCTTATGTCAATGAGCGCACGTAATATTATAAGGATGAAAAGAAACCAGTATCCTCTTAACTAATATAAAGAGTGATTTCTCCACCATGTAAAAACTCTAGCGATTGATCGATGAGAGGAAACGGATCAAAAATGTGTAATGAAAATACGTCCGGAAATGCATGGTTTCCATGCTAGAGAGAAATTATTCAATCACACATTTGTTACAGACACTGCGATCTAACACCCGCTGTACGATGCAGCCACAGGTACAGTCTGCATCGTTTCCTCCTAGAGGGCGGTACTGTTTCTCATAGGTCATGCCCTAGCGCCCTTTCCTGCCATAGTCATTGGTAATGTGGTGTCCGATTCACTTCTCTTGCTGATTCACTTTGCAGTGGATATGATACAGCGTTGTATGCAATCATTTTGTATTCGAATCGAGAGCTTGCCGACATGATGTTTACTTACGGAAAGACAAAGTGCAACGGATGCCTGGCAGTAAGTTTGCAACAGGAGACCTATCCCTGCCGACAACAACCACAGCATTCAATGTTTGCAACAGGGTTTCGGCGTTTGTATGAGAAACTGTCGTTTCAGGAAGCAGGATATCACGAAGGACGTACCCGAAATGTTCAGACACTAGACTTGGAAGGCGACCGCCGTGTCGGTACTAAGTAGTTGGCCCTCCAGAACAGGGTAGGCCAGAAAACCGTATGGAACATTGTCCATGGCAATTTTTACAACCCTTATCACTTAGAGCGAGTGCAGGGCTTACTAGCGACAGAGTTTCACATCCGGAGCAGTTTTTCCACAGGTTTTGGACCACAGTCTCTGTGAGAATATACACACATCAAAAAAAGGTTTGCACACACTTCTGTTCCATGAGTTCGTTCTACTCACTCGATGTGATCGACGGATCACAATCAAACACATCGCTGCACAACTGGGCTAGGACCCTGAAGGGATTATTCTGTTTGATGTTCCCTCGCATGGTGCAATAATCGAATCTGAAGTGTATTGTGCAACCTTCAGAAAATTTGAAAACTTCACGTGTTTGTCGCCACGAAAATGCAAACGTACCTTTCCTCTTCATTACAACGCAAGGCTTCACACTAGCCAGTGCACCCATGAGAAGCTCGCAAAACACTATTTGACTCTTCTTCCTCATCCACACTTCAGCCCAGATCTGCCCGCATCTCGTGGTCGTGCGGTAGGGTTCTTGCTTCCCACGCCCGGGTTCCCGGGTTCGATTCCCGGCGGCGTCAGGGATTTTCTCTGCCTCGTGATGGCTGGGTGTTGTGTGATGTCCTTAGGTCAGTTAGGTTTAAGTAGTTCTAAGTTCTAGGGGACTAATGACCTAAGATGTTAAGTCCCATAGTGCTCAGAGCCATTTGAACCATTGCCGGCCGCGGTGGTCTCGCGGTTCTAGGCGCGCAGTCCGGAACCGTGCGACTGCTACGGTCGCAGGTTCGAATCATGCCTCGGGCATGGATGTGTGTGATGTCCTTAGGTTAGTTAGGTTTAAGTAGTTCTAAGTTCTAGGGGACTGATAACCACAGCAGTTGAGTCCCATAGTGCTCAGAGCCATTTGAACCATTTGAACCATTTTTGAGCCCAGATCTCACACCTTCTGACTTCCGTGTGTTTGACCCAATGAAGGATGCACTCGTTGGGAAGCATTACGTTGATGATGCGGAAATTATTGATGCAGCAAGACGCTAGCTCCGACGTGGACCAGTAGAGTGGTACAATGAAGGCATACCCGTCCACCCAGTAAGGTAGCACAATGCCGTTGCGTTGAACAGAGATTTTTCTGAAAAGTACTGTTTGCAAGCCAAAACAGAGTGGAATAATATAGTGTATTGAAAGTCTGAATAAAACAAACATGCTTTCAGAAAAAGTATTGCGTTAATTATTAAACACCACTTTTATATTGATTGCTCGGTTAAGCAGGATTGTACAGCCACGAGATATACGTTGTGTCGTCAGTGGGTTTGCTCGTATGGATGTAAGTATCTATACGGACAATTGGCCGCGGTCTATAGCACCATGGACTGTCAACAAGATCATAGTTGCGGCTTCCCTTGACGTTGCATGAGAGAGGGGCGCCGACAGTGCTGCAGCCAACAACATCACTGGGCACAACAGTGGCACAACTTCGTATTTTCGGATGCAGTGTTCAGTATCACGAAGGAGGTACCCATGTGTGGAGGATCCGGAAGGAAACAACGATATCAGAATACATTTGTCATCGTCATAAAGACACAGCACATGGTGCCATGGTATGGGGTGGGTTGCCATTGGGTGCACAATAGCCACCCCTGGCGTAGCCGGTGTACAGTAGCCGCTACACTTCTGACGTGCTAAGGCCAGTGGTTAAGCACTATATTAGAGGTCTCCGTGAGGTTAATTTTCGACAAGGTGACATAAGATCCCTCGTCGTTCCTGCTGTCCTGGCACACCTGTATATGGAGGATGTTCGACTGTTACACTGTCCAGTACGCCCTCCAGATCTCTGATACACTGCAAACATCTGTAATGTGTCAGGCAAATCCAACACCTCCCGTGAAAACCCTGACATGATAAGCAAATCCAGTAGTACGTCACATAGCTCCGAATAAATCGTGGCATTAAATTAACCAAAGTAATACGAGTAACGAGTGAGCAAATGGAATACCACAGACTAACACAAGAATGCCTAAATGCGTGTGACACCTTCCCACCGTGAGACAGACGCAGTTCCGAGGGGAGAAACGAGAACAGAAGCCTAGAGCAGAACCGTGTTAAGCTGCAAGGCCCTACGATAAGGGACGGATGGACACCCACGTCGCCAGCTAACTGCTAGGACCACACCACATACAAGTTTTAGCGTGAGACTTTTTCGCGTCTGTTACGTTAGGACCACCCCCCCAGCCCATGTTAAAAGCTAGAGCCCTCCAGAAGAACAGTATAGATCATACGATAACACAAAAAGGGCTACACCACCCGCAAGTTTTAGCGTGAGACTTTTTCGCGTCTCTGCTACGTTAGGACCACCCCCAGCCCATGTTAAAAAATAGAGCCCTCCAGAAGAACAGTATAGATCTTACGATAACGCTAAAAGGACCACACCAACTGCAAGTTTTAGCGTGAGACTTTTTCGCATCTCTGTTACGTTGCAAACTTTAAAAACATTGCCCCACCATGAAAAGAATAACGTTTCTCATTCGATAGACAGTATTTTTGTAGGCAGAGCTTAAGGTTAACATTGACACCCTGATTGGTCAGATGAAAACACAGCCAGATAGTTTTCTTTTAAACCAATTTCGGTAAATTGTAGTAAGGAGGAGTTAGGAGAGAGTTGCTAGGGAGTTGCTTCCGAGACGGTGAGCTGAGCGGAGCTGTGCTGTCCGCCGCCCCCTGACGAACACCGACAAGGTAATGAACGCACGCGATGCCGCATTTTTGAGCGCATAAGGCTTCACTCAGAACTGCAGAAGTCTCATCTGTTACATCCCCTTTTTGCGTAATACTAGTGTCGATCGTCAGTTAAAGCTCATGGTGTTCACATTTGCCACTTGCAGTAAAAATCTGAAATGCGATGATTGTTCTGTTATATAGTTATTGAGAAGCCACATCAGCCACTGTAATTTACAACAAGTTAGATAAGTAGTTAAAGATAATTGAGGGTCACTGTAGACCATTTTGATAGTTTTGTGAACTTTAATTTAAACCTAGATTATAGATGTGATATGGCATATTTAGTTAGTATTAAGATTCTTTTACAGGGAGTGCAGTGGAGCTGACGCTGAAATAATTAAGTATTTGGTTATATCATCGCTAGTCTCCCTGAAGTCTTCTGAATCCTACATGTCATGTGTGGTCTGACGTCTCCTTACCAGCAACAGGTCGCAGGTTCAAACTAGTCAATTCCCTAAAAAAACACGCTCAGAGCGTCGTAGCGCGAAAGTGGTAGGGAGACACGATGTAGAACAAACAGACTCCACGCAGAATGTTTAGACATCTGCTGGTATTCGGTTGCTAGAGATTCTCACTCCACCACCCATCAATCTCTAAGCCTAATAAACTGTGGCATAGAGCTGGAGCAGAATGAAGTGGGAGAGCCATCACTTCCGTCCGTGTTTGTTTCGACTAGATGCACATCCAGATCACAGAAACTGTTGCTGTCACAGGTCACAGCTCTGCGTACTAGAGTGAAGTCATTTTCTCGCATAGGCTGCTTACTTTTAAAATGATCACTTTGTTTTATTATTGAGGTGTTAGCCAATATCGCCAACTTAGGCACTACGAAAGTAACTCTGTTACTTTGATCACAGTAAAAAAAATTGTAAGGATATGTGATCTGCGTGGAGGAAGCAACTTGCGCTGGCGTCAAAGATGATGGTTTTATAGAATCCTAGTAATAATTGGCAACCAATGCTGTACAATCGCACTAAAGTTATGAAATGCTCAACTGACTCTTTTATTAGAACATGTTACACTTTTCGGGATTACACACATCTTCAGACAATACAAACCTCCACTCCTTCCTAACCAACTTGTGTCTCTTTAATAGTCATATGTTACTGGACACTTTCTTTGGATTGTCAAGGCTGTGCGCCTTCTTTGGTTATGAAGGAGTTGAAGTTTGTGATGTCTGAAGATGGATGTAGTCCCGAAACGCGTAACATATTCTAATAAAAGAGTCAATCGAACATCTCATTACTTTAGTGCGTTTGTACAGCATTTGTTTACAATTATTAACATAAAATTGATCGCAGGGCCTCTGACGGGATTTTATATCCTATATATGAGAATCACAACTGTCTGAGACGTGAAGACCATGTGTAGAAACAGAAAAATGCGACCCATACGCGGATTTTGTCACCGTGGTGGGACAGAACACATTCACATATATGCTGACACGGTGACGTAATCCACGTATGAATCATATTTTTCCCTATATACACATTACCATATACGCTGGCACGTTCACGAAATCCCCGTAAAGGGTCTCATATTTTCGTTTCTACATACCGACATCACGTCTAAGACCAATCTTTCGATAACTGTCATTGCTATCCCAAACCATTATTAACGACGTCATCACAACTCGCTTCCTCCACATAGATGTGTGGAGCACACGATGCTACACACTTACATTTCTTTACTGCGATGGAAGCAACAGAGGTTGCTTGATAATGGTCAAAAGCGGCGAAATTAGCTAATAGGTAAATTATGAAACTCAGTCAGTAAACAAAAACACCCTTAAGAAGGTCCCTTGCAACAGCTCCCGAAACGTCGGTAGTTTTACACATATTAACAACGCGGTAACAAATCTAGAAAAATTCTATTGATTGTGACAATGGCCGCGACAGCCTACGTTTAAATGAAACACAGTGTCTATTCCAGAAATAAGCAGCCTGAGCAGGAAACCGAGCGGGGTGGCGCAGTGATTAGACACTGGACTCGCATTCGGGAGGACGACGGTTCAATCCCGCGTCCGGCCATCCTGATTTAGGTTTTCCGTGATATCCCTAAATCACTCCAGGCCAATGCCGGGATGGTTCCTCTGATAGGGCACGGCCGACTTCCTTCCCAATCCTTCCCTAATCCGATGAGACTGATGACCACGCTGTCTGGTCTCCTTCCCCAAACCAAGCAACAACTGAGCAGGAAAATGCCTTCCTTCAGGAAATTCACAGCGGATGTGGAGCCATACGTACAACAGACGACCTGTGTACTAAATTTCTCCTCCTGTACAGTACCAAATACACAGATTTAATCATTTTTCTATCGCACTGTTGATGCATAATACATACATTTCGTTGCTTTATGTCCTTTCTGTCTTTGAGTTTCAATGCCCAGAAGTGAACATATCAAATTTCCATTATTCCTGCGTGGCTGCGTGATGGTGAACTGTTATTTTGCTGCCCAATTATCAGAATTCGTCTACTACTTTCTGTGTCTCATTTCGTAACGAGTTCTCTCGGCATCACCCGATTTGATTTGATTACGTTGCTACTTAGAGACAGCTTTTGACAATGTTGACTGGAATACTCTCTTTCAAATTCTGAAGGTGGCAGGGGTAAAATAATGGGAGCGAAAAGCTGTTTACAATTTGTATAGAAACCAGATGGCAGTTATAACAGTCGAGGGGTATGAAAGGGAGGCAGTGGTTGGGAAGGGAGTGCGACCGGGTTTTAGCCTCTCCCCGATGTTATTCAATCTGTATATTGAGCAAGCAGTAAAGGAAACAAAAGAAAAATTGGGAGTAGGTATTAAAATCCATGGAGAAGAGATAAAAACTTTACGGTTCGTCGATGACATTGTAATTCTGTCAGAGACAGCAAAAGACTTGGAAGAGCAATTGAACGGAATGGATAGTCTTGAAAGGAGGATATAAGATGAAAATCAACAAAAGCAAAACGAGGATAATGGAATGTTGTCGAATTAAGTCTTGTGGTGCAGAGGGAATTACATTAGGAAATGGGACACTTAAATAAGTAAAGGAGTTTTGCTATTTGGGGAGCAAAATAACTGATGATGGTCGAAGTAGAGAGGATATTATATGTAGACTGGCAATGGCAAGGAAAGCGTTTCTGAAGAAGAGAAATTTGATAACATCGAGTATAGATTTAAGTGTCAGGAAGTCGCTTCTGAAAGTATTTGTATAGCCATGTATGGAAGTGTAGCCATGTATGGAAGTGAAACATGGACGATAAATAGTTTAGACAAGAAGAGAATAGAAGCTTTTAAAATGTGGTGCTACAGAAGAATTCCGAAGATGAGATGGGTAGATCACATAACTAATGAGGAGGTATTGAATAGAATGGTAGAGAATAGAAATTTGTGGCACAACTTGGCTAGAAGCAGGGATCGGTTGGAAGGACATGTTCTGAGGCATCAAGGGATCACCATTTTAGTACTGGAGGGCAGCGTGGAGGGTAAAAATCGTAGAGGGAGACCAAGAGATGAATACACTAAGCAGATTCAGAAGGATGTAGGATTCAATAGTTACTGAGAGATGAAGAATCTTGCACAGGATAGAGTAGCATGGAGAGCTGCATCAAACCAGTCTAAGGACTGAAGACCACAACGACAACAACATACCTTCCGTAATCTTTGTTTCACTTTCGTTGGTTTTCATTTCACACCCCCGTCTTCAGGCCACTGTCCTCATCTTTCTTTTAGATCTTGTATCGATACTGGAGACGACACTCGGAAAGACTTTCCAGATTTCCTAATTTAGCTTTGCGGTTTCTCTCCATTCTTGCGGATGTCGCAGTGGATACTGCTGGGGTCAGGCCTTCTTATCCCTCCGCCCCATCCTGCGCGCGCCGTCAGGAGGTCAGACGGAGGAGTGTAGTGAGGGTGTGTAGCGAGTGTGAGAGTGTGTAGGAAGTGTGTGGCTATCGACTGGCCGCACACCGGCCAGTCCCTCGGCGGCAGCGAATTACGGTAATGGCCGCGCGGCTCCCAGCTGCCAGCTCCACCCGCAGCAGCACGGCACGGCACAGCACAGCGCCTCAGCCCAGATACCTGTGTCTGCGTCGCTAAGGCGGTGGCAGCAGAGATGACCTCCAGCACTCCAATCAGTATTAACACTCTCAGTTCAAGTAATCGGTAATCATGAGATATTGTTTGCTTAGCTGGGCGCGCAGATACGGAACTAATAATATAGCCTCCTTCTAGCTATGTTAGAAGCTGCAACTGTCGCTACCTGATTAGAACTTATAATCCGCCCCGTCTAAAGCCCCTGCCCCAACCCCAAAATCTTTAGAGGATCATACTCGCATTTATAAAACATTTTCAGAAGTTCTATTACTTTACTTATGAGTTAATGTGTTAAATACACTACCTGCCATTAAAATTGCTACACCATGAAGATGGCGTGCTACAGACCCAAATTTTAACCGACAGGAAGAAGATGCTGTGATATGCAAATGATTAGCTTTTCAGAGCATTCACACAAGGTTGGCACTGGCGACACCTACAACGTGCTGACATGAGGAAAGTTTCCAACCGATTTCTCATACACAAACAACAGTTGACCGGCGTTGCCTGGTGAAACGTTGTTGTGGTGCCTCGTGTAAGGAGGAGAAATGCGTAACATCACGTTTCCGACTTTGATAAATGTCGGACTGTAGCCTATTGCGATTGCGGTTTATCGTATCGCGACATTGCTGCTCGCGTTGATGGAGATCCGATGACTGTTAGCAGAATATGGAATCGGTGGGTTCAGGAGGGTAATACGGAACGCCGTGCTGGATGCCAACGGCCTCGTATCACTAGCAGTAGAGATGACGGACATCTTATCCGCATGGCTGTAATGGCTCGTGCAACCACGTCTCGATCCCCGAGTCAACAGATGGGGACGTTTGCAAGACAACAACCATTTGCACGAACAGTTCGACGAGGTTTGCAGCAGCATAGACTATCAGCTCGGAGACCATGCCTGCGGTTACCCTTCACGCTGCATCACAGACAGGAGCGCCTGCGTCGGTGTACTCAACGATGAACCTAGGTGCACGAATGGCAAAATGTCATTTTTTCGGATGAATTCGGGTTCTGTTTACAGCATCATGATGGTTGCATTCGTGTTTAGCGACATCGCGGTGAACGCACATTGGAAGCGTGTATTCGTCATCGCCATACTGGCGCACCACCCGGCGTGATGATATGGGGTGGCATTGGTTATACCTCTCGGCCACCTCTTGTTGGCATTGATGGCACTTTTGAACAGGGGATGTTACACTTCAGATGTATTACGAACCGTGGCTGTACCCTTCATTCGATCCCTGCTACAGGATAATGCACGAGCGCATGTTGCAGATCCTTTACTGGCCTTTCTGGATACAGAAAATGTTCGACTGCTGCCATGGCCAGCACATTCTCCAGATCTCTCACCAACTGAAAACGTCTGGTCTATTGTGACCGAGCAACTGGCTCGTCCAAATACGCCAGTCACTACACTTGATGAACTGTGGTATCGTGTTGAAGCTGCATGGGCAACTGTACCTGTACACGCCATACAACTTCTGTTTGACTCAATGCACAGGCGTATCAAGGTCGTTATTACGGACAGAGGTGGTTGTTCTGGGTACTGAATTCCCAGTACGTATGCACCCAAATTGCGTGAAAATGTAATAACTTGTCAGTTGTAGTATAATACATTTGTCCAATGAATACTCGTTTATCATCTGCATTTCTTCTTGGTGTAGCAATTTTAATGGCCAGTAGTGTATTTGTAGTATCTAAAACCCTTAGGGTCGATAACGCGAATCCCTAGTTCTGTGTTGTTGGTATTATTTACGGGTTATTCACCCAAGGACTAACGTAAAAGCGTAAATTAACACTGGTAAACAAACGAAGGGAATAAAAACCGGTTTTATTAGGCTTCAGCATAGTACAAATAAGTTATAAAAGTTCAGAAAATGTGTGAAATTGTTTTTAAAGTGGGATATAAGTCGCTAAGTATCAAACAGTTGACGGCAACAGCCTGGATAATTAGCGCTGCGTCTCAATAAAATATAGTTTTCTTCTTATGCAAAATCTTCATTGTCGACTTTTGATTTCCATTCCAGGTAAATGCATTCAGAAAAAAAACTTCCTAACTCTTAAATCTATATTCGATGTCAACAAGTATCTCTCCTTCAGAAACACGTTTCTTGCCATTGCCAGCCTACATTTTATATAGCCTCTACTTCGGCCATAGTCAGTTATTTTACCGCCCAAGTGGCGAAACTCATCTGCTAATTCTGGTGCCTCGTTTTCTCCCTCAGCACCGCCTGGTTTAACTTGAATTTGTTAAGATTGCCTTCCTTTGGTTTTGTTAGTGTTCGTATTACAAGCTCCTTTTAAGACACTGTCAATACTGTTCACCTTCTCTTCCGAGCCTATGCTGTCTCTGAAAGGATTACAGTGTCCTTAGCAAATCCCAAAGTTTTTATATCTTCTCCCTCAATTTTAATTTTTTCCCAAAATTTTTCTTTGGTTTCCTTTAGCACTTTGTTGATATGCAAATTGAATAACATAGGTATAGTTTACATCCCTCACCCACTCCCGTCTGAAGCACACCTTCCTTTACATGCCCCTCCACTTTTACATCTGACGTCTGGTTTCTGTACAAGTTGTAAATAGCATTTCGCTTGCTGTATTTTACCCCTGCTACCGTCAGACTTTCAAAGACTGTACTACAGTTATTATTGTCAAAAGGATTCTCTAAGTCTACAAATCCCATAAAGGTAGGTTTGTCTTTCACTACAGTTACTATGGACAAGCCTTTAGTAGTGCATTTTTCACGCCGTGGCAACTTGTGTTAAAACCGAAAGAACGAGAAGTAGGAAACGATATAGATAAAATTAAAAGAAAGGTCAGCGTCGGCCGTAAATTTGATGATTCATTAACGGCAAAATCGATTTTCGATCACATAATGATCATTTTCAGTGCTTTAGCATACAAATTAAAGCTCGTAGGCACTGGTGTCTAGTTATCAGCAGTAACAGAAGCTATGAAACGACCACAATAACAGTTGAGTTACTGTGATGGTTTCATAGCTTCTGTTACTGCTGATAACTAGACACCAGTGCCTACGAGCTTTAATTTGTACGCTAAAGCACTAAAGCTTGTGATCGAATATCGATTGTGCTGTTAATAAATCATCCAAATTACAGCCAATGCTGGCATTACCTCTGATTTATTATATGGTCGTTGTGCACTCAGCACTCTGTAGAGGCGTCAGTCAAACGATACAGATGATTTCATTGAAAAATTTAAAGAAAAAATGGGTCGGCACCTTTCTATTAAGGGGCTCCGGAACGCCCTATACTTGCAATGTTAAAATAACGCTTATAAATTACATCTTTCCTCACAAAGTATTTTAGGTAGGAAGTTGAACTTTTTACAGATTATTTATTGGAATATGGGCTACAACTTAACACAGGGATTTTACAAAATTTTAGTTCAGTTATTACAGATGATTTTTTTTCAATTGTAATGAAAATTCACAACATTTTTTTGCAATTTTTTATTTATATATTCAAAAATATACAGTTTTTTTGGAAAAAGGCTGTGTTAAATTATGCAGAAGGTACTGTGTAACATTTACTGAAAGTTTGAAACAAATATGTTTGGAAGATCCTTAGAAAACATGTAATTAGTATGCGAAAATAAAAGTTTTGGGAATCGAGCGACAAAGATTGGATTAACTTTTTAGTGCATTCCAGGTCCATAGGATGGATTATTTTCATCCTCTGCAAACTCCTCCTCCAGCTTCCTCTTGTTCCTCCTCCTGTTTACTCTTGCTTGTATTTCTAGACTCTTTACAGCCCTGTCTGCTGCCCGAAGGCGTTCCTTGTCTAAAGCAAGCATCGCTCGTACCATGTTAGAACCTATCTTGATTCCCATATTTCTAAATACCTTGCACCTTACAATGTTGCCATCATTGAAAGTCGCAACAGCATCATACACACCAAAGTGAAGTGTTTCTATTCTAACAAATACAGTCTTGGGGATTCTCGACCATATAACACTATTTACACTTTCATTGGGGTTTTGAGTTTTTCCGTGAATACACTTTTTCAACAGTTCAGGTGCTGCTAAGTCTCTGAAAATAGGTTAGCCACAACACATACTTTATCTCACATCACTAAAATGTACCTGATGAACACGGACGTTAATAATAACACCATTGGACAGCAGTTAACAGCGCCACAGTGGGTCACGCCCATGTAGAACACATTTCAAAAAAAATTTAAAAATAGTTGTAGTCTTCGGAATTGAATAAATTATATATCTATTAAAAGGTAATAGTCTGCAGATTCAGAAAACGCTAAAAAGTAAAAATTGAACTTTTCATGATTTTGAGCCTTTCCGGAACCCCTTAATGTGTGAACTGCTGGTAGGCTAACGAAAAAATTTCGAGAGAAAAGCAATCTTCCGCAGGTGTAAATCTACAGTGTTTATATATATTTTTATCTCAGTTAGTTCGCTTTCTGTGAATGACGCACGTAACAGTTTTCCGTTTCAACCTCCTCCTTTTTTTTCCTAAAACACAGGCGGTCCTTTCGCCGTGCGGCAGTTAAGTGTTGACACGCGTGTGCCGTCAGAAATCCAATTAGCTCGCTAACGCCGAGGCAGAGGCGTGTCCGGACCATCCGGGCCCTGGCGTGCAGATAGTATCGGGGACTCCCTGGAAACAGAGCGGTTAGGGGGGGGGGGGGAGAGAGCGCGGAGTGCAGCAGAGGCGATGGCGATCCCATTTAGATATCGGCGCCGCTCGCGCACGGGCTATTAGCTGCTCCCTCTGCCGCCGGACAATGGAGCGCCTCTGGATCCGACTGTTTGCTGGATCCGTCCGCCAGACTGCGCTAGTGCTGCTCCTACAATGGCGGTCGCCGCCTGTGTCCAGGGACAATGCAGACCGACTGCAGTACAGGCGTACACACGATGGCCTCTGTGGTCACTGGTTGCTACTGGCAGAGGCTGCCATGTACGTCCTTTGACCACCGAATCACACTAAGAGGTTCACAATACATCGCCCCTCACGACTATTATCAAATCCGTGGTTTCTAATTATTCATCGTAGACGACAGATGCTGTCTGCATAAGATGGCCCTTTCCCTCACAAGGGTCTTGTTAGCGTTTGGTAGATATACAGGGCGACTATAATTACAAGAAAGAAAATTATTTCTACGCAACTCTGCTAGATGTAGTTCGCTTCCAGAGCTGAGTGGTCAGTTGCAATTGAGCAGTGACAAGAGTTGGACGTGTTTACTCCATAGTTCCGCCGTAGCGCTTCGACTGTAGCAGTTAGCTCTTACTGCTGAACGTTTTAATATGTGAGCATACTTCACTAAAAGTGTCGAACTTGTGGTAGTTTGTTTAGCGATGTATTCGTCTGCTTTTCTTGTGTCCATCGTGTTCAGGATGAGTCTGTGTAAAGGTACTGTTAGTTTTGCATTTGATAAGCCCACCCATAATGTACAGCCAAATTCCATCAAAAATAATGATTATTTAGTGGAAAGGTTTGCTACTACTTCAGATTACGTGCATACCGCATATTTTCACACTGGGCTTTATGTCCTCTTTGTAAAATTCGTAAACCCCCTCCAAGCAGACTGGTTGTTACTTAAATATGGCAATAGGTTTTGTTTTTACCGTAAGAATGGGTCAGTTAGTGTTGTCTTCCTTGCCAATGCTTCTTTGCCAATATATATATATAAACAAATAAAAATAAAATAAAATAATAATAACAATTTGTAATAATAATAATTATTGTTGTTTGTTTGGAAAAGTAATTGAGAGATTAAAGTTTATTTCGCCTTTAAGATTGGAACTGAATTTCTTAATGTTTCATAAAATCTTACGTAGCATTGTTCATTGAGGTCATACAATAAAGTAAATGCAATTTACGCCATGAATTTATCGAGCTTCGTACGTCTGAAGATGTACGGAACGTAGACAAAGTCTGATATCTGACCTCAGCTTCAATCATGACAATGGGGTGACTAAAACTATTAAAACAGAGAAAAACATACGATTAAATGAAACATATATTCATTTCAACATATACATTACGATATGAATGACACGTAAAATTCTATGTAAATAATTGCAGATAATTCACAAATGAGAGGGACTTATTAATTTTGCGCCTCTTTCTTGCAAATAAGTATCAATATGGCTAACTGTGGAGCCACACAAAATATTACGTCCTTCTAGGACACCATGCGCATGAGAAGAATCCAATTCATGGGGCATTTAGAAAGAATGGACTCAAACAGGTTAACGCTGAAAATCCATACATTTTTAAAGAACAGAACTACAAGACCGAACTGGTACAAACAGACAGAAAAAAACCTGAGAGAATTAGGGTCTCGAAATCTACACGATAGAAATTAAATCAGAAAAATCACAAACACACGTGGTTTTGAGGAAGAAGAGAGAAAAACTAACCGACGTACGTGGTCTACGCAACGAAAGCTAGCCCATCACATGTCTCTTCCATAAAGAGGTGCAAGGAAGCTTTTATGAGAATGGTGTTAACTTCTACGCACAGACGTTAAGACAGGGTACCCCTAATGTATCATGTGCCTTGTTTAGTTACGAAGCCACATATTCCAATCGTGGCCAGGTAAACCGCCGAAACATGGACTATTGGTCTCTTGACAACCAGTGTTGGCTTTTCAGGCGAAACATCAGCGTCCATGAGTTCTAAACATGTGGTACGAGATAGTGAACCATCAGCCCATAGGCTCGCTTTTCATAGACAGAAAACCGATCGCGCACAAGTGTCCAAGACTCCTAACAGACCATCTTCCACAAATGCTGGAAGACGTTTTTAGTAGACTAGAAGAAACCTGTGGTACCAACATGATGACTGCTCAGCGCACAGCGCATGAAGCACTGCAGCATGTGTCCACGAATCCAAATACGTGGATTAGACGCAGAGGAACTGTATCTTGACCGACCCGTCCCCGGATTTGACGCCTGTGGACGGTTTTCTGTGGGGAAAGCTGAAACACACTGTCCGTAAGGTCATACCAACCACAGAATACGATATGCAACGACATATCACTGCATCCTGCTCGGAGACCTCCACTGAAATTTTAGCACGTGTGCCATAGTCGTTCCAAACCAGACCAGAAGAGTGTATTGCCGCTGCCGTAGTCATTTTGAACGAAACCTATGATGGGCAATTATCTCATTACTAGTCAGAATCCACATAAATAGTCCACGAACTTACTTTGTTTTTTAATGTGTGTCACTACAGCTGTCGTACAAATGTCGGTGTGGGATCTATTCAATATAGACATCTCCTAAATGACTCCCACTAGTGCCTGCAGCGAACACCACTGACATTCTAAATTATTCTACTTTGGGTCTTTTTAATCTCAACAGGCATTGTCCCAATGAAAAAAGTATATTTAAGCAAAAAATACATTTTCTAAGTATTATTACAATCATTTTATTGGCAAAAAATAGAATCCCTGGCTACCAATACATTGTGTTAAAATCACACAGCAATAGTACTTTCTGTTTACGCAATATTTAAGATGCAGGTTTTGGGCAGTTCTCTTTGTGAGTATACAGGGTGGCCCATTGATAGTGACCACGCCAAATATCTCACGAAATAAACATCAAACGAAAAAACTACAAAGAACCAAACTCGTCTAGTTTGAAGGGGGAAACCAGATGGCGCTATGTTTGGCCCGCTACATGGCGCTGCCATAGGTCAAACTCATATAAATTGCGTTTTTTTAAATAGCAATCCCCATTTTTATTACATATTCGTGTGGTACGTAAGGAAATATGATTGTTTTAGTTGGACCACTGTCTTCGCTTTGTGATAGATGGCGCTGTAATAGTCACAAACGTGTAAGTACGTGGTATCACGTAACATTCCGCCAGTGTGGACGATATTTGCTTCGTGATGCATTACTGTGTTAAAATGGGCCGTTTAGAAATTGCGGAAAAGGTCGATATCCTTTTGATGTATGGCTATTGTGATCAAAATGCCCAACGGGCGTGTGCTATGTATGCTGCTTGGTATCCTGGACGACATCATCCACGTGTCCGGACCGTTCGCTGGATAGTTACGTTATTTAAGGAAAAAGGAAAAGTTCAGCCACATGTGAAACGTCAACCATGACCTGCAACAAATGATGCCCAAGTAGGTGTTTTAGCTCCTGTCGCGGCTAATCCGCACGTCAGTAACAGACAAATCGCGCGTGAATCTGGAATCTCATAAACGTCGGTGTTGAGAATGCTACATCAACATCGATTGCACGCGTACCACATTTCTATGCGCCAGGAATTGCATGGCGACGAGTCTGAACGTCGTGTACAGTTCTGCCACTGGGCACAAGAGAAATTACGGGACGATGACAGATTTTTTGCACGCGTTCTATTTAGCGACGAAGCGTCATTCACCAACAGCGGTAACGTAAACCGGCATAGGATGCACTATTGGGCAACGGAAAATCCACGATGGCTGCGATAAGTGGAACATCATCGACCTTACTGGGTTAATGTATGGTGCGGCATTATGGGAGGTAGGATAATTGGCCCCCATTTTATCGATGACAATCTAAATCGTGCAATGTATGCTGATTTCCAACGTAATGTTCTACCGATGTTACTACAAGATGTTTCACTGCGTGACAGAATGGCGATGTACTTCCAAAATGATGGATGTACGGTACATGGCTCGCGTGCGGTTGAAGCGGTATTGATTAGCGTATTTCATTACAGTTGGATTGGTCGTCGAAGCACCATACCATGGCCCGCACGTTCACCGGATCTGACGTCCCCGGACTTCCTTCTGTGGGGAAAGTTGAAGGATATTTGCTATCGTGATCCACCGAAAACACTTCACAACAAGCGTCAGCGCATTGTCAATGCATGTGCGAACATTACGGAAGGCGAACTACTCGCTGTTGAGAGGAATGTCGTTACACGTATTGCCAAATACATTGAGGTTGACGGACATTATTTTGAGCATTTATTCCATTAATGTGGTATTTACAGGTAATCAAATGTTCAAATGTGTGTGAAATCTTATGGGACTTAACTGCTAAGGTCATCAGTCCCTAAGCTTACACACTACTTAACCTAAATTATCCGAAGGACAAACACACACACCCATGCCCGAGGGAGGACTCGAACCTCCGCCGGGATCAGCCGCACAGTCCATGACTGCAGCGCCTGAGACCGCTCGGCTAATCCTACGCGGCTACAGGTAATCACGCTTTAACAGCATGCGTTCTCAGAAATGATAAGTTCACAAAGGTACATGTGTCACACTGGAACAACCGAAATAAAATGTTCAAACGTACCTACATTCTGTATTTTAATTAAAAAAAAAAACAGGTGATGACTTGGTGTTGTGTGCTGTCCTTAGGTTAGTTAGGTTTAAGTAGTTCTAAGTCCTAGGGGACTGATGACCATAGATGTTAAGTCCCATAGTGCTCAGAGCCATTTGAACCATTTAAAAAACCTACCAGTTACCAACTGCTCGTCTAAAATTGTGTGCCATATGTTTGTGACTATTACAGCGACATCTATCACAAAGTTGAAAAAGTGGTCCAACTAAAACATTCATTTTTCTTTAGGTGCTACACGAATAAGTAATGAAATATGGGGGTTCCTATTAAGAAAACGTAGTTGATATCCGTTTGACCTATGGCAGCGCCATCTAGCGGGCCAATCATAGCGCCATCTGGTTTCCCCCTTCAAGCTAGACGAGTTTCGTTGTTTGTAGTTTTTTCGTTTTGTGGTTATTTCGTGAGATATTTGGCCCCGTCACGATCAATGGACCGCCCTGTATTTATAACTATTGTGCAAATAGATGTGGTTGCAGTTGTGGTGTTTACCATCTGTACGTCTCGATGTGTGCTCCGAACGTGTAGGACTCTGTCCGTAGCGTCACAGTGTAAAAACTGAATTTCCCTCGACGCGGGCCTAATTCACGCTCCGTTTACGCTCTGGAATTAACAACATTCGCGTTAGCTAGAAACGCTGCCAGCGCTCGATCGGCGACAAAGAGGGGCCATTAAAAAATTTAATGGACGCGAAAGCTTTGCTGCTGGCAAAGCACCGAGCGACCGATGAAATTTCAGTATTTCGTGAAAGTGCGATAACGAAACATAATTCTCGCTTCATTAATGTTTTTCAAATATCAGCGGCTAAATCTGTTTTATTACGTTACTATTCAGCCACGTATGTAAATGTTTTATGTTGTCCTTCAGTCAAAAAACAGGCGAACTCCGTTCAGTTCGACGGTCCGTCTCCCAACGCTTCATTCAAAGTTTTAATTAATTGCGGCCGTATGCCTCAAACGAAACTGTAAATCAACGAAAATTAGCAACACAACAACGCAATTATTTTCAAAGCTATTTCGACAGTGTGAAGATAAATGAGTCTCCCCACCAACAATTGTGGTAAATTAATTGAAAGTTATCCTTTACGAATGCCTCGACCATCTACGTTATTTCATATATATTATCGTGTCTTCCAGTCGTCCATTCCTTGTAATGAGTCGCATTTGAAGACCGGTAATGATTGATATTATTGATATGTGTTCCACCCTTTCAGCAGACATCGTTCACGCATAGAAGAAGAATATACAGAAGAAGGTGGTTTAATGCAGCTCATCTCAAACACTGGCTATAGCACTCACAAAGGGAGGACGAAACAAAATTAAACTTCACGTGCCGAGAGAATAGGTGATGTTTCTTCAGTGATCAACACAGTCGAGTTCATTTTACGAAAAACAACTTGCCAGTATGAAGCCCCTGCTGGCTACGGGAATACCTCACCATCATGCTGACAGCTCACAGAAAAACGTCCGACACGTGGACAAAGAATGTACACATGAAAAATGACACTATGATTCCCTAGAGAAGTAACTCGTGCTTCGCTCTGAAAAAACTAAGATTCGGTCAAAAAATTGGCTCGAAGCACCATGGGACTTAACATCTGAGGTCATCGGTTCCCTACACTTAGAGCTACTTAAACCTAACTAACGTAAGTACCTCACACACATTCAAGCCCGAGGCAGGATACGAACCTGAGACCTTAGCAGCAGCGCGGTTCCAGACTGAATCGCCTAGAACTGCTCGGCCACAGATGGTTTGGTCATTTGCTATATTATATAACATCGTAAATGACTAGACTATCTGTAGCATTGGCAGCATCGGTAGGGAAAGAAACATAAATGAATGTGTGAGAAAGAAATGGGAGTCAACGACTTCTCGTTTTTAGAACGGCACGTTGCTAAGTGTTAGTCCATTGTGTACTTTGTACCCCTACAAAATACAAATGGCATTTTACATGTAACAAAATTAGTTGACTGTGTAACATCTGTGTTGCTGCATAACGAAAGCAATTACTTTTGATACAAGTATAGCTTACATGCAGAACATGAAACTATCTGTACTATTATTGTTCTTTTTGTACTCAATAGAACATTCTTCTTCATGATCAAAGTCAAGAGTTTCCTGCTATTATTGATATGTGTGGAAATTGTTTCTGAACAGCAGAAATGTGCTGGTGTCAGCTGTCGCCAGCACACCAGACGCCAAAGAGGTAGCAAGAAGGTCGATAGAGGCCAGAGACAGACTCGCAAGAAACGGGCCGCCAACGCCGTCTCGGCCGCCGGTATTCACATCGCCGACGCGGACCAGAGGGGCCAATCAGTCAGTCACCCAGTGAGTTAACGAGTCGAGTCATCAGTCGCAGCACAGTCACTTGCAGACAGTCACAGGCACAATCAGCTTCTTAGTCTGAGGCAGCACATAGCAACCAGTGGAGTGTGCATAGTGGAACGTGTACTTCACCAACAGTGAGGCTAATGAGGACTGTTACAGAAGTGATTGTACCACATGGACTAGCTTCATATAAGTAACTTCTTAATCTGGTTAATAAAGAATCCCGTTAATACACTCCTGGAAATTGAAATAAGAACACCGTGAATTCATTGTCCCAGGAAGGGGAAACTTTATTGACACATTCCTGGAGTCAGATACATCACATGATCACACTGACAGAACCACAGGCACATAGACACAGGCAACAGAGCATGCACAATGTCGGCACTAGTACAGTGTATATCCACCTTTCGCAGCAATGCAGGCTGCTATTTTCCCATGGAGACGATCGTAGAGATGCTGGATGTAGTCCTGTGGAACGGCTTGCCATGCCATTTCCACCTGGCGCCTCAGTTGGACCAGCGTTCGTGCTGGACGTGCAGACCGCGTGAGACGACGCTTCATCCAGTCCCAAACATGCTCAATGGGGGACAGATCCGGAGATCTTGCTGGCCAGGGTAGTTGACTTACACCTTCTAGAGCACGTTGGGTGGCACGGGATACATGCGGACGTGCATTGTCCTGTTGGAACAGCAAGTTCCCTTGCCGGTCTAGGAATGGTAGAACGATGGGTTCGATGACGGTTTGGATGTACCGTGCACTATTCAGTGTCCCCTCGACGATCACCAGTGGTGTACGCCCTGTGTAGGAGATCGCTCCCCACACCATGATGCCGGGTGTTGGCCCTGTGTGCCTCGGTCGTATGCAGTCCTGATTGTGGCGCTCACCTGCACGGCGCCAAACACGCATACGACCATCATTGGCACCAAGGCAGAAGCGACTCTCATCGCTGAAGACGACACGTCTCCATTCGTCCCTCCATTCACGCCTGTCGCGACACCACTGGAGGCGGGCTGCACGATGTTGGGGCGTGAGCGGAAGACGGCCTAATGGTGTGCGGGACCGTAGCCCAGCTTCATGGAGACGGTTGCGAATGGTCCTCGCCGATACCCCAGGAGCAACAGTGTCCCTAATTTGCTGGGAAGTGGCGGTGCGGTCCCCTACGGCACTGTGTAGGATCCTACGGTCTTGGCGTGCATCCGTGCGTCGCTGCGGTCCGGTCCCAGGTCGACTGGCACGTGCACCTTCCGCCGACCACTGGCGACAACATCGATGTACTGTGGAGACCTCACGCCCCACGTGTTGAGCAATTCGGCGGTACGTCCACCCGGCCTCCCGCATGCCCACTATACGCCCTCGCTCAAAGTCCGTCAGCTGCACATACGGTTCACGTCCACGCTGTCGCGGCATGCTACCAGTGTTAAAGACTGCGATGGAGCTCCGTATGTCACGGCAAACTGGCTGACACTGACGGCGGCGGTGCACAAATGCTGCGCAGCTAGCGCCATTCGACGGCCAACAGCGCGGTTCCTGGTGTGTCCGCTGTGCCGTGCGTGTGATCATTGCTTGTACAGCCCTCTCGCAGTGTCCGGAGCAAGTATGGTGGGTCTGACACACCGGTGTCAATGTGTTCTTTTTTCCATTTCCAGGAGTGTATATAAGTGTGGCTGTGGGAAAGATAACACAAGTACTGTTGTTGCCTGAAAACAAACTTATCGTGTATTAGATGTGACATCGATTACATGGTATTTATTGTGTTGGCAGAAGAGCCAACACCTTGTTGCTAGAGGAGGACGAAATGCACGCTTTTAAGCTCACGCAGGCTGGCGTGAGGTCTGGAACAGGTCAGAGAAATAAGACTAGCAAAACAAGAGTAACTGGTAGAATACTTAACTTTAATTCATAATTGGTGAACATCGGTCTGACGGTACAGGCATCCATAGATAAATAACAAATGTGAATGGCGCCTAGCTAGGTCGTCTCCTTCTACGATTTTTACCCTCCACGCTGACATCCAGTACTAAAATGGTGATCCCTTGATGCCTCAGAACATGTCCTACCAACCAATCCCTGCTTCTAGTCAAGTTGTGCCACATTCTTCTGTAGCACCCCATTTCGAAAGCTGCTATTCTCTTCTTGTCTAAACTATTTATCGTCCATGTTTCACTTCCATACATGGCTACACTCCATATAATTACTTTCAGAAACGACTTCGTGACACTTAAATCAATACTCGATGTTAACAAATTTCTCTTCTTCAGAAACGCTTTCCTTGCCATTGCCAGTCTACCTTTTGATATCCTCTCTACTTCGACCATCATCAGTTACTTTTCTCCCCAAATAGCAAAACTCCTATACTGCTTTAAGTGTCTCATTTCCTAATCTAATACCCTCAGCATCACTTACTACGACTATATTCCATTATCCTCGTTTAGCTTGTATTGATTTTCATCTTATACCCTCCTTTCAAGACACTGTCCATTCCGTTCAACTGCTCTTCCAAGTCCTTTGCTGTCTCTGACAGAATTACAATGTCATCGGTGAACCTCAACGTTTTTATTTCTTTTCCATGGATTTTAATGCCTACTCCGAACTTTTCTTTTGTTCCCTTTACTGCTTGCTCAATATACAGATTGAATAGCATCGGGGAGAGGTTACAACCCTGTTTCACCCGATTCCCAACCACTGCTTCCCTTTCCTGTCCCTCGACTCTTATAACTGCCATCTGGTTTCTGTACAAATTGTAAATAGCCTTTCACTCCCTGTATTTCACCCCTACCACCTTCAGAATTTGAAAGAGAATATTACAGTCCACATTGTCAAAAGCTTTCTCTACGTCTACAAATTTTTAGTTTATGGTCGACAGAGCCCGACAAAGTTCATTAAAGCTACGAATGTGTTTTAGAAATAACGCATCCTCCTGGTGGGGTAACCCATTTTGGCGGAAGGTTAACTGACAGATTAAGCTCTAACATACAACAGCATAATGTGGTAACTTTTTCACTCAAAGTAGTCCTTAATTAAATGGAACCTTAACAGAAATTATGACAAGCAAAATACCCTGAAATTTAGATTTTAAGTTGGAGTAAATATGTCACTACAAGTAACCTATATTTAATAACCTGCCTTCGCCGCACAACTGCTAAACTGCGTAATCTGAGATAAAGTTTATGGTAAATATGACATGGGTCATTTCCATAACGTTTTGAGTGAATCCATCATACCTTGTGCTTGCTGTACAGCATCCATTTCGTACTACTTTTAGACTGGGACAGTTACCTGGGCGCTGAAAGAAAGCATTTATGTAAACGTGTATGCATTGTACACAGCCCAGTCTGTTACAGTGAGGTGGAATTGCTTTCGTGGGAGGGACACAAGTATGCGAAGTGTGGGCGAGATCAGTGGCAACACGTACGAATAAAGCTATACTGAAATAAACAAGCACAACTGATAACTTCCTCAGCTGTTCGGACATGTTCAGTGAAATGCAGACACTGAAATATGGGTAAGGAACCAAATGAAATGCGGTTACGGTGTAACAAGCCAACGGAACCCAGATATGCGTTATAACGAAGTGCTCAGGAAACATACAAGACGAACCTACGAAATTTTTGCAGTAGACTTCGGGTTTCGTCATGTATACAGTGAACACATAAATAACTAATTTATACGGGAGCTAATGATAACATAGTATTACAAATTAGGAATCCGACCCATATTATACCAGAAATGTCAATATGCTCCAAAACAATGATGATTTATAATGCTTGAGGTTTCCGCCGCTATGTCGATCGGGCTATGTGTGCTGCTTGGCTTCTCTTTCACTGCTATGGACGTGTGTATGCGTCATGAGTCGACGACCTCTCGCTGCTGTGGAGGAGCTACTTTCATACCTCGAAGAATAAAAATGTTACAAGTATTTATTATACGACATATTTGCCTCCTTACTTGTCATCATTTACAAAAACCTTTTGTCGATATCTTGATTCGTTTACGAGATATGACTGCATGAGCGCGTCGCGCACGACTGTTCGTCGGATATCAGACCCAGTACCTAGAGAACAAAGTGACGTATCGTTCAGCTCTCAATTATGAATACAATTTCTATACATTTTATACAGTTCATTCACGGGAAGGTATGAGTTGAAATGAACCATGAGCGAAGTTTACGAATTGCGTTTTTCTGCTGAAACTCTTTAAAATTTCATGAAATATTTTGCTATATATGATGCAGCGCTGTACGTATGACCGATAACGAAATGAAATCCAATTCATTATTAAGCAAAGATATCAGCCTGTAAGATGCCCAAAAAATTTTTTTTCAGCTAATATTTTTTTCAAAGTCCGACGATAAGTCAAACGATTTTTTATTCCAGTCTTTGATCACAATATCAATTCTTTTGACGATAACCGGTGTCAATCAGTAATGATCGTCCTCAGATCTTTTTCTACACCATGTCCTAAAGTGATAAGGACGTAATGCCATCGTCAAAACATATAAATACACTCCTGGAAATGGAAAAAAGAACACATTGACACCGGCGTGTCAGACCCACCATACTTGCTCCGGACACTGCGAGAGGGCTGTACAAGCAATGATCACACGCACGGCACAGCGGACACACCAGGAACCGCGCTGTTGGCCGTCGAATGGCGCTAGCTGCGCAGCATTTGTGCACCGCCGCCGTCAGTGTCAGCCAGTTTGCCGTGGCATACGGAGCTCCATCGCAGTCTTTAACACTGGTAGCATGCCGCGACAGCGTCGACGTGAACCGTATGTGCAGTTGACGGACTTTGAGCAAGGGCGTATAGTGGGCATGCGGGAGGCCGGGTGGACGTACCGCCGAATTGCTCAACACGTGGGGCGTGAGGTCTCCACAGTACATCGATGTTGTCGCCAGTGGTCGGCGGAAGGTGCACGTGCCCGTCGACCTGGGACCGGACCGCAGCGACGCACGGATGCACGCCAAGACCGTAGGATCCTACGCAGTGCCGTAGGGGACCGCACCGCCACTTCCCAGCAAATTAGGGACACTGTTGCTCCTGGGGTATCGGCGAGGACCATACGCAACCGTCTCCATGAAGCTGGGCTACGGTCCCGCACACCGTTAGGCCGTCTTCCGCTCACGCCCCAACATCGTGCAGCCCGCCTCCAGTGGTGTCGCGACTGGCGTGAATGGAGGGACGAATGGAGACATGTCGTCTTCAGCGATGAGAGTCGCTTCTGCCTTGGTGCCAATGATGGTCGTATGCGTGTTTGGCGCCGTGCACGTGAGCGCCACAATCAGGACTGCATACGACCGAGGCACACAGGGCCAACACCCGGCATCATGGTGTGGGGAGCGATCTCCTACACTGGCCGTACACCACTGGTGATCGTCGAGGGGACACTGAATAGTGCACGGTACATCCAAACCGTCATCGAACCCATCGTTCTATCATTCCTAGACCGGCAAGGGAACTTGCTGTTCCAACAGGACAATGCACGTCCGCATGTATCCCGTGCCACCCAACGTGCTCTAGAAGGTGTAAGTCAACTACCCTGGCCAGCAAGATCTCCGGATCTGTCCCCCATTGAGCATGTTTGGGACTGGATGAAGCGTCGTCTCACGCGGTCTGCACGTCCAGCACGAACGCTGGTCCAACTGAGGCGCCAGGTGGAAATGGCATGGCAAGCCGTTCCACAGGACTACATCCAGCATCTCTACGATCGTCTCCATGGGAGAATAGCAGCCTGCATTGCAGCGAAAGGTGGATATACACTGTACTGGTGCCGGCATTGTGCATGCCCTGTTGCCTGTGTCTATGTGCCTGTGGTTCTGTCAGTGTAATCATGTGATGTATCTGACCCCAGGAATATGTCAATAAAGTTTCCCCTTCCTGGGACAATGAATTCACGGTGTTCTTATTTCAATTTCCAGGAGTGTATATTCGGCGTAGTATCGTCACGTAGATCTAAAATATGGTATAAAATAGGCCACATCGTCCACACAGTCATTTTTGCCTGACTGTTTGGAAGATGTGGCCTATTCTACACCTGTTTTTAGATCTATCTGACGATACTGTGGTGGTGGTGGTTAGTGTTTAACGTCCCGTCGACAACGAGGTCATTAGAGACGGAGCGCAAGCTCGGGTTAGGGAAGGATTGGGAAGGAAATCGGCCGTGCCCTTTCACAGGAACCATCCCGGCATTTGCCTGAAACGATTTAGGGAAATCACGGAAAACCTAAATCAGGATGGCCGGAGACGGGATTGAACCGTCGTCCTCCTGAATGCGAGTCCAGTGTGCTAACCATTGCGCCACCTCGCTCGGTGTGACGATACTGTCCTGAATATGTTTATATATTTTGACGAAGTCGTTACGGCCTGATTATTTTAGGGCATGGTGTAGAAAAAGATCTGAGGATATTACTGACTGAAACCGGTCATCGCCAAAAGAATTGATGTTGTGATGAAAGACTGGAGTAAAAGACATTTGACAGTATTGGATTACTGTTCATTTACACGACTGTGTTGCAGCTGGTCGGATGATAAGTATTTCATATCGGCCGTAACGCCGTCTCTATTTGGCGAGTAGTACTGCCACAACAAAAGCTGTCTTCGTCACGGAATGCAGAGACCACATCTGTAGCAGCGAAATGGGTTAGTAGCGCAAACCATACCAGATCCATCACAGTAACCATACTGTCGTAATTGCATCTGCGAAAATGTTTTCGGAACGGTCAGTATCGTTCTGCTGTCGTTTCTGTTGCTCACATTCTCCTTACCAAATACCAGTAGACTGCCGCATTTTGTTCAGCGACCCTGCTTTGTACACATAGTATATAGAATTGCATCATCAGCCAGGCTGCCAACTTGGACAGCTGCACTTCAAGAGTTTCAAAAAATTATATTAAAACAAAGGACAGAAGCTTCCTCAGCGAATGTCAATGACAAAATCTTCTCGTGGTATCTGCAGCGTCATGCCGTCGCAACGTTTCGATACTTCGTACTCATCTTCAGGCGAAGTGTCGAATTTGTTTACAGTTGGTTAATTTATAGTTGCTGGATCGCAGGCCCCTGAGCCGAGGTGCCAACTGATTTGAATTCGGAAGAGATGTAGAAACCCAAGTGTGGGGATGGAGGATTGGCTGGGGGGGGGTGTAGGGAGAAGGTGGAGGAGGGGGACTCCAATCGTCGAATCCTGGTCCTGCTTGTCTGTTCCGCTAACTGTCGGGCACAAGTTTCCTTTTGAACAGAGAAAGTTGCTGTGCCGGGAGTTCTGAGGTTTCGCCGTGAAAGAGGCTCTAGAAATACAGGGAGATGTGCAATGTCGTCAACCGGGGCGGTTTCTTTCAACCGACCCGTTCACAAGAAGTGGCTGTAGTGAAAATACGTCAGGAACGCTCTTATATGAAAACGGGTGGAGGCAAACTGCAGAAAACATAGCCAGAGTCACAGCACCAGCACTCGGTGTCCCAACCACCCCTCCTCCGCTCTGGGTGTGTTGTTTGTTGTTTTAGGGCGCACAACTACTATGGTCATTAGCGCCCAGACTAAGTTAGGAATACACTGCAAGGCACAATATTAAAACAGCAACTAAAAAGGACAACACTATAAAAGGCAAATTACCAGGCAAGGGATTAAAAGAAAACAGCATAACTAAATGTCCTTAGACAGGTTTGTCGAGTGGATACAACGAAGAACGCGAGCAGCTGCTCCTGGGTCAACCGCTAAAATGGCATCCAGATTACATGGCAGGCCAAGATCAACGCGCAGTGCATTAAAATTCGGACAGAACGTTGAAATGTGGCGTACCATCAGCAATTGCCCACATGGGCAGAACGGCGCCGGCGCAGCCGACAGCAGATGGCGATGGCTGAACCGGCAGTGTCCAATTCTTAACCAGTCCAAAACAACCTCCTCCCGCCGAGAAGGGCGTGAAGAGGTCGTCTAAGCCGTGGGAAGAAGTTTCAAGGCCCGAAGCTTGTCCGTAAGTGTAGCCCAATCGGCATGCCACAGCGATAAAATGCGCTGACAAATGATCCTGCTACAATCAGATGAAGGGAGACAACAAGAAGCTGTTCAAGGCTGGAGGACCGCAGCCTTGGCCGCGGCATCAGCAGTTTAGTTCCCAGGGATACCGACATGGCCAGGAACCCACATAAAGGTAACCGGAGAACCGTCGTCCGCCAGCTACTGAAGGGAGCGTTGGATCCGGTGCACGAAAGGGTGAACCGGATACGGATCACTGAGGCTCTGAATGGAGCTCAGGGAATCAGAGCAGATGAAATAAGCAGAATGTCGGTGGCGGCCGATGTAAAGAACAGCCTGGTAGAGGGCAAATAGCTCAATTGTGAAGACTGAACAATGGCCATGGAGTCGGTATTTGAAAATGTGTGCCCCGACAATAAAAGAACACCCGACACCGTCATTGGTCTTACAGCCATCTGTATAAATGAAGATCATATTAATGAACTTCGAAGTTGGACAAACCGCAAGCGGTATAGCGAAGCTGGGGTAACCTCCTTTGGGAGCGAGCTGAGGTCAAGGTGTCACCCCCTACCTCCACGAGTCGTAACATGTCCTCCGGAAGCATGCAACTGACCCACCCATTGGGCCCTAGGTAAAGGAGTCTGCGGCTCTCAAGGAAAAATGGACATGAATCTGACACTTCAGCTGAAGCTTACGAACAGGGAACTAGTCGAAACATTGCAATAACACTACGACACGACTCAGATCATAACCCGAGAAGACTTCATCAATATTAAAGGTGCTGAGAATTTCGCTACGATAGTAGATGACAAGAAGTAGTTTCTACAAGCCACCCACATAGCTACTAGATACAGGCGGTTGGTGGGTCTTACCTTCTGCTCCAGTAACCAGTGTCCTCCAGAGCAGGTGGCGGCGGACGCTCGGTGCTACGACAGAGAACACTCACTCACCTGCAAGGAGAATAACAGACACACTCGTGAGAACACCAGAACAAGAAAATAGGAACAACAGTTCTCCCTGCAGATCGCTTCCTATGTATCAGAAAACACTGAGAAGGTTATCATACACATAGAGACATTCCTGGAAAGAGAACAATACATACCTGGCTGTATCTCTCTAGTATCTCCTAAAAAAGCGACGTTATCTCAGATAAAAGTTATATTCTACTTGATATACAACTTGCTTCAGCAACCAAGTGCTCAAAATGAAAATATAGAGCATGAAGCACCTATCATTTGGCGTCATTATCATTTCGCTCCTCAGAGGAGTCGAAAACAACTTTTACGAGAAATTATGGTCACAGGAGTTAAAAAAATAATGATCTACGTGTATTTGCCATCTTACGATGCTCCTTCTTAATTACTACCATTCGTACAAGAGATAAGTTCATATTTCAGTCAGGGCGACCACCATACGTGTTATTCTGGCTAACCAATTTAGGGGATGAGTCATTTTCATAATCTATCAGACTGTGTGTACTTTGTGTAGCCAACGGTATTTGTGTCTCTGCAAGTAAGGCATAGGATCTTCAATATGAAGTTTTGCATTATTTAATTCACTTGAGTAAACACAATGTGTTTTACAAATGATTGTCCAAATGATCAGGGTGTATACAGCATATTTCTTAAATATAAGATACGAGGTGGGCAGAAAGACATTACCCATCGTAGCCCATTGAAAACATTGAGGTATGAAATGAAATGATCGTATGGCATTGTTGGCCGGAAGGCCCCATGCGGGGAATTTCGGCCGCTGTATCGCAAGTTCTTTCTAGTTGACACCACTTCGGCGACTTGCGAGTCAACGAGGATGATGAAATGATGATGAACGACACACAACACCCAGTCATCGCGAGGCAGAGAGAATCACTAGCCCCGCCGGGAATCGAACCCGGTACCCCGTGCGCAGGAAGCGAGAACGCTACCGCACGACCACGAGCTGCGGACATTCAGGTAATATTGTCTATATGTCATAATCATAGATTCAAACACCAGAGAGCACCGTTATAACTTTTTCATACAGTTATTAATGCAAATACCACAGCGAACAGCTATTGAATAAAACATCTCTGAAGTTGTTCATTGTTGATTCTAAGCTGTTGTGAATATGTTTCGTGGTGAATGAGTTTTTTCCTCTACAAATGTGGTATCAAATTGGTTATAATTAAATAATAAATGAGTGGAATAATGATTTCAACGATAATACAATAAAAGAAAGGCTGGTTACGATTAAAGATGGGTCAACAGCAGTTTGCCTCAGGACACGTACGCCATCGATAAGTGATGCAACTATGCTTAAAGTCTTACAAGCGATTTCCACAGCCCTAAAATGTATCCTCGTAGGATATCTTTCGAACAGAGATTTTTAGAACTTCGGTGCCTGGAATTTTACGTAAGGTCAAATTAAAACATTGGATATCCCGTCTCCTACATGGGCTATTGCAAGACGACCTGATCGTAGGGTCCATTTTTC